>NW_027185890.1:10307026-10350099 GCF_028583685.1 Petaurus breviceps papuanus
ACCCCTTCCCCCTGCTATACACACCTGCCTTGAGATGAAAAGTGGTCTTTTCTGTTATGGTGAAAACTTTTGGTTAGATTTTTTTCCCCACAGCATACATAACTGAAAATTTTTAAATGAATACTTAACACTTTCAGAGATATTTTTCTACCCCCCAAAATTATTTAAGGTACAATTTAATTCAATAAAATAATTAATAATATCTAATGTCTACCTTTGCTTAACAATTTTAAGAAAAACAATAGAATAAAATTTAAAGAAAAACAAATGGATACAAATGTAAACCTTGCTAAAATAAAAAACTTCAGCTTTTGCCAGTCACTGTAATTTAAACCTGGCCCAAGTAGCTTGACTGTTGTTTGTTTTAGGGTCCTATACTTTCTAGCCTTTTCTTAATCTGTATTTCCAACTTTAGTTGGTATAGTACTCAGTATGAAAGCTTGTTACTTTGATCTGAACTTTGCTTGCTGTACCAGGCTGTTTAGTCATTTATTTAGTCATGTTCAAAAGCTTTTCTCTCTGTTGATGCTAATTACCTTTCTAGTATCTGTAATGGGGAGTATGTACCATTTGGACTACATGACTTCACCTTCAGCTTTTATAACTACCCCTAGCCAAAAAAAAAAGTCATTTTCTTTCATTCCCTTCCCCCAGACATATATTCTTTGGGTTCAGGAGAGAGTTCAGATACAGAATCATCTAGCTAACTTTCAAGTGATTTGGGGGCTTAGGAATGAAAGCAGTTTTGCCATTTATAATGGAGGGGGGAATAAGACAAAAACAAATGACTATGTTAGTGTTTTGTAATAAATACCTTCTAATTCACTGAGGAAGACTGGAGCAAGTAGAGATGACTGAGTTGGAAATTAAGAAACCTTAGATCAATAAAAGATGCCAGTTAGTTGGACAGATGTCATGAAGGCAGGAGATCAGCTATCAGTAATCAGCCATGTTGCTTGTGATTTTTCTTTGATCATACTTAGGGTAGCAATACCTGCCTATCTTAAAGGAAACACCTATCTATAACTAGATGGCAGGGTTATTTATCATGTGAAGCCAAGTGAGCCACATTTAACCCTTTTTGATAGTGGTATAAGTGGTAAGGCAGTGTGGGGTGGCTGTCAGGAAGACATAAATTCAGTTCTTCCAGAAAATTACAGACGGAGATGAAGGGGAAGAGTGAGAGAGAGAACCAGTCTATATAAATATATTTTAAAATCTATTACATATACTACATGTAATATACATATATACATACATGTGAGAGAGTATCAAAAGCTTTACTGAAGTCTAAATACACATTTTCAGTAATAGTCACCTGACATCAGTGACTGAATTAGGCGGCAAAATGCATGCTGAATGCTAGAATAGTTAGGTGGAGAGGAAGTACCCCCAAAGCATTTATGACTTTGTGATCCTCTTTTGAGGTTTTTAATGATGTACCACAAAGATCTATCTTGGATCCTTATTGTGGGACATTTCTGTCAGTGACTCAGTTGAAATACAGATGCTATACTTACTGAAATTTAGATTACAGAAAGCTGTTAGGAATAATTGTGAATATATTATATAAGAGAATCAGAATCCCAAATGCTTTTAACAGGCTGGAATAATGTGGTAAATCTAATAAGATATTAAATTCAGGAGGGATAAGTAAAAAGTCTAGCAGAATAATAGATCTAGAAGAGGCATCAGAGGCCAGCTAGTCTAACTTCCTTATTTTAAGGAAACTGAGACCCAGAGTGGGGGTTAAGTGACTTCTCCAGATGCAGGTCCTCTGACTTCAGAGCTCTTTCTGCCACACTGTGTTGCCTCTTCAAAAAAAAATCAACATGTACAAGATTGGGTGAGATGGTTTATCATTTCTTAGCAGTTCTGTGAGAAAAAAAAATCTAAGGCTTCTCAAGTGAAGACTTGAGTAAGAGTCAAGGAGGTAATGTACCTGAGCACCAGATTGCACCATTAGAATGTAGGCTGTCAGGTGGTCTTTATATCAGATGGGCCTTAGGGAAGAGGGTAGGATCCCAGCTGTGGGTAATCTGGGATACAAATTCATTCATCTCTTCCAAACTTTTTTAGTACCTTATATATTTCAAACCTCACGCAGCACAACAGCGTGTCCCAGCACCCATGACACCCCTGGGAGAGCACATGTAGCACAAAAAGAGCAGACAGACACACAGGGAAAGGCAACCTTCAATACCCCAACCTCTTAGCAACACATATTGGTTACATCAGAGAGCTCCATCTGTCCCTTTGTTCGTCATTTAGCATCATAAGATTTTGCATAAGCAGTATTGTGAAGGCTAGTCTCAAAACACCAGAAGTGAACCTCTCCTACCAATTTTTTGTGCTGGTTGCTAGCAGTACCAACGTGAGAAACATGCTGTGTATATTATTAACCACAACTATAGCCTCTCAGCCTGGCTTACTAGGTGTGCTAGCTGTTGTAATATTTGTAAGATTGACATCTGGAAGAGAGAGAGCTGTTCCTCCAAACTCTGTGGCCATAGAGAGGAGTATTAGCACTAGTAGGTATGTTAACAGGGCAACAAATTTCAGCTCAATAGAAAGTAGAGCTTTTTAATAGTTAGAGCTATCAGAAAATGAAATAGATTGACTAGTGAAATTCTTTTTACTAGCATAGCATGTCAGAGTCTCCAAATTTATTGAAATCTATACTTATGACCCAAGTTGGATTGTGATAATTTCCTTACTTGGTTTACATTGTTCATTAAATCATAGCTGTCTTGAAAATCCTTTACTTCAAGGAGCCATTCAGGCAGGACCTAAACTATTCATTATAATAAGAGTAACTTAAACTTGTAATCTGTAGCCTAAAAGTATTTTCACATATTTAATTTTTTTTTGGAGGGCAGTTGGGGTTAAGTGACTTGCCCAAGGTCACATGGCTAGTAAGTGTTAAGTGTCTGGGGCCAGATTTGAACTCAGATCCTCCTGACTCCAGGGCCAGTGCTCTATTCACTGCACCACTTAGCCACACCTAAAACTTTTTTGTAATCAACAAATAATAAGTATAGTGAGATCTTGTAATCTCTGCACCTTTTAGGCAGTCATGTAGTTGAGAAAAGCTATGCCTTGCAGTAGAAAATCCACAAAAGCCTAACTCATCTTTTCTTGCATTTTTGTTAAGTATAAGTTCAATTAATGTGTAAATTGTTCTGGTGAAGAGTTTATAGAAATGAGAAGCAGGTATATGGGTCACTTTTTGTTGAAGTCATCGAAGTCCTTCCTCTGATTTTAGTAATATCACTTTTTCTATTTTGTTTGGTATCTTTCCCTCTTTGAGATATTCTGAAAATTGATCACTGGGTGCTTTTGAAAATTGTCGGGGAGCAGCTAGGTGGTGTAGTGAATAGAGCACTGGCCCTGGAGTCAGGAGGACTTGAGTTCAAATCCGAGCTCAGACATTTAACACTACCTATATGACCTTGGGAAAGTCACTTAACCCCAATTGCCCTGCCTTACCCCCTCCAAAAAGACAAAAAAAAAAATTGTCTGGATTATAATGAGGGGGGAGGCAGAGCCAAGATGGTGGAGTAAAAGCAGGGACTTGCTTGAGATCTCCCCTGAACCTGTAAAAAACGACTCTAAACAAATTCTAAAGCAACAGAACCCACCAAAAAACAGTGAAACAAATTTCCAGCCCAAGATAACCTGGATGGTTGATGGGAAAGTCTGTTGCACCAGACAGAAAGGAGCACAGTCCCACACCAGCACAGACTCAGCTGCAGCAAACTCGGAGCAGGCCTCAGGGGAATGAATCATTGACAGCTGAGGCCATTTCCAGACTTTTCAACCCACAAATGCCAAAGACAACTTAGAAAGTCAGTAGGAAAGGTCTGTTAGACCTGGGTGAGAGAGGAGCACAGAGCAGCCCTGACCCCAGCACATTCCCAGGGCAGCTGCTTCCAGAGCTCTCAGCTCACAGATGGTAAAGGGATCTAACAACTGATCAGAAGGAGATTACAGGGGTCTCTTAGCTGGCACTAAGATAGGATTTTGTTGCTTTGCCCATACTTGGATCGGTATTGGAGTCCTGGGGCAAGGACAAGCTCTGGCATAGCAAAGCTTCTGGCAGCAATAGAGAGGGAACTCTTAGACTCTCTTAGAACTCACAGTTCTAAGGCAGAAAAGAGTGCTTGTGATTACTTACTGACCACAGCACAGGCCAGGAGAGGAGTTAAACACCTCTTGTTAGATATCACCTTAGAAGGACTGAAAACTAATAGGTCCCTAGAAGTATTTCTGAAAACAGATGCAGAAAATCTCTGAAGCTTCCACATTGGAAGCAGAGACCACAGAGTTAAAAAGTCAAGTAATTGACTAGGAAGATAAGTTAAAGAATGGAAAAAACTCAAACTGTAGAATCTTACTTTGGTAACAAGAAAGATTTGACAACAAAGTCAAAGTTCCTACATCCAAAGCCTCCAAGAAACATATGAATTGGTCTGAGACCATGGAAGAACTCAAAAAGAATTTTGCAAATCAAGTTAGAGAAGTAGAGTAAAAATTGGGAAGAGAAATGAGAGTGATGCAAGAAAATCATGAAAAACAAGTCAATAGCGTGGTAAAGGAGACCAAAAAAATACTGAAGAAAATAACGCCTTAAAAAAATAGATTAAACCAAATGGCAAAAGAGGTTCAAAAAGCCAGTGAAGAGAAGACTACCTTAAAAAGTAGAATTGGACAAATGGAAAAGGAGGTCCAAAAAGTCACTGAAGAAAATAATTCCTTAAAAAATTAGAATGGAGGGGCAGCTAGGTGGCGCAGTGAATAGAGCATCAGCCCTGGAATCAGGAGAACCTGAGTTCAAATCTGGCCATAGACGCTTGACGTTTAACCAGCTGTGTGATCACTTACAATTGCCTTCCCTTTCCCCCCTCCAAAAAAAAAAATTAGAATGGAGCAAATGGAAGCTGACTAAGAAAAATCAAGACATTATAAAATATAACCAAAAGTATGAAAAAATCGAAGACAATGCAAAATGTCTCATTGGAAAAACAACTGACCTGGAAAATAGATCCCGGAGAGATCATTTAAAAATTATTGATCTGCCTGAAAGCCATGATCAAAAAAAGAGCCTAGACACCATCTTTCGAAAAATTATCAAGGAAAACTGCCCTGAAATGCTAGAACCAGAGGGTAAAATAGAAATTGAAAGAATCTACCAATCGTCTCCTGAAACAGATCCAAAAAGGGAAACTCCCAGGAATATTATAGCCAAATTTCAGAGTTCCCAGGTCAAGGAGAAAATATCGCAAGCAATCACAAAGAAACAATTCAAGTATTGTGGAAATATAGTCAGAATAACACAAGATTTAGCAGCTTCTACATTAAGGGATCAAAGGACTCAATGGAGCCAGGATTAAAACCAAGAATCACCTCCCAACAAAACTGAGTGTAATCAATGAGGGGAAAAAGTTGATATTCACTGAGGTAGAGGAATCTAATGCATTCTTGAGAAAAAAAAAACTAAAGAGAAAATTTTGTTTTCAAATATAAGACTCAAGAGAAGCATGAAAAGGTAAGCAGTAAAGAGAAATCATAAGGGACTTATTAAAGTTGAACTGTTTATATTCCTACATGGAAAGGTGATATTTGTAACTCATGAGACCTTCCTCATTATTAGGGTAGTTGGAGAAAATATATAGATGAAGGGCACAAGGTAAATTGACTATGAAGGGATGATTTCTTTTTTTTTTTTCCCATTTTTCAAATGCTTTATTAACTTATGATTTACATCATTCATTTCCACCAGATTTTGAGTTACAAATTTTCTCCCCGTTTTTCCCCTACCCACCACCCCAAAATAGCAGTCCCACAGGATATTCCCTCCTCCAATCTGCTCTCTCCCATATTTTATCCCATAACCCTTTCAACTTTTCCAGTAGGGCATGGTGGATCTCTGTGCCCCAGTGCCTGTATATCTTATTTCCCAATTACATGTAGAATAGTATTAGTAATAGTATATAAAGATATATATATATATATATATATATATATTTGATTTTAAATTTGATTAATTTGATTTTAAAACTTTGAATTCCAGATTCATTCCTTTCCTCCCTTGTCACCCACCCTTACTGGGAAGATAAGCACTTCAGTATAGGTTACATGTGTAGCTAATGAAAAACAATAACACAGTAGATATATTGTAAAAGACTGATTCCATTTCTCTCCCTCCTATCCCACCTCCCATTTGTTCTGTTCTCTACTTTGATCCCATTCCTTTTCAAAAGTGGGTGCTTCCAACTTCTCCCCCCCCCCAACCTGCCCTCCCTTCCATCATCCCCCGTCTCATCCCCTTCCCCCTACACTCCTGTAGGGTGAGATACCCTATTTAGTGTTTATTTTATTCCCTCTCCAAGCCAAATTCAATGAGAATAAGGTTGACCCATTCCCTTTTGCCTTCCTATTCTTCCCCTCCATTGTAACCATTTTCCCTTGCCTCTTCTGTATGAGATAGTTTATCCCATTTTGTCTCTCCCCATCTCCTCTCATTATATTCCTCTCTCACCTCTTAATTTCACCTTTTAAGTATCATCCTTTCTTATTCAATTGGTCCTGTGTCCTCTATGTATACCTGTAAACATATACACACATTCACATATGTATTCATATGCCCATACCCTCATATATAGACACACACACACACATTTCCATTCCCTTCAACTATTTTCTTACTGAGAAAAGTTTTATCAGTTTACAATGATTGTTTTTCCATGTAGGAATGTTAATAGTTCAACTTTGATAAGTTCCTTATGATTTCTTTTCCCTGTTTAGCTTCTCATGCTTCTCTTGCTTCTTGTATCTGAATGTCAGATTTTCTATTCAACTCTGGTTTTTTCATCAAGAATGCTTGAAAAGTCCTCTATTCCACTGAATTACCATATTTTCCCCTGAAACATGATATCAGTTTTGGTGGGTAGGTGATTCTTGGTTTTAATCCCAGCTCCTTTGACCTCCGGAATATCATATTCCAAGCGGGATGATTTCTAAAAAGTAAAATTAGGGGGTGAGATAGGAATGTACTGGGAGAAGGAGAAAGGAAGAGGTAGAGTGGGGTAAATTATATCACAAAAAAGAGGCAAGAAAAAGTTTTTACAGTGGAAAGGAAGAGGGTGGAGGTGAGGGAATGAGTAAGCCTTACTCTCATTGGATTTGGCTTAAGGAGGGAATAACACACACTCAGTTGGATATGGAAATCTATTTTACCCTACAGAAAAGTAGGGGGGAAGGGAATGAGAAAGGGGAGGTAATAGAAGGGAATGCAGACTGAGGGAGGGGATAATCAATTCATACCATCTTGGAGTGGGGAATGGGAGAAGTGGGGAGAAAGCTTGGAACTCAGAATCTTGTGGAAGTGAATGTTGAAAACAAATAAATTGAAATGGGAAAAAAAAAAGAGAAAATTATGTCTTTGTTTCTTCCATATGCATCTGGGCAAATCTTTAGCTATTCTTGCCAACTTTATCTTTTCTACATTTTTGCTTTCTTGTATAGTACATGGTTTCGTGAGGTGTTAGTGGTCCCATTATTGTCTTTGGAATTATTGTCTATGGAAATGCCAGCAAATCTGTTCCTTTTTGCATCTATTTGTGGGCCTCCTTCCTGCTTAATCTTTGTTGTAAATGCTATTGAGATAATTTGGCATAATTGGATTTTATTTCTCTACTTTTTGCTCTGTGAGGTAATACTCATAATCTTTCACCATCTTCTTCAGTAATGTTTTATAAATGAATTTTGAACTAGCATTGGGTTTGACTGCCATGTCTCTCTAATTGGACAAGATCATATATTTGTTGACTAAAACAGTTTAGTTTCTAAGGTCTTTTGGGCCTTACTGTTGTGATGAATATGTTACTTAAATGAATGTAGAAATTAAGCCATGTGTTATTTTTTCAGTGATGAAAGAATCCTGAAGAAACTGAAAATAGGGTTTATGTAATTGCAAAACCCCTCTTTGGCCACAGAATTTTAAAATTTTGAGCTTAGGCTTCATTATCTTGAAGGGGGAAAAAACTTTGTGTGACCAGTCCCTCTAAACCTCCCTAGTAACTTCCCTGTCAAGATGGATACTGGCATTTTCTCCTCTTCAATATTGTCACTTCTAGAAATAACTTTGGAAAAAATTAAAGTTGGAGGAGATAATACTTTCCTCATTTTTTACTAAAAACTAATTTTTCTTCTTGGAAAGGATAAAATGCATCACTTTAGGTGTAACTGAAAACTTTTTTTTTTTTTAAGCAATTGGGGTTAAGTAACTTTGCCCAAGGTTACAAGGCCAGTTATTTTGTGTGGGTGTTAAGTATCTGAGGCTGGAACCGATCCCAGGTCCTACCAACTACGGGGCTGGCGCTCTTACTCACTTCACTACCTAGCCACCACCCCAGTAACTGAAATCTTGTATAGAATAATACCCCCATCTTGTGGCTTTTTAGGATATTGTCCCTAAAGACATTAAATCATGTTGCATCTACACAACAATTTACTTTGTGAAAAGATTTCTAGGAAGGCATTTTGGGAGAAAGTGGGATCTAGAACAGATGGTGTTTATTTTAAAAATCACTTTTTTTTTTCTTCTCCTCCATAGGTAAAAGAACTTGTCCTGGACAATTGTAGGACAGATGATGGGAAAATTGAGGGTTTAACTGCTGAATTTGTGAATTTAGAGTTCCTCAGCTTAATAAATGTTGGGTTGTCTACAGTTTCAAATCTCCCTGAACTACCTAAGCTGAAAAAGGTAAGCATTTATCCTTGTATTTAACAATAATTAGAATTTTCCTCATGAGGATTTATATGATCCTATATATATGCAATAGATTATGTTCCAGTTATAGCATGACAAAATGTTAGTCAGAAATCTGCCTTGGAGATTAATTATTTCATGTTTTAAAATGTTATTATGTAAAGGGGTCCATAGGCTTCATTAGATTATCAAAGTAGTCCATGATACAAAAAAAGGTTAAGAATCCCTTTTCTAAGACTATAAGTTAATGGAGAAAGGACTGAGCTACATCATTGTAAGGAATTTCCTACAATGACCACCCCTCACCCCCACCCCAGGCCTCAAACAAACAAACAAAACCAAAAAACTTGGTGACCCTAGAATTTTTGAAGGTCAGGATGGAAGGCAGAAATGGCTCATGTAGAAATAATTTCATCACTTTTTTTTTTCTTTTTGGAGGGCAATTGGGGGTTAAGTAACTTGCCCAAGGTCACACAGCTAGTTTTTTTTTTTTTATGTGTTTAAATGTCTGAGGCCAGATCCAAACTCAGGTCCTCCTGACTCCAGGCCGGTGTTCCATTCACTGCGCCACCCAGCTGCCCCTTCATGACTGTTTTTAAAGAGGTTGTTGCAAGTTGTGGTAAGGTTCAGAGTGAAGAGTTCTAGGAGCCCTAACTATTCTCGTGTAAAGTAGAAAAATATTATAATATTATATTATGATATAATATCATATGATATTATATGTTATTATGATAGCATTTATAGGACATAGCTTAATATAGATGTGTTGTAACTTGGCTTTGACATATATTTGGGAACTTTCTTATTTGACACATACATAGAGAGGCCATATTTATTTCATTAGAGCTAATATCCCCCTACCTTCTTTCTTTTTCAGCTTGAACTCAGTGACAATAGAATTTTTGGAGGTCTGGATGTATTAGCAGAAAAACTTCCAAATCTCACACATCTAAGCCTAAGTGGAAACAAACTGAAAGATATCAGCACCTTGGAACCTTTGGTAAGTAATGAACAATTTGTAAAGAAGTTGTTACTGTTCAAATTCAGTTTTTAAGGCCTAACATTTTACTCCTGGAGAAGCTTTTAGTAATCTTATTTTATTATCAAAAAATATACCACCATAGTTTTTTACTTATAAAATGTTAAGTATTTCATGTACTTAGACCATTTTTTTAAAAGCGATTGGGGTTAAGTAACTTACACACAGCCAGTTACTTTGTGTGGGTGTTAAGTATCTGAGGTCGGGAACCAATCCCGCGTCCTCCCGACTCTGGGGCCAGAGCTCTTACTCACTGCGCCACCTAGCTGCCCCTACTTAGACCATTTTTAAAGCTCAAAATTCTTTAATTTCTTTTAAGTCAGTTAGTTATTGGTTTCTAACTTTGCTCTTCCTAAACCTGATGCTATGCTAAGAAGTATATGGTTTCCTATTTTGAAAGGAATAATTTTTAAATGATGAACCTACATGGAACAATCCAAAGGTATAGGCAGAATTTATTTCAGTCTACTAAGTAACAATAGAATGCATAAAATATTTAGGAGTACAGCTAACAAGAGATTCAGGAACTATATAACTACAATTACAAAGCATTCTTAGGAGAAATAGATCTAAATAATAATTGCTCATTGCTGGACCAAAACAATAAAATAAAACTAAAAATTTACACAAAATTAATGACTTATTTAGTTTCATACCCTTTAGATCTCCAAATGATTACTCTGTGTGTGTGTGTGTGTGTGTGTGTGTGTGTGTGTGTGTGTGTGTGTGTGTGTGTCTGTCTGTCTGTTTGTAATTAATCCGGGGGGGAAACAAGGTTATGATTCTCAAGAGAAATAATGAAAAAAAGTAAAGGTATTAGCCACACCAGATCTCAACTGTTTGATACTGGCTAAAAAAATTGAAAATTTGATCAATAGAACAGATTAAGTACATAATGTATTGAAGCAAACAAACATAGTATTACATTTTTTAGTAAATCCAAAAGCCAAAACTACTATGGTAAGGACTCACTAATTAACAAAAACTTTTAGGAAAACTTGAAAACAGTCTTGCAAAAATTAGGTATAAACCAGTATCTCAAACCATAGTAATCAAATGGATATGTGACTTAAATAAAAAATGTCACATACAAAAAAAAACTAGCAAGAAAGAAAATAGCTTTTATAACCATGTATATATAGAAATGAGTTTGTGCATAGAACTATAATAGAAGATAAATGAACAATTTTGGTTGCATAAAATTTAAAAAGTTTTGCACAAACAGAATTAGTAAATTGCACAAATAAAATTAAGAAGGTAAACAGTTAACTGGAGGAGGGGGGATATCTTTGTAACAAATTTCTCTTTCAGAAATCTAATATGTAGGATACATAAGGTCTCATTCAAATATCTAAGAATGATAGCCATTGCAAATGCCTAGAATCACTTAATTAGAGAAATAATTAAAACAACTCTGAAAATGACAATTGTTTGAGGGGCTGCAGGAAGACAAGTATACTGGTGGTGAAACTGTGGGGTTGTTTCAGACATTTTGGAAAGCAGTTTGTAATGACAGCCCCCAAATCATTAAATTGTCTGTATCCTTTTGGCACAATAGTAGCACTCACTACGAGGCCTATACCTCAGAAAGATCAAAGAAAAAGGAAAAAGGCCTATTTGTTCAAAACTATTTTTAGTAGTTCTTTTTGTTGTAGCAAAGGCCTGGGAACAAAGGGGGTGCCCGTCTTTTAGAGAGTGGCAGTGAATCACAGTATATGATGGAATATCATTGCACTATAAGAAATGATGAAAAAGATGCCTTTAGAAAACCTAGGTAAGACATGTATGAATTGATGGCAGAATGAAGTTAGCAGAACCTGGAGAACAATTTATATAACAATAGTGTCACTGTAAAGAAAAACAACTTTAAGGATACATAGAAGAGGGGTGGCCAGGTAGCACAGCGAGTAAGAGCACCAGCCCCAGTATCAGGATGACCCGGGGACCGAATCCCGGGCTCAGACACTTAGCACCATACCCAGAAATAACTGGCCATGTAACCTTGAGCAAGTTACTTAACCCTGATTGCTTACAAAAAAAAAAAAGAATACATAAAAGAGAACAGAAGGAAAACACAAAACAGGGAAACTGAAAATAACAATGAATTTATTATATACACTTTTAAAAATGAGCTATATATGCTGGAGATGAGCAATTTCATATATATGATTTTCTCTTACATTATAAATGGAAAATTTCTCTGAAGTATTAGTTAAAATATAGATTTAAAGAAAGATTCATACTTGTTTTGTCAGTATGAATATCCCTTTCATTTACATAGATTTTAAAATTTTAACTTCCCCAGGTCTTCTCATTGTCATTTTTTCCCCCGTTTTCCCATAAATAGTTCATAGAAGATACAGTCCACCCAGGCTACTTGAAACATAATCTTTTCATTTCTTTGGAAATATCAATATGCTACCTGTGTTTATCATCTGTTGTCTCATTCTTGTTACATGAGTGACTCATTTCCTTTCTGACCTCACGTGTCCTTGATAATTAATGCCTTTTACAATTTTCACATGCCACTCGTCATTGGTGAAATGTTGCTATCTTAGTTCTCTATAAATATTGTAATTTTAGATTATAGATCAAATCCATTTTTAACATACTTAATATTTCTCCTTCCCATCCCCACAGTGTCCTACTCCAGACTGTCCATTCTGCTGTGTGCACTGGAACTCCTGCTCCATAATGAACAAACTTCTCAGATTTCATCCTTTCTTGCTCCTTCCATCTTCTGCTCACTGAGACCTGCTTCCTTAGCTATACTTTCCAGTACTGGCTTCCCCCAACTCATTGATAGCAGTGAAGGAGTTGGGATACTCCCATGTTCCCTCTTACATAGACTCTTAAGTATTGTATTTTCTTGATTTATGTCATCACTTGAACTAGACCACAAATCTTATTAATATTACTATTTCTGTATATCTTTGGACTGCTAAAGTCATATGTCCCCATGATGGTACATATCAGAAAGGCTAATAAAGAAAATTGGACCATCAAAAAATTTCATAGGTATAATTTTTTCTTTCTTCTACCTACAAAATAAAATTGGTAACACCTAACTGATTAACAGGACATAAAATTTGATTGTTAAAACCTCCCTTTAAAATTCCCCTGGTTGTTTTTGATCTTTTTCCTCAGAAAAAGCTGGAATATCTAAAAAACCTGGACCTGTTTAACTGTGAGGTGACAAAGCTGAATGATTACCGAGAAAGTGTCTTCACACTCCTTCCACAATTAACATACCTTGATGGATATGACCAAGAAGACAAAGAAGCCCCTGACTCTGATGCTGAAGTAGACGGGGTAGATGATGAAGGTGAGTTTGAAAATGTGATTTGTATTTCCCAGGCTGTCATATTATGATACTGAATTTTGTTGCTTTGAAACATAATTTAAATTCTAAACTTAAAATTTTTATAATTATATTTGGAGCATGGACAGCTTTATCCTTTGATGTTCAAGCTCAAGGCATCAGAGTCAACTAAGTATTTATAAAATATGTGGTCTAGGACTTTCTTTATGGAGTCAGGGTTTTAAGAATTTGGAGTCCCAAGACTGGACTCTACTTTCTAGAGCATACCAGAACTCTTACACTGCCAATATTTAAATGTAATTTAGAAAGGTAATAGATTTGAAGAAGTTGGATTCAGTTACTAAAATAAAGGAAAATACATTAAATTGTAGCATCTACAGAAGGAGTAAGAAATCTCTGACCTCTAAGATTGCTTTGTTTATTTATATAAACATTGTATTTCCCTATAATACTCCACTTCAGTTAAACCTTTTCATCTGTTATAAATAGTTGGAAATACTCATTTCTCAGTTATAGCCAAGTGGCCTTTTAGATCATAAATCCAGGATGGGGAGGGAACCACATCAACCATCATCAAATCCAACCCCCTCATTTTACAGCTGAGAAAACTGAGGCCCATGGAGGTTAAATGAGGGATCTGAGTTCATACATTTTGGCTTGAGGACTGAGGATGCCAGTATTTATGCTATAAACCTAACATTTAACAGTTTGGGGTTCTATAAGATTTATTGTAGGCACTAGCACATTTCCATTCTAATAATCATCAGAGATGACTATGTATGTTGAATGATAGTGAAGGTTGATGATTATGTAAATCTATATGTTGAACTCCCATATAGCTTGAGGAGCACCATACTAAGGCACCCTTGAGTGAGCTTCTGTTAAAAAAAGGTTTCCATGACAGTATGCAGTTACCATGAACTGAGTAGTCCTGTTTTACTAAAGCCCAGGACATATGAAGAGTTAGAAAAGATAACTTGATAAGATACTAAAAGAGATAAGAAAAAGGGCAAAAAAGATCAAAAGAACTAAAAAGATAAGAACTAGGAAGAAACCAAACTTGGAGGAGGGGTAGAGAGAACAGAGGGAGTGGGGACTGAATGTCAAGGTGAGGAAATTGGATTTTATTTAGTATTTCCTAGGGAACCACTGAAGATGCATGAGCTGGGAAAGTGACATGACCAAAGCATTAGGGAGACTAATCAGTTAACTGTCTTCCAAGATGGGTGAGGATAAAGAAGATGGTCACAGGGCTTTTCTGTGTTAGCATAACTTGTTAGAACTAAAATTTGCCTCCTTCCTCTTTCTTCAACTACACATTATTTACATACCCTTCACTAGAGTAGATGATCTTCTGACCCAGGCCCTTGTGTCACACCTTGTGATCTGCTCTGGCTACAGACTACCTCCTTTGGATAATTCAGCTTTCAGCCATCCACGACCTTGTGCTGTCTGTCTCCTGGAGAAGACAATCCCTGCTCCTTCCTCCTGCTTTGTACTTCTCAGACCTAATGCTTTAGCCTGAGACATTGAATTGGAGCCCAGGGAGGTTGCAGTTGTCTTACTTCGGTAGCTTTCGTTCTGAACTTCTCCCATGAGCCTAGAAGCAGAAGCTTCCTATACTACGTTTCTTGGCTGTCTCCTTGGACTGTGTGGGTCACATGGCCAAAGAAACCCTTTAGTGTCTGTGTCGCACTGTGCTGTGGAAGTTCAGGTGCCATTCTACAAACACGCTGTGGAACAAGACTTAAGTAGTTTTCATTCTGAATGGGTTCTAAGCTTGGCCTCAAAAGACGTAGGTGACTATTGACTGCAAGCATTTCATGGTCTTCTATAGTTAATTGAATTACTTTAACTGAGTGAACCCCTGAAAAGCAAGTAGAATGCCTACCAAGGACATTTCTAGCAACTCAAAATCATCATAAGTTGAGATATCCTGAAGGCACTACAGAGACAGAGAAAAGGCATCATCAGGCCTTGTGCTACAAACTTATATTGCAACTAGCCATTAATTGTGTTCAACCCAGGGAAATTCTTGTCCCTGACTCTGAGACAGTGGGGTTGATTTCTGGAAACTTCTATCTCTGCATCCATCCATCCATCCTTCCTTGCCTTCAGTGTGAGATAGTGGGAAAGATAGTGCCTACACAGGCAACAGTTCATTCAAGGGCTTTTGCACCTCTAGGAAAATAGGAACTGTCCTTTTTGCCTTTGTATCCCAGTGTCTAGCACAATGCCTGGTACATAGGAAATCCCTCTTGGTTTGATTGATGTGAGATACATTTCCATAAGAGCTAAGGATATTCCTTATAACTATAAGAGGCCAATGTGCACTGCCTGATCTCCGGACCTACTGTCCATGAACAAATCCCATTTTCACTACAGCCTTTTCTGGTCACAGAAAATTGTTCCATTTAGAGATTATTCTGACCCCACACTTCCCCTGAAATATTTGGCCCTCCCTGGCTTTACCTGCATGACCCCACTATCCTCTGGAGTGGAGACATAATCTGGTTTTTTTGCCATTCTATGTGTAAGGATTTGTTTTTTCACCCCCTTTGGGAATGGCACAGATGAATCATGAGAATCCCATTTGGAGTTGTTAACCACAGTGAATTAACCCAGAAAACCAACCCACAAAACCTCTGAGCTGCCTGCCCAATAAGAGGTTTTAAAGATATTATTTAGGTAAAGTCATTCCTCCTTAATCACTCATGTTCCTGTCCCATACATCCACAACCTAGAGTATATATTTCATTCAGGCAGATACTTTTTGTTTCTCAAGTCATATTTGAAAGTTAAGTTGTATGTCCTTGTTACAAGAAAACTTTTTTATGAAAAAGAAAATTTTGTGCTTTTGTATCAATTCTGTTTGCTACCTGCAACCCTTGTTGGAGCTCTTTGAAAGCCAGCTAGGGGTTCAATGGATCATAAAGCTAAATCTCAATCTACAAGCATTTTTTAAAATGAGTTTTTATTGATACCTGCTATTTCTTAAATCATCTTAGCTACCCCAAGTATCCTTCCCCTTCCTTTTCCCAGAGAGGTGTCCCGTATGACAAGTAGTGTTTTTTAGAGAAGGAAAAAAAAAAACAGCGCAGCTAATGAATACATTGGAAAAAAAAATCTGAAAACATATAATGTGTAACACCTGACGCAACTCCATGAAAGAAGTCTGCTGGGGACATTTCATATCTTTCCATTCAAATCCTTCTTTTGTTACTTGTAATTTTTTGGTGTGCAGCTGTTCTTGCCATTTATCTACATTGTTGTAGTTATTGTATATATTGTTTTCTTGGCTCTGCTTACTTCACTCTGCATCAATTCATATAGATCTTTCCATGCTTCTCTGTATTCATCATACACATCATTTCTTATAACACAGCAGTATTCCATTGTATTCATGTACCACAATTTTTTTTAGCCATTTCCTAGTTATTGGGCATCTATTTTGTTTCTAATTCTTTGCTCTCACAAGAAGTTCTGCCTTAAATATTTTGGTTTATGTGGCAGCTTTCTTATTGAGTCTAGTAATAGAATCTCTGGTTCAAAGGGTACAGACATTTTAGTCACATGAGTTTCATATTTCCAAATTTACTTTCCAAAATGGTTGCACCATTTCACAGCTTCACCAACCATGTATTAGTATGCTTATCTTTCCACAACATTTCGAACATTGACTATTGCCATTTTTCATCATTTTTATTAAGAGGCAGGTAAGATCTTCATAAAAAATGCATTTTTCTTAATTATTAGTGATTTAAAACATTTTTTATTAATATTTTGCAGTTCTTTTGAGAACTGTTTGCTTATATCCCTTGACACTGATCTACTGGGGATTGGTTGGTAGGTAGGTAAGTAGATAGATAGATAGATAGATAGATAGATAGATTTTATACACACATACATATATCTACATGTATTGTTTAGATACAAAACCCTTACAAGAGAAATTTGATACAAAGATTTTTTTTCCCTCATGCATCCATTATAGTTACAGTTAACTGAGCTAATTTTGTCTAGGCAGAAACTTTTTGGTTTTAAATAATAAAAGTCATCTAGATAGTTTATCATTTTAATTACCTCTCCTTCTTGCTTTCTGGGGCGGCTAGGTGACGCAGTGAATATAGCACCGGCCCTGAGTCAGGAGGACCTGAGTTCAAATCTGGCCTCAGACACTTAACACAAAACTAATGCTGTGCCCTTGGCAAGTCACTTAACCCTAATTGCCATACCTTCCTCCCTCCAAAAAGCAAAAAAAAAAAATATTCTCCTAACCATAGTTGTGAGAGGTATATGATCTATTCCTCTTCTAAATTTTTAATTTTAAAAAAAAATTTTTTCTAAATTTTTTCTTCTGAATTTTTCATCTTTAACATTAATGTCATGAATCCATTTAGAATGTATTGTGCAATATGGTGTAAGATGTTGATATAAGCCTAATTTCTGCCAGACATTCTTCCAGTTCCCCCAGCATTTTTTTTAATCAAATAAGGAATTTTTTCCTTGTCACTTTATGCTTTCCATTTTATCAAACACTGGGTTATTGAATTGTTATTTCTGATTCTTTTTTTAGTCTGTTCCATTGATCTCAAGCTCTCTGATCTTTTAACCCCTACCAGATGGTTTTCATGATTGCTGCTTTATAATATAGTTTGGTGTCTAGAAATACAATTGTCCCATCATCTCTACTACTTTCCTTCATTTTCCTTGATAACCTACATCTTTTGTTTTTACCAAATGAATTTTGTTACTGTTTTATCAAATTCTATCAGGTCTCCCCTTGGTAATTTGATTGGTACAGCATTGAAAGTATAAATTAATTTTGTTAACGTTATCATTTTTTATTATATGGCACAGTCTACCCATTAGCACTAAATATTCCTCCAGCTTATTTAAGTTCTTTATTTCCTTAAGGAAAACTTTGTAATTGAAGTCTTCTGTGTGCTTGGTAAGTTAGTCCCCAGATATTTTGTGCATTTTGTAGTTATTTGGAATGTGATTTCTCTTTCTGTGTTTCTTGTGTTTTGTTATTATTGTATGGAAATGCTGTTGATTTTTGAGAATTCACTTTGTAGTCTGCAACTTAGCTGAAGTTATTAGTGTTTTTTTTTTAATTTGTATCTTTGCCAGTTGCCCAGGATTTTCCTACTAAATCATCACATCATCAGCGAGTTGGGAGAGTTTTATCTTATTTACCTATCTTTATGCCTTTACCTTGTTTCTCTTGTCTTGTTGCTGTTGCTAGTACTTCCAGAGAGTGCAATGATTGTTTCACTCTCACATGTATTTTAAAACATTGTAGTGATCCCCATTGCCTATAATGCTGACTTCTGGTTTTAGATACACTTGCTTAATGATTTTTTTTTTTAAAAAAGGTCCCTCTATAAATAAGTGTTGTTCTTTGTCAGTGACTTGTTCTGATATATTAAGATAATCATGTAGTTACATAATTTTGATTTTTAACATGATTAATTATGTTGATTGTTCTACCCTTTTGTATGTGTTTGCCATATCTCTGAGCCTTAGTGTATAATCTGTTTTTGTAGATTCCATGTGGTACTAAGAAAACGTGTGTGTGTGTGTGTGTGTGTGTGTGTGTGTGTGTGTGTGTGTGTGTGTGTGTATGTATTCTTTTGCAGCCCCATTTCTTTTTTGGGGAAGGGGGAAGGCAGTTGAGGTTAAGTGACTTGCCCTGGGTCACACAGTATGTGTCTGAGGCTGGATTTCAACTCAAGTCCCCATGACATGAGGGCCAGTGCTCTGTCCTGCACCACTTGCAGAGTCTCATTTAAAAGATGCCGTAAGTCTTTTAGCTCTAGTATCTCCAGCAGTTAGACTCATCCAAAAGTAAGACACCAATATTGAAGTCTCCTGTCACTCCTGTAACACTCACTATCTCTTATACCTTAATGTTTCCCTTATGAACTTGGAGTTAATAATTTGGAGCATATACATTTATTACTAATATTGGTTTGTGAACTAGCTCCACCAACAGTGCCTTAGTGTACTTATTTTTGCATGGGACCTCCAGCATCTGTCATTTTCCCTTTCTGTCACAAAGAAAGAAATTTCTTGCTCTGTTGTCACTCTGCTATCCTTGGCCGATGCATTTATGCCCTCCTCTTCCATTTCTGTTGTTTGGGCTGTTCAAGAAACAAATAATCTGGGGCAGCTAGTTGGCACAGTGAATAGCGCACCAGCCCTGGAGTCAGGAGGACCTGAGTTCAAATCCAGCCTCAGACACTTGACACACTGACTTTGTGTGACCTTGGGCAAGTCACTTAACCCCAATTGCCTTGCCTTCACTTCTCAAAACAAAAAAAGAAACAATCTCATCAGTTATGTCTGTCTTTCTAAAAATGTTTCAAACGCTTCTTTGTTATTGAAAATCCATCTGTTTTCATTTATGGCTAATCTCAGATTTGCAGAGTACATGGCCCTGAGCTGTATCCTAAACTCCATTGCTCTTTAGAACACATTATTCCATTCTCACCTACATTTTTTTTGTGGGCACAGAATAGTCTTTCATTATTGGAATTTCCTTTCCTTTCCTTTGTATCTTGCAGAACTTTTTCTCTAGTCCTCTGTCACTCGGAAATCCATCTACCAAGCAGTACTATATATTGGGAATACAAAGATAAAAATGAAATAGTCCCTGCCCTCGAGGAGGTTACATTCTAGTATGAGAAACAACATGTACAAATAAAAGTATTTCTATAAAGTAAATACAAGATAAATTTGGGAGGATACTGTCATGTGAGGGAGAATCAGGAAAGACCTCCTTTAGGAGATTGTGCTTGGGTTTGATTTTCAGGGAAGCTGATGTTTCCTCCAATTGTTGTGTACAAATCAACATTAGCTTGACCAAATGAGGCATTTTTCAGTTCTGTATATTCCTCAAGGACTCTTAGATGTTAAATTATATGTTGCAGGAGCTGGAGTGACTGATTTCACGGGTACAGATCTCTGAAATGGTGAAAGAAAACAGGATATGCTTCATTTACACTTTGCTGTCTATCTTTTCAAACTGCCTTTTTAAAAAGGTTTTATTGTTTTTTATTTTTTACATTACCATAGTTTCCCTAATATGTCTCACCCTATCCCTTTAGAGAGTCTGTCTAACTATGTAACATCCCTGTAATATAACAACTGATATTTTTTAAAGAGAAAAAATCAGCATAGCATAATTTCACAAAGTGTGAAATTATGTCTAATGTACAACACTTGTGAATCTCCCACCTCTGCAAAGGGGTGGAGTGGGTGTTTCCCCTCTCTTATTTTGAGAGTGCTTGTTCTTTAAGACTCTGCAGTGTTCAACTTTGACCTTTTTTGTGTGTGTGGTTGTTCTTTCTGTTTCCATTGTTGTAGAGTTATGTGTATTATGTTCTTGGCTCTGCTGACTTCACACTACCTGAGAGCCACTTTCAGTGTCCTCATACCCCAGGCCTGGTTCTCTTTTTTTCTTCCTGGAGTCCTGTGTACTTAGCCCAATGCCTCTCACATAGTGGATGTTGAATAAATGCTTGCTGACTGTTCAATTGTGATAGCATGGGAGAAAAGTTTACATTTACATTTATATCATTCACATAATGTATTACATTTCCCTAAACCATATTATGATTCTCATGCCTTTCCATCTAGGTGGCTCATCTTTTTTTCTTTTCTTTTTTTTTTTTTATTTTTTTGAGGGCAGTTGGGGTTAAGTGACTTGCCTAATAACTAAGGTAACACAGCTAATTTTTGTGTCAAGTGTCTGAGGCCAGATTTGAACAAAGGTCCTCCTGATTTCAGAGCCGATGCTCTATTCACTGCACCACCTAGCCACCCCTCATCTTTTTGAAGGTTGATTAAATATATCAAAGTTGATGGTGCTAGGGACTTTATAGCGAACACTAATACTGCTTATATTTTGCTATATCCCAGAAACCTCAGAGCATTTTGTTGGGATGCTTTCAGTGCTTTGATTTAGAACACCCACTCACTTGAATTGCCATCTTACAACAGTGTATGTGTATACCAGATTTGGACTGTGCGTTTAAATAGAATTATTTCTTGCTTAAACTTTATTATCTCATCCAAGGCTCTTTACATGGATTTTTGCAAATTATATGCAGTCAACTATACTTATTAAGCACCTACCATATGCCAGGTACTAAATAAAAAACAAAACAGCAACTACCCTCAAGGGACTTAGAGTCTGTTAGGAAAAATATGTAATTTCAGAAGAGTAGGGGGATCAGGAAAAGGTCTTGTATGGTAGGTGATGCTTGAGCTTTGCTTTGAAGGAAACCAGGGATTCTAAGAAGGAGAGGTGAGCTTGTGCAAAGGTATGCAGATGTGAGTTGGAATGTCACATGGAGGGACAAGTCAGCTAGTTTTGACTGGACCACACATAGAGTGCATGAAGGTGGTGAGTATTTTAGAGTAAGTCTGGGGAGGTATGCTGGTGCGGGATTCTGCAGGACTTTACATTTTATAGTTGAGGGGGGACTTAGAATATTAAACTAAGCAAATTTTTTTTGGAGGGCAATTGGGGTTAAGTAACTTGCCGAAGGTCACACAAATAGTTTGTGTGTGTGTGTGTGTGTGTGAAGTGTCTGAGGCCAGATCCAAACTCAGGTCCTCCTGGCTCCAGGGCCGGCACTCTACTCACTGCTCCAACTAGCCTTCCCAAACAAAGCAAATTTTACTTTGCATTTCCAGATGAAGAAGATGATGAAGATGAATTTTATGAAGATGAATTTTATGAAGAAGATGATGATGAAGAGGATGACGTAGAAGGAGATGATCATGAATATGATGTCAGTGGAGAGGTCTGTGTTGTATAAATATTTAAAAGCCAGTTTTCATGCTCATATTTTTTTCCTCTGCTATATTAGTGATGAATGAACAATATGTAAAGGATTTCTGATCATATATTAATATAATATTTAACTATTTAGTTCACATTTATTTTTAAATTCAGTAAATATTTATTTAGCGCAAAGGCCTCTGCTAGACAGGATGGAGTAGCAATCCACTTTTACAGTGAGTGGAAAGAAGGGTACAAAATCAAGCAGTAATGAGGGCAGTGGCATTCTGGCAGACTTGAGGATCATTGACCTAGACTGATTGGCAGCCTCAGATACCTTATTCTTATTCTACTGAAGGGCTCATCAGATTGTCTAAAGTCTGGAGATACGCTATTTTGCATTTAGCTGACTTGGTAAAAACAAATATGCTTTACTCTATACTTTATATCTATTCAGAAATAGTTTTTATAAAATCTAGACTTCTTTTTTGTATACTGGTGATATTTGTTCAAAGGAAAAGGGGGTAAAAAGAAATTTTCATTGAAAATTTTAATTTAATCCAGGATACCCCAATACTCAAATGGCCCATTGATCTCATTAGTGTGGGCATTCTTTCCAGTGATAAAGATTGCAACACATCCATATCTGCTACTTTGTGCACCTCTGTCCATGTCCTCCGATAAGCTTACTGCTTTCCTTCTATGTGCAGTGCCCTTAAATGCCCTTGAGATGACTTTGCTAGTTGGGTTTCTCCCTAAACTTCCTTTAAATTGATCTTACCTTTCAACATCTTCTTTCTTTTATGTGAGTTCATATTATTCATAAAGTGTTTATCACATTACACATGTGTAAATTATATGCATACAATTGTATATCACATAGAGACAATATAAATTTTTCATTTACATTACATCTCCATAAAATTTTGCAAATGAGTTCACATTTTAAACCAGTGTTGCCTTTGGTTGCCATATATTCCTACTTGGAAAATAAGTGTGGTGTTTTTTGACTAAAGCAAGTTTTAGGCCCTTTAATCTCTTTGATGGTGCAACTGTTTTACACCTGTTGAACTTTCATATGCAGTTTTCATATGCAGCCATGTCTGTGACCTCCCATTCATATTCCATTTTTCATCATGAATAACTTGTTTAAATATGTCAAAATCAAGATATTCCAAACACACACTTATTCTTTCCTGATTTTTATTCCTCTAGCTCTTCAACAAATTTTGTTCTTTGCTTTAGCAAATAAATGGACACAGCTAATTTGGGAACAACTTCCATATTAACAAAAAGTTATTTCCTTTCTATTAAAATGTAATTAGCACAATATAGTACAAAACTAATAGGGCTACTCCTGCCTCGTGGTGCTATTCTATCTATGTAAAATTTGTAATTAAAATTCCCTCATGAAGTCTCATATAAGTGGGATTTTAAAAGGAGCTGTTTTCCTTAAATGTAATCAGATTTAAGATTACAAAATTTTTATTCTCTGGTACAACATCCTAATTTAAAGATATCTTTTATACAGAGCTTATTAGAAAGTAAATTTGTGAAATGGTATGATTTTATGTCATTCAGAGATATGATGGGGGTTATATAATATGCATTTCAGTATCTTGCTTTTTTCCTTTTAAAAAAAGGAAAACAGAATCAAGATATTTCCATTAATATTGTAGGATTTATCTCTTATTCTATAGGAAGAAGAATTTGGACATGATGGAGAAGTTGATGATGATGAAGATGAGGATGAGGATGATGAAGACGAAGGTATGCCGAAATTGTTCATTGTATTTTCAGAAATACTTGCCTTTATAGGATCATAGCTTTAGAGCCAGAAGGGACTTTGGAGGTCATCTAGACCAAGGCACTTTGTTAAAATGTGGTGCCCAGAACTGAGCCCCATGATGTGGTCTCACCCAGTTCAGGGCATACTGCCTTGACCAGGAGAGGCCCCTGTAATGACCTCACAGGGACGCTCTGTCCCTGTATTCTTTCCCCTTCTGGGCCAGAGGCACGATCACCCAGCTAGACACAGAACCATGGTATCCCAACTCCCTGACCAGACATCCTCAGCCTCACTTTTCTCCACGTGCCCTTTTACATCTTCAACAGCTTCAGTTTCTGGAAACTGATACTTCTAGGCTTTTTCTAAGAACCAGAGGACTTGTAGCTGAAAAGGACCTTGGAGCTTACCCAGTCTAAACCCCCTCATTTTATAGCCCAGCAAGTGTGAGTGATTTGCCCTTGATTACTCCAGGAATAAGTGACAAAGCCACACTCCAGTACTCTACCCAGACCTTCTCAACTTGTCCCATGTAGCTCTTTCATGGAATCATGGCAGGGCCTTTCCCTTATCAAACAGCTCTCTGCTTCCCCCACATCCAGTGCGCGCTTTGTTCTCAGGCACCATGGTTCTGATCATGATGTGCCTTGGTATTGGTCAGTGGTTCAGCTTGATGGCCCTCTGACACCCTATTCACCAAGGTTTAATGAATTTGAATGATACTCATTGCTTTTTGGAGACAAAAAATCTAACCGTATGGTTCAGGGTAAAGGATAGTCACTTTTTTACCTCCATCACTCTGAACCTGGACTGTTGATCAGCTATGGGGATGAGAGACCTTATCTTTAGAGGGTTTCTGTCTGCCACGGGCATGGTTGGTAGTATCTGTGACCAGCCTGTGGTGAGCTGAGATCATTTATCAGCTAGGTGAGCATTATATCCATACCCATGAGGCTGAAGGGCCTTGTTAATTTCCTGCTACCTCTCAAGACAGGAGTTTGACAGCAGTCGCCTGTGTAGCAAATAGCTGGAGCTATCAGGCCAATGATATCCTTCCTTTTGGTGAATTCTTCCAGAGTTTTTGGAATAGAATTGAGAGACCAGGGTAATTTATTTTTCCTACCCCTATGCCCTCCTGACCTGCCCAGTACAAAGGAATGGATTGGAAACTTCTCCTCTGCATAACCCCCCCTCCCACATTTATCAACTTTGGGAAATATAATCCTGTTTCATCGAGAGCAACCTTGTAGCAGAGGGCCTCATGATTAATAAGGCTTCTACCACTAAATCTGAAAACCCTCTCATTCCACACTTGAAGATTTTGTCAGATAGATCACTGAAGTTAAAATACACCATGTGTATAGGATTACCCCATAACTGGTAAGATCATTAGAATTAGCAGAAGGAAAAAAGAACAGGATCATCAAAGAAAAGAACCTTGATGGCTCTTTTAATCATTAAAAAATATACTCCAGCGGGCTTGAAAAAAATTTTCCTGTTGTCATCACCTTACATTAAAAAGTTTAGCTAATAATAACTTTAAGTGTATTCCCTTTAAAGTGAAAATTTCCTATCCAGGAGTCTCAAAGTGTGTCTTCTTTATTGTACAGAGGAAGAAGAGACTGGGAAAGGTGAAAAGAGGAAGAGAGAAACAGATGATGAAGGAGAGGGAGAAGATGATTAAGACCCCAGATGATCTGAAAAAAGAACTGTTCAGTATTGTGTGGACTGCTCCTATTGATTTGGTAGCTGTAAAAAGAAGTGGTAGCTATAATCCAAGCCCCCAGGACACCTAAAGAGCCAAAGAGTAGTTCTTGTGACATTCTACATTCCTCCGTTCAATCCCCATTGGATATCCAAGTTACCAACAAATTTGGGGAATTAACCCCAACAAAATAGTCAGAGTTACTAGGTTTTCTTATAAGACTATTGCTATAGCAAGAAGAGCAGCTGTGATCGGTGAGTCATGATTGTTGATGGCTACCAGTTACACCAATGTTGTAATACCATTTTTACTTTCTGTACAACAAAAGAAGCTTTGTAAATAAAATCTTAACATTTTGGGTCTGTTTCTTTTTTTTTTAACCATTAATTTTTTTACATTAGGATGTTCTATGTGACAACTGCAGATAAATATTTTTAAGAATTTCAGTGAAATAAAAACATGTTATTATTTGGTAAAGTCTAGTTGTACGTTTACATTTTTAAAATTGGACTTTAGATATGCTTATTTGAAACATACTAAGGAGAATTATTTGGATTTTTAAAGTGACGGTAATTGCAAAAATGTACTTGTGTATATGTTTACACATTGCACATTTAAATCAATTAAACCTTGATAATGAGAGGCATGAATATTTCATTACTGTCGGTGGATTTTATAGCGTTCTGAATTCAAAAGTGCTGAAGTTCCTAGGAAACATTAAACTAAAATTTTTAGGCATAAGAAGTAGCTAGCTAAGTTAAGAAAGAAAAGTCTGACCATAGCTGTTCTTGTACCAAGGTTAAATATAGTTTGTCCAATTGATAGCCTATTTTAGGGAAATGGATGACAACAATGTATGCAACTTTAAAAAAGCATTTTTCTAAAACTGCAAAGGACCTCTGAAGGTCATTTCAGCTATTCCAAAAGAAAGGCATAACATATTCTTGAAGATGGAGGTAGGTATATGAATGCAGTGTCAACAGATTAACGATACTGCCTATTTCTGTAAGTGTAAGATTTAGTCATTATTATACTAGTGAATAATTTCTTCTGTTGCATCTGAAGTTTAGAAATTTTGTGATTGTAAATGGGGTAAGTTGAAATGGAAATGGTGAAAGGGTGGATGGGAATCTTATCCTCTGAATATAAAATGAGGAACACTTACAAGATCATATACTGGCAATACCAAAAATAGAACTGTTTTTAAACACAATGATAATTAAATGTAGTTTTTTTCCTTGAAGCTAAGGTAGAAAATTGATTTTTTTTCTTTTTGTTAACAGAAATCCTTATTAAAGTTGAATATTTATTTCAGAGTTAATAGGCATTAATTTTCCCCTTTCTCTTTGTGTGACCAATGAAATTGGCGCTATTTATGTTATATACTTACATCCTTAAAGTGATGTGATTTTTTTATATCACTGTGTCAGGAGGCATTCCTTCTTAATAGATTTTCTTCTGCTTCTTAGAGAGTTCAAGGAATATCCTTCCATCCTTCACTAACACAACTAGTCAAATGTAGTAAGTAAAATACTCTCCTTAAGAGTTCTTATTTCCATGTTTGTCAGCTGACTTAAGTCACATGACTTCCATAACTCCCCGGCATACATTAGATTTACTCCTCTATCTTAAGTGTTCCTTGGCACTAAGGCACTAAATTTTCTTGTGAAATTTGACTCAATTGGAAACCTGTTTTAAAGTATGTTTGCCACTGGGAATTCTTTAATAAATCAATCTCTTCAGTGTCTTTGGACTTTTCTTCCTGGTCCTGTAACCTACTGTAATGTAATACCAAGGAAAGGCAACTTCCCAAGGTTCAAAATACCACCATAAGTGCTCTCCATTTTATTCAGTGACAAACCAAGAACAGAGAAGGTCAAAACATGACATCATTCCAAATACAGCATTTACTAAGTGTGATTAAATAATCTCCAAGTACTACCCCACCCCCAGGACCTTCCAATCATTCAATCAATTACAAAGTCCCTGGTCTAAATACTTCTCCACCCCTAGGCTATACCTTCATTTGTCAATCACAGAGCACAAAAAGGGCAAAAGTTCCCCACCCCTGGATCTCAATTGAATCTACCCCAGAGTTACATCAAGTTTAAACACAGCACTTAATACCCAAATGGAGGTCTTTTCTTCATCTTGACACGAGGCAAGTTCTCAGCAATCTTAGTTCCTGGGGAGACAAGGCTTAGCAAGGCCACAAGATACATTGCCAGTCCCTTCATTAATTCATCCTCTGTCTGTAGAACAGTCCTAGAACCCCTGAAAACATTAGCAAAGCCCTCTCCCAGGATTTCTGTAAACATACAACAAGAAAATCCTTCTTCAGGGCTTCTGAACCAACAGAAAGGTTCCCAGACCCTTGCAACAACAGCACTGTCCTTCACCAGTGGACAGTATTCACTCTCTGTCTGCAGGACAGTCTCAGGGCTTCTTAACCAAAAGCCAGGTTCCAGGACTTCTTCAACAAAAGGACTGTCTTTCACCAGTGGACAAATCTGGCAAAACAACATCAAAACAGACAAAGTACCAGCAAAACAGCCATGTCTCCTCAGTCCTTGGCAGCTCCGGGGGGCAGGTCTCAAAAATCCAGGGTGATTCAAAGTGGCAAAACAGCAATTCTCTCAGTCTCTTTCTCAGCCTCCACGAGGTGCTGCTTCTAAAAAGTTCCTCTGCCTCTCCCTTGTGTCTCCAAATCTACGTCACCAGCTCCTCCCAGTTCAGGACTTTCTTTTCACATCAACAAGTCCATCCCACAGGTGGGATTAACAAGCTCTGGGTTTTAACACAATCAGTTTGAAAACCAAGCCAATACAGGGGAATCTTTAATTGCCATTACTATCACACCTACAAATTCACATTCTCTCTTAAACAGGTAGGTGGTTGAAGTACTCATCTCAGACTTTTAATCATCAAAACAGACTCAGTTCTTACTTGGTTGATTTCAAATCTCATTTCCTATTAAAAAAAAAAGTTGTCATGATTCTCTTTATCAATTTTTACATTCAATCAACCTTGCCAAAAGACTTCTATAATAATTTTCTGATAAACCACTTTTCCATGGATTATGCCACTGAGCAGAGACAATTTCTTTCTAGTAAATTTTCTTTTTTTTTTTTTTTAAGCAATCGGGGTTAAGTAACTTGCTCAAGGTTACATAGCCAGTTATTTCTGGGTGTGGTGCTAAGTATCTGAGCCCAGATTTGATCCCCAGGTCATCCTGACACTGGGGCCAGTGCTCTTACTCGATGAGCCACCTGGCCACCCTTAAATTTTCCTTTTCTCAGCAGGAAATTTGATTTGACCAGGTTTCATTCATTGGTTATACACATTAGGATTTCCACATGATATCAATAAGAACTTTTATTAGACTTGTGAAAATCAGATCCTTGATGGATTAACTGCAAGATACTGTTTTGAGGTTTCTGCTAATAATGAAAATCAACTGATTTGGGAAAAGCCACTAAATCTCTGATTCAAAACAGTCATATAATGGACTGCCCAGTCAGCCAGTCACTTCTACCTACTCCTTTCATCAGTCTGGTTCCTTCCTGCTTTCTAATAGAACCCAATGTATTTATATTTCCTTCTTCTCGGGCACTGTGTTCTGCTTTATTTTGCCACTTTCGGCCTTGGGAAAGAGCCTATCCCTAAGATTGGGTGTGGATAGAGGTACACCATGCCCAACTCAACTTGGCCCTTCTTGCAGCCCCACTGTATTCAACACCAGTTTTACCATAAGCAACATCAGTTGTTATCTCAGGCTTCTCTGGATCTCTTACCAGAACTGTACAATCCAGAGACCACAGAAATGACTTCTGATTCCCATGGGGTAGAGGTAGATGAGATTAAAAAGTGGGAATGAGTTTTACTCTGATCGAGATTGTTTCCCTTCCATCCCAGGCCTGTTATGCGTATTCATTGGGAGAAATGATGGGTTAGTTCCCCCATTGCCTTGTTCCTCTGGAATCATAACTCAGAAGCCATTCCATCCTTCATCAGGAGATGAAGAATTTAGGTTAGGTTGGGGGCATTTTAATAATGATCAGTCATCTCTCTCAAATGTAAAACTAGAATGATGTAGTTGAAAGGCCCTGGATTTGGGAGCTAGAAGACAGGGGTTTGAACCCCAGTGTTGTCACTAATCCATGACCTTTAAAGTCTTTTGAGCCCTATATACTATGACTTTTTATGGTCACACAGGAAATTATGGCCAGCACACACCCCAACAAATCTGTCCCATTGAGGTCCCATAACAAATGGATGAATAGAGTGGAGAGAAAAGAAATTAGTACTTGACATAGTCCCATAGTGTGGGAAATGCAGAGTTAGTCTTCTACGCCTAAGGTACAGGAAGACTTCCAGAATCACTGGTATAGTCTCATGCCCTGCTCTGAGTGTGGTGGCCAGGGAAGGCTGTGGCCTCTAGCACAGAACTCTGGACTGAGGGCTTTTCCTAACACTGTAATTTCTCCCAATAATAGAGCTTCCTTAGCTCGTTAACTTCCGCCTCCCCCTACCCTTACCCCTGCCCTGCAGCTAGTTTTCTTGGACACCCTGGTGAGCAAAAGCTGTATGACTTTGCACGGCCCTCCCTCATTTAGGTCCAATTCACTTGCACACCATGGCATCACCTCCCTGATGTCATGGTCCTTTTCTATCTTTTGCTTTTGGGGGGGGAGGGGCAATTGGGGTGAAGTGACTTGCCAAGGTCACACGGCTAGTAAGATGTGTCTGAGGTCGGATTTGAACTCAGGTCCTCCTTACTCCAGGACCAGTGCTCTATTCACTGCTCTACCTAGCCGCCCCTATGGTCCTTTTCTAGAACGCAGGTCAGACAACAATTAGGACTCCAGTGCAGAAAGCAGTGACTTCTCATTCTATTAACTCAGATTTCTAAAACTTGTATTTAAGGTATACAAAATACTTTCCTAACAATGGCCTCATGAGGATATGATAGATAATGTTTATAAAGGTCTATGTAAACCTCAACATATAAATGCTAGCTATTAGTTTGCTAGCTATTGTGAAATAAGTAGTCTAAGGGGTATCTCCATTTTAGCAGATGTTAGGCTCAGATTAAGTGACTTGTTTAAGATCATAAATAAATTCTAGAGTCCAGATTACCCAAAGCCCTAGCCCAGTATTCTGCTATACTAACTGAATCTGTGACTTGAGGCCATGATCTTTCTCCTATCAACTGTTGGAAAAGAGTGAAAGTTGTCACCTCTTGTCTGACATGCTCAGGTTCTGGGGCCAGGGTATTCTGGTAGTTGTTAGTTACTCTGTGTGTCTTCCTGCCCTAAAAGCAGCTGCTGGAACAGTGGATAGAGCACTGAGCTTTGAGTCAGAGAAACTGAAGTTCAAATCTGGCCTCAGATACTTACATTGTGACTAAGCCATTTAATCTCAGTTTCCTAAACTATAAAATGGAGATAATAGTACCTCTCTCGGTCTTATTTTGAGAAACAAATGAAATAATATTTGTGGTTTTTTAAAAAGTACTTGGCACCTGGCACATAGCTACTATATAAATGCCTATTCCTTCTTCCCCAATGATTAATGGGAGCACTTAGTGGGGAGAAGTAAGCAGGGATGGTTATATTAGCATATCTTCTTCCAGGACTCTCAATGCCTCGTGTCAGCACAGAAGTTTTTGCCTTCCCAGTGTTTCCAGCTGACTGCGGATTTACTCCCCACTTTCTAGAAAGGTAGGAAAATAGTCAAGACAGAAGAAACAAAGATAATTCAGCAGCCCAACTCAGCCACATATCAGGAATCATGCAGGCCAGCTAATACCAGAACAGGAAAGCTGTCTATAACATCACACTCGATAAATGCTAAGCTGTCTTCTGCTTGTAGACCTCCAGTCAAACCTACCCATGGTAGCCAGTTCCATTTGAGAGCAGTTTTAATTGGTAGGAAGTGGGTTTTTTTCTTTATTTAGAGTCTAAATCAGATTCTGCAACTTCTAGGTCTTCCCCTCAGGGCCAACCACAACACATTTCTTCCATATAATAGACCTTTGGATATTTAAAGTCATATCCCTGCCTAAGTCTTTAAGCTAAAAATCCCTGTTTCCCTTAGCTGGTCATCTTTATTAATGGCATGTACTTAAATCCCCTAGGCATCCTGTCCACAGGCTTGAGCTCTGAATGTCCCTACGCTGTCAGTGGCCCCAAAATGTGGTAACCAGAGCTGAACACAGTACTCTAATCCAGTGACATCAAACTTAACCAGAAATGGACCCCTATAGCCATATGTTGACTTAGAAAGTCACAAATTAGCATTATCTGTGTGGCATCTTTATTTATTTTGTTAAACATTTCCCAATTATACTTTAACCTGGTTTGGGCCCACAGCAAGCATGTTTGACACCCCTTTATAGATGTAGTCTGACGAAGACAGAATACAGTGGGACTATAATGTTACTTGCCATATTCCAGAAATAGCTTTTTGACTCTGATGTCCCTCTGTTGACTTAACTCTTAGCCCACAAAATCAAAAACCCAAACACAGATCTTTTTCATAGGAATGACTATCTAGCCCCACCTCCCTTGTGGCATACTTTTACAATTCTTTAAACCCAAATATGGGACTTCACATTTATCCCTGTTAAATTTCTTCTCATTAGCCTAGTCCCCTTATTCTAAGCTCTGGAAATGACGAAAGAAGCAATCAGTGATGCCTGGTTAGTATGAATTCATGCAGAATGGAGTGAGAAAAATCGGAACAATTTGTACATCATCCAATCTGTTAATTACCCCCTTTCCCCCAAATTTTGTGTTCTCTGTAAATTTGATAAATGTGCTATGTATGCCTTAAAATCATTGACCAAAATGGGGGCAATTCAACCCAACAGACTCTAAGTACTCAGTAAATGGCTAGCACCTATGCTATGTGGTAAGGATGCAAAGGGGAAAAAATGATACAATACTTGTGCTCAAAGAAGCTTTCCTTCTGTGGGTTGGATATAACATGGCTATATACAAACACAAAGTATTTTGAGGAGAAAGAACCTTCACAAATTGGGAGGAATCCAAGAAGGCTTCTGGGAGCAAGCGGCATCTGAGCTGGATTTTGGAGTATGAATAGGATTAAAGCAGGCAGGGATCTGAGAGAGAGCATATCAGACTTAGGGAAAAGCCCAAACAAGTATATAGATCTGGAAAGGCCTAAGACGCACCTGTAGAACATTGAGTAGTCCACTTTGACAAGAGCATAGAGTACATTAAGGGAAATAATGTTAGGTATATTTGGAGTCTGGGTAGGACAAGCCTTGATTAACAGATTAAGGAGTTTGGACTTTATTTGTTAGCCACAGGGAATTCTATTTTTTTTTTGGAGGGGGGAAGGTAGGGCAATTGGAATTAAGTGACTTGCCCAAGGTCACACAGCTAGTAAGTGTTAAGTATCTGAGGTTGGATTTGAACTCAGGTCCTCCTGACTCCAGGGCCAGTGCTCTATTTACTGGACCACCTAGCTGTCCCCACGGGGAGTTCTTAAATGAGTCTTTAAAAGTGGAATGGTATTAAGGAGATTATTCTTAGAGCAGTGTGTCTGATGAATTAGGGAAGAGAGAGACAGGAGGCAGGAAGACAGGTTAGGAGGACACTGATGCTACCACCTGCAAGGCATTGTACTGGGGACACCAAGGGAAAAGTCAAATAGCCATTGTCCTCGGGGAGCTTATATTTTACTGGGTAGATACAATATGTACATAGAAATAATTTCAAGAGAGAGAATTAACTATTAACTGTGTGGTGGGGTGAGCAAGAGGGGCTCAGGAAAGACCTTGTATAGGAGGTGACATCTGAGCTATGCTTTGAGGAAAAGTAGTGACACCATGGGGCGGCTGGGTGGCAAAATGGATAGAGTGCCGGGCATTGAGTCAGGAAGGCTCATCTTCCTGAGTTCAAAATGGCCTCAGATACTTACTAGCTGTGTGACCCTGGGCAAGTCACTTAACCCTGTTTGCCTCAGTTTTCTCAACTGTAAAATGAGCTGGAGAAGGAAATTGAAAACCACTCTAGTACCTCTGCCAAGAAAACCTCAAATGGAGTCACAGAGAATTGGACAAAACTGAAAAACAACTGAACAACAGGCACTAGGAGACAAAAGGGAGGAGCAAGTGCATTCCAGATGTGGCAGTCCACTATGTTTCAATTAATCACAAATCAGAACTGCTCCAATATCTCAGATCACTTAGAGAACCAGGAGGAAGAGAAGGAATCTACTGGTCACCTCCTGAAAGGAAAAGGCCTAAAATGTCCCCCAGGAATATCATAGTCAAAATCCAGAACTTGCATATTAAAGAAAAAATATAGTACAAGCATTCTGAAAGAAGAAATTCAAGAACCAAGGAATTAGGCAAGATCACACAGCTTCTACTCTAAATGAGAGGAAGTCTTGTAGTATGTCATAACCAATAATAGCTAACCCTGCATAATTGGATTTAATCCTACAAGGGGAGAAATGGATATTTAATGGAATAGAAGGCTTTCAAAATTTTTATTAAAAAAATAAGAGTTGTAGCACTGGGGTGGTGGAGATAACAAATACTAACAAAGGAAACAGTCCCTACCCTCGGTCAGCTTACATTCTAATTGGTGAAAACGACACAAAAAAGGGGAAATGAGGGGGGGTAGAGGGTGCCCTGTGTTAATTGTTCTAAGGATCTTTCCAGCTTTGTCATTCTATGTTGTATGTCCTAAGGGCATTTTCAACCCTGTGATCACAAAGTACCTTACTCCTTTAAGGATCAGATCTGAACACATCAGCTTAGCACCCTTCAGTCTGGCCTGAAATCTACTTTTCCACCTGTGTCTCCTGTGACTCCCTTACAGGCATTCTACTAGCTCTAGTTAGATGAATAATAACAGATAAAAATAAAGGTTGAAAAAAAATTTAAAAAAAATAAGAGTTTAGGGGCAGCCAGGTGGTGCAATGAATAGAGTACTGGGCCCGGAGTCAGAAGGACCTGAGTTCGGGGCGGCCAGGTAGCACAGCAAGTAAGAGCACTGGCTCCAGTGTTGAGAAGACCTGGAGATCGAATCCCAGGCTCAGACACTTAGCACCCACCCAGAAACACCTGGCTGTGTAACCTTGAGCAAGTTACTTAACCCCAATTGCTTAGGGGTAGCCAGGTGGCTCAGCGAGTAAGAACACCGGCTCCAGTGTCGGGATGACCTGGATCAAATCTGGGCTCAGATACTCAGCACCACACCCAGAAATAACTGGCCGTGTAACCTTGAGCAAGTTACTTAACCCTGATTGCTTTAAAAAAAAAAGAAGAACCTGAGTTCAAATCCGGCCTCACACATTTAACACAAAAAACTAGCCATGTGACCTTGGACAAGTCAATTAACCCTAATTGCCCTACCTTCCCCCCTCTAAGAAGCAAAAAAAAGAGTTGAGTGGAGGCTTTGCAATCGAAAGAAAAAAGTCCAAAGAAACCAAAAAAAGGTAAATTGATTTGGCAATTGGAAAGAATTGTACAATGATGTAATATTAATATTATAATGGGGACAAGGGTGGAAGAAACAAGTGTCTCTTTGGAACTTTAATGTCTTTAAAAGGAATTAAATTAGAAAAATAAAAGTCCTGGGGATGGATTGGTTTTGTTCTAAGGGCTTAAAGGGAAGAAGAGGAGTATAAAATAATACTTTAGTGTGGAAAAGAAGAAGAGTGTGGAACTTGCTATTTCTCATAATCAGGGTGCATAAGAAGGGTATACAAAATTGGAAGGGAATGGTCAGGGGGAGTAGTCATCAAATAAACTTCATCCTTATTTGAAATAGGTAAAGGAGAATCAAACACTGTAATGTAATGCCAAGGAAAGGCAACTTCCCAAGTTTCAAAATACCAGCATAGGTGCTCTCCATTTTATTCAGTAACAAATTAAGAACAGAGAAGATCAAAATATGACATCATTCAAAATACAGCATTTACTAAGTGTGATTAAATAATCTCCAAGTACTACCCCAGGACCTTACATTCATTCAATCAATTACAAAGTCCCTGTTCTAAATACTTCTCCACCCCTAGGCTGTACCTTCATTTAGTCCATCACAAAGCCCCTCTTCTCAAATGGAGATTAGTTTCCAATCATAAGTAAAGTACATTCATTTGTTCAATCATAGAACACAAAAAGGTCAAAAGTTCCCCACCCCTGGATCACAATTGAATCTACTCCAGAGTTACATCAAGTTTAATCACAGCACTTAATACCCAAATGGAGGTCTTTTCTTCATCTTGACACAAGGCAAGTTCTCAGCAATCTTTGTTCCTGGGGAGACAAAGCTTAGCAAGGCCACAAGATACATTGCCAGTCTCTTCATTAATTCATCCTCTGTCTGCAGAACAGTCCTAGGACCCCTGAAAACATTAGCAAAACCTTCTTCCAGTATTTCTGTAAACATACAACAAGAAAATCCTTCTTCAGGGCTTTGGAACCAACGGCAAGGTTCCAAAACTTCTGCAACAACAGCACTGTCCTTCACCAGTGGACAAATCTGGCAAAACAACATCAAAACAGACAAAGTAGCAGCATAACAGCCATATCTCCTCAGTCCTTGGCAGCTCTGGGTGGCAGGTCTCAAAAGTCCTGGGCAATTCAAAGTGGCCCTCAGCCATCCTCTCAGTCTCTCTCTGCCTCCAAAGGTGCTGCTTCCAAAAAGTTCTTCTGCCTCTTTCTTGTGACTCTCCAAATATGCATCACCAGCTCCTCCCAGTTCAGCCCTCTCTTTTCATGTCAATAAGTCCATCCCACAAGTGGGATTAACAAGCTCTGGGTTTTAACACAATCAAACCAAAAAACAAGCCAATACAGGGGAATCTTTAAATGCCATTACTATTACAAACACACACACACACACACAGTTTGATGTACAAATGCATCAAAGTTAACAGGGATATAAGCATAGTTTGAAAGGGATGTTAGTAATATCGATGCCAAAAAAAAGGTCAGTGTAATTTTTTTTAATGCACAGAAGAGAATGTTCAATGTTAAATGCACAGAAGGAAGCTCAGAAGAATAGACAAGCAGGACAATTTTGAAAGGGAAGTGGTTAAGAAGGAGGATAACAAGAGGGAATGATTAAGAGTAAAACAAGCATCCTGATCATGAAGAAAAAATTGGAAGCATGAGGTGGAAATGGAGAAAAGCAAGGAACCAGAATCTAAGGGGATACCTTGGATTGCCTCTTAGACAGCTGGAGAATAGTTGGACAATTGTGGCATATGAATGCAATGAAATATTTCACTGTAAGAAATATAAAGGAGATGCGCAGTTAGGTAGTGCAGTAAAAAAGGGCACCAGCCCTGGAGTCAGGAGGACCTGAGTTCAAATCCGGCCTCAGACACTTAACACTTAATAGCTGTGTGACCTTGGGCAAGTCACTTAACCCCAATTGCCCTGCCTTCCCTCTTCCAAAAAATAGATAAATAAATAAATAAATATAAAAGAGTTGAGTTCAGAGAATCCTGGGCAGTATGAATTGATGCAGAGTGGAATGAGTAAAACAAAGAGAACAGTTTATGCAAGAACAGCAACACTGTAAAAAAAAAAACACCCAACTTTGAAAGCCTTAAGAATTCTGATCAATATGATGACCATCTATCGAAAGAATCTATGATGAAGCATGGTGCCTACATTCTGCAGAGAGGTAATGGACGCAAGGTTCAGGAATATATTTTTGGCCACAGCCACTGGATGGATTTGTTTTGCTAGATTTTGCTTATTTGATACAAGGGTTTTTTCCCCCTTTCTTTCTTACTCTTCATTTTTAATTGGGAGGAGAGAAAGGGACATAGATAATATCGATGCCAAAAAAAAAAAAGGTTGGCGTAACATTTTTTTTTTAATGCACAGAAGAGAATGGAAAAAAATCCAGAAGAAGCAGGAAATATGTCAAAATAATGTGTAGATTACAGAGGTGGGGAATCTGTGGCTTCGAGGCCACATGTGGCTTTCTAGGTCCTCAAGTGTGGCCCTTTGACTAAATCCAAACTTCATGGATCAAATCTCCTTTAATAAAAGGATTTGTTCTGTAAAACTTGGATTCAGTCAAAAGGCCACATCCAAGGATCCAGAAAGCCACATGTGGCCTCAAGGCCACAGGTTCCCCAACCTCTGATGTAGAATTTATGGTATACTTTATAAAAAAGCAAGCAGTATGAAATGGAGGTTCATAGTTTCATATAGAATTATTTTTTTCCCCTAGAGTTTTGTGTGTGGCAATGATATTTTTGGGTGTTTAAGTTCAGAATTTTTAAAAGCATTTCTTTTTAAAGAGGTAATCAACAGTGTTACTGTCCAGCTATGTGAAGAAAAATGAGCACCTCTTTGAACTCAACTAAAGCCAGGGGTGGTGGAAAACACAGATTTTGCTAGAAAGGAAGAGTTTTCATACCCAAGGAAAAGGCTCCTCTTCCTCTAGAGTTTCCTCCCAAGCTCAGGGAGATCTCATCAATAGAAGGTAGGGAAACCAAAGAGTGAAGACAGAAAATTAAACAAATAACTAGAAATATGAGAGAGACTGAAATTCTAAAAGTCCAAGGAAAAAATCTCAGTATAACCCTAGTTCACAAGCAGATAAACCAACAGAAAGGCTCAAAGACAGAAGGAAGGATGGGTAAAACTTCAAAGAGGCCAGAACACAATAAAGTATTATGTTATAAAGGAAAATAAATCCCCAAATCACTGATTAAAAGGAGAAGTATTAATATTTTCTTTTTCTTTCTTTTATTTTCTTTTTTTTTGGGGGGGGGTGAGTTAAGTGACTTGCCCAGGGTCACCCAGCTAGGAAGTGTCTGAGGTTGGATTTGAACCTGGGAAGATGAATCTTTCTGACTCTAGGCTCTATTCACTGTACCACCTAGCTGCCCAATGGTTTGAGATGTCCAAAAGTGGAATGGGCTGCTTAAGAGGTGGTGAATACCTACTCACTTTAGATCTTCAAGTAAAATGTCTGTGGCCCCTTTGGGGACACGTCGCCAAAGGATTCTTGTTCAGGTATAGCTAGTCTAGATGGCTGCTGAGGCCCCTTCCAACTATGAGATTCTGTGACTGAGGGAGACTGTGTGTGTGAATGTTTGTATGTGTCTAAGTGTGTGTTATGTGTATATGTAAGTGTGTATGTGTAAGTATGTGTATGTGTGTGTGCATGTGTATCTCTGTGTGTGTATGTATGTGTGTGTGTATATGTGCCTATAGGGGTATAAATAACTAAGATATAGATAGATAGATAGATAGATAGATAGATAGATAGATAGATAGAGATAACTAAGACAAATCCTTTTAATATCCTGCTTTTCATAATGGAACAAAGGGTGTTAAAGTCAGTAGAAGGCCCCAAATTTACAGAATCTGGGAATGAGACCAGAAAATTGAAGCTAACAAAACCAAAACAAAACATAAAATATTTGAAATTGAATGTTCTTAGAGAGAAGAACCAACTCAACAGGATTTGGAAATTAGAGCCAGCGGCATCAACGAGGTAGGCTGCAAGTCTTAATATTACTTTTTATAAATGCATGCCTTTTTAATGCAAAATAATTATGCTGTCCAGGCCAGCTGGCATTGATTTTATTATAAGTCAAAATTGCATGTTTTATGATGAAAGGTCAAAGCCTTGGGTTGACAATAATAATATTGCAATTTTCAAGTGGTGTTTGTTGTTGTTCAGTCATTTTCAGTCACGTCCAACTCTTTGTGACCCCATTTGAGGTTTTCTTGGCAGAGATATTGAAGTGGTTTACCTTTTCCTTCTCCAGCTCATTTGCAAAAGACTGCCCCTGGCCTCGAGGAGTTTACAGTGTAATGTGAGAGACAGCATGCAAACAAATATATACAAAGCAAGCTATATTTATTGCTGTTCATTCCTGGCTGACTCTTTGTGACCCCTTTTTGGGGTTTTCTTGGCAAGGATACTGGAGTAGTTTGCCATTTCCTTTTCCAGCCCTTTTTACGGTTGAGGAAACTGAAGCAGAGTTAAGTGATTTGCCCAGGGTCACACAGGTAGTAAGTGTTTGAAGTTAGATTTGAACTCACGAAGAGGAGTTTTGCTCACTGCAGGCCTGGTACTCTATGTACTGTGTTACCTAGCTGCCCCATCAACTCTTGCTTAGGACACCCAGATATAAGGACACATAAAGTCTAGGGTATTCTCTGAATTTAGCAAGGGACCTAGCATATCTCTTTAATAGAGGAAGGCGTCAATTTAAAAGGTAGCTGATCTAAAACAGGTGATACCTTAGAAACTGTAACATGTATGTCATCACAAACTGTGTGCAATGAGAAGACTGGGTGGTACAGTGGAAAGTGTTGTCAACCTTCAAAGTTCGGTCCAAGAAAGATAAAACAGAATTAGGTTGTATCTGCCTTCATTTCTCTCAAAACAGATGGCATGAAGCGTCCATGCATGGGAGCCAGTTTGGAACTGAGCTCACTTTGGGGTTAGAGTGCACAGTTTATGTGCCCTTCCAACAGGGGTTAATGTCACTCCATCATCATTTCATCCCTGAACACTCTATATCAGACCACTCCCAACCTTTGGCTGTCTAGACAAAAGAATCTGTCTCTACCCAAACTGGAGTAGAACAAATGGGTTTCCCTAATCTAGATTAAATTACTTGCAGGATTGGGTAGGGGCTAACCAGTATACCAGGATAACCAAAGTCATGACTTTGGAAGAAGTAGGGGTCTGGAGGGAGAGAAGCTCTGAATCCCCAAGATATCGTTTATTAACAATCATTTTTCACAGTGTGTCCTGGGTTCCAATTTTACCTCTTCTACTTACTGCTTATATAACGTGAGGCAAGTCACTTCTTACTTGTAAAAGGAGGTTGTGGGGCGGGTAGGTGGCATAGTGAATAGAGCACTGGCCCTGGAGTCAGGAGGACCTGAGTTCAAATATGGCCTCAGACACTTGACACACTAGCTGTGACTTTGGGCAAGTCACTTAACCCCAATTGCCCTCCAAAAAAAAGCAAATAAAATAAAATAAAATGAGGTTGGAGTAGATAACCTTCCAGGTTTAAATTTAAGAAGCTATGATTCTCCCATCTAACTGTGAGCTTTGGTGAGGATCTCTGAGTCTGTTTTCTCCTCTGTATAATGGGAATAAATGCTTGTTCTACCAAAGTCACAAGGTTTTGTACAGCTAGGTTCCTGTTAGTTCAAACAATGAATCCCTTGAAGTGGTTGCAAGTATTTGAATTTGCACTATTATAATTATGTAAGATACTGTACTTGGTTCCATCCCAATGGAAATTTGCAGCACAAATTTGGAAAAAATGTGATGTCTTCAGGGGATTTGTGGTTCACACTAATCAAGACCTAGCTTTTTTGTTTTACCTGTATACGTATCCTCCCTTCTTTGCCCCAACTGGAAACTCTGATGGCACAAATTTAATATGTTAAGAAGTAAAAACTTCATCTGGGAGGTAGAAGTGACCCAAATTCTCAAAAGCTACGCCAATGGAATTCAAGAAAGTTTCACCAGAACAATGACAATAGACTGCCATTGGGAGGACCAACTTGAATTAAGTTTGCAAAGTCTTATGGCCAAGAAAGTCACCCTCTGGGGTGGGAAATCTGGGACCTTGAGGTCACATATGGTTTGTTCTGTAAAATTGTCACAAATCACACTGATTCTCTCATTTATCTCCTTCATGACCTTGGGGAAATCTCTTTACTTCCCTGGGCTTCCATTTAAAATGAAAGAGTTGGACTAGAAATTCGGGGTTTTTAACCCGAGGTGCAAAAACTTGTTTTAAAAAATATACCCCGACTGATTCTAGTTTAAAAGTCCTTAGTCTGCAGAGTCTCATGTCTCTCAAGAATAATAATGTCTTTATCACAATCCACTGGGATTGTGGTTCTGGGGAGCAGTCTTCATTTTCTCCACCATACACTGGTTGCTAGACTTACCTATATTCTAAACTGTATTGTATGTGCTGCATCACTCAGACTTACTTATGAGCAAAGAAAACTTTAAAATAAAAAAAAAATACCAACCTCACAAACCATAAAATTTATAAAACTACATTATGCCCAAAAGCTCTGGTCAGGTCCCAGTGGCTATCATGGAGAAATTAATTAAAGCCCCGCCCATTTTTATATAAGAAAAATGCTTAGTATATATTGCAGCCACTGCAATATATATGTGTATATATAAATGTTTATGTGTGTATACATATATACACACACATACTATTTCAGTATAATTGGTTTCCTTTGTAATCTTACGTGTTTTACCTTTAAAAAACACTTGGTTTTCACCAGATGCCCAAAGGGTATATGACATAAAAAAGAAAAAATCCGTGTACTAGATGTATATGGTTTGCGAAATAAGCAGTTAACAAGCATTTGTTAAACTCTTGCTATGTGCCAGGCTTCTTGCTAAGCACTGTCTACAGAAAGAAAGGAAAAGGAAAATGCCCCTGCTCTCGAGGAGCTTACTTTCTAATGGGAGAAGCAACATGTATATGTTAAATAACTATACGGTAAATAACTGGGCAGACAAGTAAATAACTGTCTGATACAAGACAAATAAATGATTCCATTTTTCCCTCTACAGGAACCACAACTCATTGAAACCATCCCTGGAGCAGGGAGGGGTTACGGGATGTTTTGGGTGTAGAGAGTATTCATTTTTATGTATTCATTCTTTCTTTTCATTTAGAGCATCACATGTATTCTAGAATCAACTTCCGAAGCTGGGTTTCGGGCTCAGAGATAAATATACTAGCCCACACCCGCCCTCCCGGAAAGCGCTGGGCTGGGCACTTAAGATCCCCAGGAGGGCAAGCAAGCCGCAGCTCCGCAAGCTCAACACCACTTCCCGCTAGCTCGGCCCCAGCCCTCTTTCTTATTGATTGGCTCCAGGGCGTCAGGTGGGCGGCCAGCTGGAAGAGGATTGGCTTCAAGGTGGGAGGCTTCAGAACTGACGTGGCCTCACGTGCTTGCGGTCCTGGGGTAGGCTAGGCTGGATTGTTCTTAGGCGTTCTGGGAACTGGACCCCGGAAACGGCGGCCGGACCGGGTTACGCTGCAGAAGACGCCGCGATGCCGCTGGAGCTGGAGCTGTGCCCTGGCCGCTGGGTCGGGGGGAACCATCCCTGCTTCATCATCGCCGAGATCGGGCAGAACCACCAGGGCGATATGGACGTGGCCAAGCGCATGATCCGGATGGCGAAGGTAGCGGACTGGAGGGGCGACCCCGGACAAATAGAGGAGGGAATGTGGGGAGGGCAGCAGAGGTAGGATGTACCCAAGTGCTGCCCATCACACCTGGGGCAGCCTCCTGACCGCGGTGCAGAGGGGCCGGGGAGGAAGCAGGGGTGCGAACGGGGCAGGGGGCGAGCTTGGAGAGGGCTGAGATGCGTAACCTGGGGTCCATGAGCTTCTATTTCTTTGAGGGGGTCGCGGGATTGAAAACTGGAGTTCTTGAGGACTGTCATTTGTTGTTTCTTTTCTTTAATATTTTAATAACTGTTTCCACAAAATTGGTTTTCTTTGTATTTTTTTTTATTCATTTAAGAGCCTTCTTCTGAGAAGGGGTCCCTAGGCTTCAGAAAGGGGTCCAGGACAACACACACACACACACACACACACACACACACACACACACACACACA
>NW_027185890.1:10350109-10408793 GCF_028583685.1 Petaurus breviceps papuanus
CACACACACACACACACACACACACACACACACACACACACACACACGAACTCCTGGATTAAGGCAAATTAACAATATGCGTTAGAGTAGGGGGGTGGAAGAATGCCTAGTGGGGAAATACATAGGCTCTCCCAAAGCTTTATAGGCTGGAGTCCCTAGGGGAGAGGGAGGACCCTTGGCTCTCTTGACTTACCTGGAGACCCCTTGAACTTCGTTGTGCTAGTACTTTGAGGCTCCTCCCCACCCTGAAACTCTAGCTCTCAATTTATGAATGACCTGGCATCCTCAGTAATCCAGGAACAACCTCTAAACTGTGTATAACTTTAATTGCTTTGGCAGTTGCTGCCCCCTGCTTGCTGCTGTTCCCCCATAGTTTTACTTTGTGTGAGGGAGAGTCATTTGTATTTCACTGGGAGTTTGGGAAGCCTAAATGTAGAGGAAGGTTGGTTTTTTAGTTCAGCCGAAACCACTTCTCCGTCCAAATCAGATAGTATAGGTTCTTCTAAGTTGATGACCTGGGACTTAGACCAGAAAAACTTCTCTGATAGGTCTCTGCTCTCCACAACTTTTTAACCTCAAGTCAATAAATATTTATTGGAATACAAGCAAAAAGAAAGATGGTCTCTGCATTCAAGGAGCTTACATTATAATGGGGAAAAGACAACATATTTAAAAAGGGGGCTGTCCATAAACTCTCCTTAGAGCATCAATCCAAGACACCTTTCTTTGGTTCTTTGAATATGACATCAGTATATAAAGTTAATAAATACATACATATGTACACACACAGAGTAGATAAATAGAAAATGGTTGGGGACTGGGGTGGAACCAGGAAAGGCTTATGTACAAGATGTCATTTATACCAGCATTTTAGGTTTTTGGTTACAAATGAAGTTTAAGCTGAAGAATTTATGATCTACCCAAATACATTGCCTGTGTCTAACTGTAAGAACTCACATTTCTCCCTTTGCCTGGCTGTGAGAAAACAAATTTGTAGTACAAAGGCTTTGGTGACTGGGTAGGTAATCTCATCTCTCTGCCACAGTTGCCTGATCTGTTAAAGTAGGATTTCAGATGAATGAAAGAATGAATGAAAAAAGCTTTTAACGAGCATTTGCTGTTTTTAGAATATGTTTAGAATAGAGATATCAAGGCTTAACATCAAAATAATGTTTTTAAATAATTGAAGGAAATGCCACACTTCAGTTAGAGGTTAGTAGAAATAAAGATGTAACTTTTTTCCCATCTGAGTTTATGGATCCCCTTTTCCCCCTCCAAAACCTATCCATGAACACCTTAAGAGTTCTGTGGAACCCAGGTTAAAAATTTCTAAAGGCCAAGAGTCCTTAAGATGCTTTGGTAGGTTGTTATGGCAGTACCCAGAGGCCTAGAGGGGGTGTTAGTTTCAGGGCAAAGAGTTAAGCCTGGTGGTCTGCTGTTTGTAGTGAGTGCCTCCTAACTCATTCAAGCAGTGTGAGAAGCCCTGGTGCTTGTGGGGTTTGGGACAGGTAGGTGGAGGGTGGGTGAAGGTAACTAGGGAAGAGGAAAGGGAACCTTTGCTGGTAGCTCTTTCCTTAGTTTGTTGTTATTGATTGTCCTTTGTGATCCCATGGACCATAGCATGCTCATGGGCTTTTCTTGGAAAAGATACTGGAGTGGTTTGCCATTTCCTTCTCCAATGGATTAAGGCAAACAGTTTAAGTGACTTGCCCAGGGGCACACAGCTAGTGAGTGTCTGTGGACAGATTGAACTCTAGGCCCAGGGCTCTATCCACTGGGCCATCTAACTGCCTCTGTGATGGGGTTAACTATGGGGTCTTCTAATGCCTAATGAAATGTCTTCTCTACTACTGCCCCATCCAGAAAGTCCTGTGTGTGGGAACAGTGTGAACACCTGTCCTTAGACTCTTTACCTTTTCCACTCCAAATTTAAGTAGTTTTTGTTCTCAAATATATTTGTCTTTTTTAAGTTGTGAGCTCCTTTGGGATTAGAACGACCAGAGTGAAGGGCGCACTCATTAGCTGTTGTTCTAATGTGTCTTTCAGGAGTGTGGGGCTGACTGTGCCAAATTTCAGAAGAGTGAACTGGAACACAAGTTCAACCGTCGGGCTTTGGAGAGACCCTACACTTGTAAACACTCCTGGGGGAAAACCTATGGAGAACACAAGCGCTACCTCGAGTTCAGCCATGACCAGTACAGGGAGCTACAGAAATATGCTGAGGAAATAGGGATTTTCTTCACTGCCTCTGGGATGGATGAGGTGAGACTTTTCCTTCTTTCCTCATCCATCACTTTCATGTGGTGAAAAGGACAGCAAGAAATCTAGCGTCTTTTCATATGGATCCAGATCCTAAATCTTTGACTTTTTTTCCCCTGAGGTTGAGCATGCCTTAGTAACAGGTCAAGGAAATATGTGGAGCTGTTGGGGGTGGTGAAGGGTGGGTCAGACAGGAACAAATATCTATTCATTTGCTGTGTAGACACTGGACTCTGTCCAAAATGCTCCCTGCTAACTGGAAGTCATAGATGGACATAGATGGTTGCTGGGAGACAATAAACCAGACTTCTAAGAATTATGGCAACTCTTTGAGGTGGGAGTGACATTGATGATCTCCAGAAGGGATTGGCCTATAAGCCCAGTTATATAGAAGTTTGTAGCCATGCAATGGAAAGGGTCCTGGGAAATTCATACTAGAGAGCCACATCTGCTCAGGGGCACATAGGGACACATACCTCCTTGAGATTGTCTTTATTAACACTAGAAGGGCCAGGCATGTTAACAGAGGAAACACACTATACTGTGTAGTATAGATTGCTGGGCAACTAGGTGGTGTAGTGGATAAAGTACTGGGTCTGGAGTCAGGAAGACCTGAGTTCAGATCTGGCCTCAGAGACTTAGTAAGTGTATGACCCTGTTTGCCCCAGTTTCCTCATCTATAAAATGAGCCAGAGAAAGGAAATGGCAAATCACTAAAGTGTCTTTGCCAAGAAAACCAAATAGGGTCACAAAGAATCAGACATTCCTGAAATGACTCAACAGCCACAAACATTGTAATTCTGTTATCTCTATTTTCTTTGTGGATTAAAAAAAAAACCACACTCCATCAATTGATGCAGTTCTTCTTCTTCAGGATATTCTTACATTTCAGTCCTTCTAGTGTTACAGCACTGGTTTGTTTACCAAAGAGGCCATTTGCTATCCCCAGCCTCCAGATATGTGTGCACATTGACAGGCAGGACTAAGTAATTGTTGTAACCCATCTTGGCTCTGAAGAAGGAATCTCTTCCTTCCATCAGAGAGATGGGAGACTCTAGGTATAGAATTTGGCATACATTGTTGGTGGTTTTGTTTGACCACTTTTGTTAAAAAGGAGGGATTCCAAGGGTCCTGCAGAATAAGAAAGAGGGAAGTGGTTTATCTTCAAATCTGATTGTGATGTAAAGACCAAAGGCATCTATTAAAGAAAAAAAGAAAGGCATCAGAGAAGCACCACATTCTGCCCACGTCTCCTGCAGTAGAAATGGCCTAAGTTTGAACTTTGAGATTTCTCTTTATCCATGATTTCAATTTACCTGCTTTTTTGATTTCAAGGGATGTCTATATTTGATTTAAAGGACTGAGAAGCCTCAGAATATTAGCTATCTCCATATTTCCGTATAAATACAGAAAGCCATTCCCAAACTAGATAATGTAGCAGCAAGCACCCCAAGGGTCCTCAGGGTTTGCTGCCACCACAGGTTCTTGTATCTGCTTTGATAAAGGAAAGCAACTCAAAATGGGTTAACAAGCTTACTTTAATCAGTCAGATATGTATCGTTTACTTCGTTCAGGGTAAAAAGGTCAGCACCCCGACCTCCAGAATATACAGACAGAATTATCAAGACAGAAACAGATCAAGTACACAGCTTTCCAAACTGTGCAACCATTACATCCATACCAAACAACATCTGGGTTTCAAAGCTGGGGGGCTCTGGACAACGGCTAGCCCAGAGTTTCATCAAATCACAGAACACTTCTCAAAGTGAGCCCCAAAACAAAGCCTCACTTCAGGGCTTATATAGCCTTCTCCTGGCTCAGAATGTAACAACCTTATTGACCCACTGGCCAATCAAGAAGTATCTACTGAAAAACAAGCCTCCCACCCCAGGCTCCAGGTGCACTTTAGCCTAGGGGCAGGGAAGATCTTTAAAATTTACATTCCCATTACAGATAAATATCTTGTGGGTCACTGTACTGAACTGGTACTGTAGTGCCAATGCAATATTCATAGTGCTGACAGCTGCTGTAAATATGCCAGTATAGTGCTCAGTCACAAAATATAACAGACTTTCTATATATAAGACAGAAGCAAAACATTTATTCTGACACCAGAAAACCGAATCCCAAAACCAAAAAAGCTGATTCCATCATAGTAATGTAGAAGTTAATAAGCCATAACAGCACAGAGAGCCACACCATCCTTTAGCCTCCCACAAACCATCATTTACTCACAAGCCTGTCTCCCTCAGGTGCATCTTCTCCTCCCTCCAGTCTCTTAACTGCTCAGACTCCCAGCTTTCTGTGGGCTCTACTCCCCCCTTCAGCATACTCCTCCCACCACTGGCCCCATTTGATTACATTCAGCCTATTAGGGGTCAGGGTATATCTTCAAAGCAGGGAAGGTCTTCAGATTCCCTCAGGCGTATTATGGTGCAGAGATCTTCAAATTCCCTTAGGTCTACTAAAGAGTAGGGAAGATCTTCAAATTCCCATTCCCATTACATATACTTAGTAGCAAAACAGGAAAAAAAGAAAATGTGTCATGGTACTGTGGAAAGATCACGGGCTTGGGAATCAGGAGCCTTGGGGATGGCTCCTGCTTTGGCACTTCATTATCTAGGTGACCTTAGGATAAAGTTGTTTTACTTCTAGGCATCCTGAAAATGAAAGGTTTGGATTTAAAGGATCTCTAGAAATCCTTCCAACTCAAAATCTGTAATCCTGTAATAAGTCAAAGGGAGCAATTAAAATGCCTTCTTATATTAATAATCAGTGGCCTGCCTTGCTTGGTCCAGAAATTCACATTCTACCAGTGTCCTCTTAAGTCCTGGGACTGACAGCAAGGGTGGAGGGAGCAGGTTTTTCAGGCCCATCCACTTGTCAGTCATACATTTATTAAGTACCTTAGTCTCCTCGTTTGTAAAATGAGCTGGAGAAGGAAATAGCAAACTGCTCCAGTATCTTTGCCAAGAAAACCCTAAATGGGGTCACCAAGAGTTGGACGTGACTGAAAAATGAATGGCTGAACAGCAATAGTGATATGCTCTAAGCCCTGGGAATTCAAAGAAGGTCAATGCACCCTGTTCTCAAGGAGCTCAAAGTCAGACAGGGAGACATCATGCAAACAAGAACATAAATTAAATTACAGATAGGGCAAACTGGAAATAATCAACAGAGGGAAGGCATTCAGAGAGATCAGGAAAGGCTTTGTGCAGAAGGTGGGATTTTAGCTAGGACTTGAGGGAAGCCAGGAGATGGAGATGAGGAGGGAGAACATTCCATCCCTGAAGGAGGGCCAGAGAAAATACTTGGAGTCAGGAGATGGAGCATTTTGATCAAGAAACAGTAAGGAGACCAGAGTCACTGCATTACAGGGTATATATGTGGTAAGGTGTAAAGAAGACTGGAAAGGTAGAGGGAAGGTTACCAGGCTATACAAGGCTTTAAACACCAGATTAGAGCATTAATTAAGTAACTAGAACATCTAAGAGGCATTCAAGGCTTCCTTTCCATTCTGAAACCTGGGACAGGGGCGGGGGAGAGGAGGAGTCTTGTCCCAGGCAGCCAGTATAACATTTCAGGAGGGAGCATACATTCCATTGCAAAGGCTGGCTTTTTAATAGCAATAGAGAACTGTCCCAGGAATGCATATGAGGGCAAAGGTTTAATCTTTCAGTGTACTGATAATGCCTGGGTTAGTTTCTAGGACCACAGAATCATTGATATTATATTAGAGCTAGAAGAGCCCTTTCCATCATTTATTCCAGTCCCTTCATTTTACAGATGAGAAACAGAGTCCCGGCAAAGGCTAAACCTACTGCTGGAAGTGTCCAAACTCTTAGTTCCATGCCCTTGTCTTAACATCCTTCCTTCCCATCTATTTAATAAAAATAATAATGGCCAGAATTCATATAGCTCTTCAATGTTTTCAAAGTGCTTTATAAATATCTCATTTGATCCTTATAATCCTAGTAGGTAGACGATATTATTATCCCCATTTTACAGATAAGGAAACTGGGTATGAGAGGTAACACAGGGTTACACAGTTAGGAAGTGTCTGAGGTTGGATTTGAACTCAGGTCTTCCCAGCTCAAGACCCAGCACTCTATCTACTGCACAACCTACCGGCCTCAGGAACAAGGCTATGGAGATTTTAGTACATGGACTGTAACCTTAAAAGAGCCTGTGTAGAGGGAATGGGTGGAGATGTGATACTGGGGCACGCATCAGTCACCAAGATGAATTAAGCTTCCTCTGAACTCACTGGCTCATTTCTGATCGACTTCATAGGTCTAACCAGACATGTCACCGGTCACTCAAGCTGTGTGGCCCTTGGTTTCTTCATGTGTATAAAAGGCTATGAGACAAAATCATAGCCAAGATGCCTTCCAGATCTAGAGTTCATTGATGCAGTGAAACAGGTACCTGTAGATCCCTATGTCTGTAAAAAAGAACATTCCTTTTCCTGCATTTCATGTGAAGGCTTCTCCTTAGATGGAGAATCATTCATTCTCCAGGTGCTCACGTTCAGAGCACAAAGGCAGCTGGAGGAGGTCAGGGCAATGGGAAGTTCCTCAATGTCAGCTCTGTCTAAACTCCTTTCCCCATCCCAGCATGTTGTTGTTCAGTTGTTTTAGTTGTGGCCAACTCTTTGTGACCCTATTTGGGGTTTTCTTGGCAAAGATACTAGAATGGTTCGCCATTTTCTTCTCCAGCTCATTTTACAGATGAGGAAGCTAAGTCAACAGAATTGAGTGACTTGTCCATGGTCATACAGCTAGTAAAGTCTGAGGCTGAATTTGAACTCAGGTCTTCTTGACTCCAGGCTTGGCGCTCTTATCCACTGTGCCACCTAGCTGTCCACCACACCCCCATTCAAGCATAATTCTCCTTAATTTTGAACATAGTTGCAGTATTATGTTCAGTTATGGGCACTACAGTTTAAGGATATTGATAGCTAGAGTGGGTCCAGAGGACATCTAGGACGGTGAAATGTCTTGAGTTCTTTTCACATGGGGATTATTTGAAGGAACTGGGAAGGGAAGACCCCCAAGGTGGCGGGGCGGGACATGATAGCTGTCTTCAGGGCCGTCACATGAAATAGGAATTAGACTTGTTTGCATCAGAAGGTAGAACCAGGGACGATGTGTAGAACTTGCAAAAGAGACAGATTTGGGCTTAGTATCAGGAAAAATGTCCTAATAATTAGAATTATCCAAGAGTGAAATGGGCTGTCTTGAGAGCTGATGGGCTCCTTCTTCCTGGAGGGTTTTAGTTAGAGGTTGGATGACTACTTGCTGGGTACATTATATATGTTGGACTAAATGGAGACTCAGATCCTTGCCACCTCCCAATTCCCACAAAGCCTTTCTGTTTACAAACCAAGATTAAAATCTGGCTATTTGATTATTATAATAGAGGCTGGTAGGTGGTGTGGTGGATAGAGTTTTGAGTCAGGAAGACCTGAGTTCAAATTCAGCCTCAGACACTTCCCTACTGTGTGACCCTGGGCAAGGCACTTAACTTCTCTGTTTGCCTCAGTTCACTAAAGAAAGAAATGGCAAACCACTCCCCCTGTTCTTGGGGTCATGAAGATTCAGACATGATTGAATGACTGAATGTAACAGCAGTACTGCTTGCAGCTGCTGTGGGGGTGTAAGACCAATAACACCAGCACACAGGAGGGCTGCTAGCACAGGTTCTTTTGATCAACTTTTCTAAAAGAAAACAACTTTAAAGGGATCAACAATCTTACTTTAATTTCATATATATATCATTCACTTAGTTCAGGGGAAAAAGTCAGCAAGCATGCTGAACTTTAGAGAAAATACATATAGAAATTACATGCAGAAAAATGACAGACAGAGAAAATGACATAAATCAGCAGACAGGACTTCTAGCTGTCTGACCAAAGCTATACATACATTTACCAGAGAGAGAAGCAGGAAATCTGGGTTTTCAAACTGCGGGTGCTCCTTAATGGCTACCCACAGTCTCATCTGGCCAAATCACACAGCTCTTCCCATAAGTGAGCCCCAAAGTAAAACCTCACTTCAAAGTATATTTACCTTTCTTCAGAGCCAGAGGGCATGATGACCCTAGTGACTCCATTGCCTAATTAACTACAATGTAACAGAAGGTGTGGTCTTCCTGAAAAACAAGTCTCCCCTAATCAAGCTTCTCTTCTTGGTCTCCACCATGAGGTCTATTAGTGGGCGGGGAAGATCTTCAACTTTCATTAACATTACACTGAACAATAAAATTTCATTGATAATCATAACACCAACAACATCTATTATAAAGGTTTACAAAGCACTGTCCTCTCAACAATTTGTATGTGTATGTATGTATGTATGTATATGTGTTTATGTATATCATGCCCACTGGACAGATGAGAACATTGAGGTTCAGATGAAGTTACTCACCTCCAGTCAACAAACACTTTTAGTCTCCTTCCGTGTACAGAGTGCTGTGGTAGGTGCTGGGAAAGATTCAGAATGTAAATAAGACAGAATCCCTGCCTTCATATAGCTTACAGTCCTACAGGAAGAGAAGACTCACTTAAGGTAAGTAAAACACATAATATTACATGAAAAGTTCTTGGGGCAGCTAGGTGGCATAATGAGCACCGGCCCTGGAGTCAGGAGGACCTGAGTTCAAATTCGGCCTCAGACACTTAACACTTAACTATGTGACCTTGGGCAAGTCACTTAACTCCAATTGCCTTGCCTTCCCCCCTCCAAAAAAAGATTAAAAAAAAAGTTCCTTCGAGGTTTGCAAACATTTGTCCAAAATTTTTGGACAGTGGTGTCCAACTCAATAGGCAGGATATTGACTTAGAAAACTACATATTAACATTTTCATTTTGTTTTGTTTTTTTGCTTTTTTGATTGGGGGAAGGCAGGGCAATTTAGATTAAGTGACTTGCCTAAGGTTACACGGCTAGTAAGTGTTAAGTGTCTGAGGCTGGATTTGAACTCAGATCCTCCTGACTTCAGGGCTGGTGCTCTATTTACTGCACCACCTAGCCACCCCATATTAACATTTTCTATGTTTTATATTAATTTTGCTAAAAATTTCCACATTATACTTTAATACCATTAGAGGGACAGGGACTTGGACACCTCTCCTCTAAGTGATGGGAGCAAGGATGGGGCCAAGGAAGTTGCTTTATTTGTGATCAGTCTCACAGCTAATTAGCATGAAACGTATGACTCAAATTTTTATTGCTGCGTAACCAGAAATGCCCCCTAGCCGGGGTGGCTGTCCTAGGTGGCAAATCACATACATTGTAAAGGGATGTACCTGAGCCAAGCAGAGGGATATTGGGAATTGACTTTGTTGTCATCATTACTTTATATTCAAAATAGTTACAGTGTGTTTTGAGGGCCCTTGAGGGTAGGCAGTGTACTCTTAACATTTAATAACTGGGTTTCTGGGAAGGAAATATACACACAATATAGTGTTTTTAATTGAAAATGGACATTTTCTCCATCACTGTCTTAAGTCCAGGAAATCAACAAAATGATAAATCAAGCCGTCATTTGTAGTATTTGTCAATTTCTGGTATGTAAGTACATTGGAAATTTAATATTCTGTTCTCTGAGGCCTCAGGTTAATGCCAGATCACCTCTGGCTTCAGTTCACCATCTCAGCCTGTTTCTTCTTTTCACTCCACTTTATAACCATTTATGTTAGCACGAAGTTGGAAAAGACATTCATAGGGGCCTTTAATGGAAGAATTAAGTCATGTTCAGTGGGTTGGGCACACTTCCGTCAGTCCAGGGTGGTTCTGAGTTTGTGTCCACTTGGAGTATTTACCAAGCTTCTACTTCCTCATCAGGCAACAAGCAATTAATTATTGACCTTTCTCCTCCCTGCCCTCAACTGTCATAGCCTGTTCCTGGGTTGCTTTTGCCAGTTATCTTCCTAAAGCTTAGGGTATTATGTAATTTTGAGTCTAAGGAAAAGCAGTTGAAAAAAAAGTATATACTTCATTGGAAATACACACTTTTTGAGTGAAGTATTTTTGGTCTCTCCCCCAAAGAACTTTTGTTTATGTGGATTATATTTAAATGCCCTTCCACATTGCTGGGGTTTGGGCACGGTACTGCAGTGATCTGGAAAATCTGCAGAAAATTTTTTGGCCTTAGCTTCATACCAGAGAAGAAGTCTGAATTTTTTCTTTTTCTTTTATGGGGTGTTCACAGTATCCTATTGTAAAATTTGTGTTAAGCATTTGGTCATACATTCTGTGTTATCTGCTGGCCTTTGTCGTCTGCAGCTTCCACAAAACTCCCCCCAAATTCCCACTTAATTTCTTATGCTGACTTGCAATATATTGAAATTGAGATGGGGAAAGTCTCAGTGTGGAGGGGATAACTATAGTTTTGTAAAAGGGTCTTGGCAGGGGTATGCTGGCATTAACTTGAGTCATCAGAGCAGATTGCTAAATTTTCAGTGTGAGCATTTATACCTCAGAAATTGACAAATGTGGGGCAGCTGTATGGTGCAGTGAATAGAGCACTGGCCCTGGAGTCAGGAGGACCTGAGTTCAGATCCAGCCTCACACACAAAACACTTACTAGCTGTGTGACCTTGGGCAAGTCACTTAACCCCAATTGCCCTGCCCTCCCCCCTCAAAAAAAAAAGGAAATTGACAAATGGTACAGATCAGGGTTTGATTTATTGCTTTGTTGACTGTCTAGAATAGAGAAAGTAATGGAGAAAATATTAATAATGCAAATTAAACTTTTGTATCATATGTGCATTTTTCCTCAAGAGAGACCCAGTTATTAAAACATAACCAACATACCTCTACCCTCATGGGTCTCCAAACCACACTTTGAGAACTGCTGACTTTGACTGTTTTGAATGTAAAGTAATGATGACAATACCATCAATCTCCTCTTTCTTCCTCTTCTCTTCCCTCCCATTCCTTTCACCTCTTCCTCTCCTCCCTGCACACTACTAGAACAGTATCCTTGTGCACAGCGAAGGGTGCCAAAATATAAACTTGAAAAAACATCCTTGCCATGACATCAGTAAAAACATCCTTTAAAAGTGTGCTGTTTCCATGATAAAAGATGATTGTCAACCTTACTTTGAGTTCAGAGAAAGAAATACTTAACTCTGTGCCTTACTTTTCCTCTGACCTTTAGTATAGACCCATCCGTGCTTTCCATTCTGAATTTAATTGAGAAAAGAAAAAAAATTGGGCCGAACCTTGCCCTTTGTGTTTGCCTGAGGGCTAGGAAAGCTGGAGAAAAAACTTTGAGGCTTATGTTCTGTTCTGTAGTGGGCCACAGGTATGTGTGGTTCACTACCCCCTCCTAGAAACCTTTCCTCCTTGGATTTTCATGCTTCTTCCTTCTCCTGGTTCTCTTTCTCCTAGATTGGCAATTTCCTCTCCATAGCCCATCCCCTAGATCAGGGCATCTTAAACTTTTCCCACTCACAACCCCTTTTTAAGTTTTGGCAGCATTCATTGGGGTTGCATTGTGTGAGGGCATGCAGTGTGCAAAGTGCGTGTGCCTTGTGTTCAGAACCAAGGCTGCCATGAAGTTGCCTGATGCAGCATGGGCAAGCGCTGCCAGAAGCACCTCAATTCATTATGAGTTTGATTTTTAATTAATTTGTGGTCATTTTGTGTTCAGAAAACTTTTACTGTTGCCAAATTTTTTGGGACTCCATATGGGGTCACTGCTCTAGATCTCTGTCCTTGTCCCTCTTCTCTATCCTCTCTCTCTACCTGTCTGCCTGTTGCTCTCTTTCTTAGATCTCATCTCCCACACCTTCAACCATCACCTCTATGGAGACGATTCTCAGATCTGTTGAAAACTGCCAGCTGGATGTCCTGTAGGCATCTCATACTCAGCAGGTCCCAAAGTTGAACTCAGTGTCATTTCTTAAAAAACTTCTCTTCTTTAGAGCTTGCCCCTTTCCACAGAGAGAAAAGAAGGAAGTTCACTAAAGAAGAGACACGAGCAATCAGAATAACTTTGAAACTGATGTCAACTTATTATATATGTCAGTGTGTGTATTTTTTTAAAATAAGCTCTATAGAAATTTGTTGTCTCATCCACAACCCCCTTTTCCTGTTCTTTGCGTATGGGAATGTTTGCATTTGTTGAGTTTGTCAAATTCAGAATAACAAAAATATATAAATAAGTTTAAATAAAATATCTTTCTTTCCCTCCTCCACCAAAACCAAAAACAAACAAAAAAAACCAACTTGCCTCTTTCTGTAGAGGGCACCACAATCTTTCCATTCATCCAGGTTCACAAGAGCCAATCAAAGCTCTTCTCTCTTCTTCATGCTTCTCATCCAATCAGAGGGCACGTCTCGATTCTACCCCTGGGTATATCTTGGATTCTTTCCCTTTGCTCAGCTCCCACAAGCTGCCACACTGCTTCAGGCATTTGCCCTTCGTGCTTGGACCATGTTAGTATTCTAATTGCCTCAAGGTTCTCCCTCCCCCCCTCCCCCCAATCTTTACCACAGCTGCCAGGGAGGTATTCCTTATGCACAGGTCTGGCCACATCATTCTGCTTGCTCAGTAAACTCCTGTGGGCCCCCTCTTTTTAACTTACCTTAGGATGCAGACTCTTCTTTGTGACTTATAAAGTGCTTAATAGTGTGGTTCTAGCACATTACTCTCCAAACCGGCCTACTTGCCATGCCTCCAATACAGCATTCCATTTTCCATGCCTCCCAGTGCCTGGAATACACTTCCTCCTCACCCCTATCTTATAGAATCCCTAGTTTCCCCTACTTTGGGGCAGCGAGGTGGTACAGTAGATAGAGTGCCAGGCTTGGAGTCAGGAAGACTTGAGTTCAAATTTGACACTTACTAGCTGTGTGACCCTGGGAAAGTCACTTAACCCTGTTTGCCTCAGTTTCTTCATCTGTAAAATGGAGAAAATAATAACCAGCCTGTCAGGGTTGTTATGAGGATTAAATGAAGTAATACTTGTAAAGCACTTCACACAACACCTGGCACAGAGTAAGCACTATATAAATGTTAGACATTATTGTTGTTATTACTGTTAGTTTCCTTCAAAGCATAAGCCAAGTGACCCCTCTGCTGCAATCCTATCTTGGTACTTTCAATCTCTGCAATTACCTGGTACATATTTTGTATTTAATTTTATTTGTGTGTGATATTTTACCCCAAAAGAATGGAAACTCCTTGAGGGCAGGAACCATTGTGCTTTTTGTCTCTTTCTACACAGTACCCGGCCCATGATTGGTGTTTAATAAATGCTTGTTGAATTCAAGAGGGAGAAACCCTCTCTGGAAGCAACACATGGTAAAAATGAATAGAAAGGTGGGCAGTTCAGTTCTAAGAGTTGGTAGAAAAAAAGGGGGTTGACTCAGACAGAACTAGCTCAGATGGAAAATACCCCTGCTTTTGGTCCACTAACACTGAATTCCTTCAGTATCTGATCTCCCATTATGCCAGTATTAATTATCTCCATTTCATCCTATCTATCTTAATTGTAGTTATTGGCATGTTATCTTCCCCATTAAAGTGTGATCTCCTTGAAGGCTGGGACTGTCTTTCATTTTTCTTTGTATCCTTGCTTGTTGACTGACCATCCATAGCCCCTTGAGACCTCTGAAGCTCCTGCTTAGTGCCTGCACCAGGCATAAGTTATTTCTAGAGTCCCAGAATGTCTGAGCTGGAAGGGATCTCAGAAATCAACTGTCCCAGCGGTTCTTACGCTTTCTTGTATCAGGGATCCCTCTGGCAGTCTGGGGAATCTTGTGTCTATTTTCTCAGAATAATATTTTGAAATGCATAAAGTAAAATATGTAGGATTGCAAAGGAAGCAAATTATATTGAAATGACAGTTATCAAAATATTTAAAAACAAGTTGACAGACCTCAGGTGAAGAGCCTCTGATGTGGCCCAACCCTCCTATTATATAGAAGAAAAAAGTCGGGTCCAGAGACATTAGGGGGATGATCTGCCCAAAGGTACACAGCTATTTAGGAGAAGTCACACAGCTAATTAGGATCTGCCAGAGGTCATGGTGCTAATTAGGGCAATCCAAGTCATCTGACCCTGGATTGGCCATTGGGATCTGGGTTCAGATCTTATCTCTGCTACTTACTATCTGTTTTGGCTGTAGGGAAGACATTTATTTAACTTCCGTGGGCCTCAATAAAATGAGAAGACTGCATTAGATGGTCTTTTGAGGTTCTTTCCAGCTCTGAATCTTTCTGTGACTTCTAGGCTTAGGAATGGGACAGTTTCCCTTTAAAACACTAGGTGAGTTTGGTCTTCAGGCAGATTGAATTGTATCTTTTAACTTATTTTCCCATAAAGACATTGCTATACAGGGAATGGAATAAGGAAGCATTTCTTTATTATCACTACATGCCCATCATGGTCTTATGTGTTAAGAATACAAGTAGAAAATTGAGATGGTCCCCACTTCTCAAGAGACTCATGTTTTTATTAGTTGAGACGACACAATTAGGAGTATTCAGCTGTTGGATAGATGGCAAGGCTTACTGGTCCTCCGGGTGAAAGACCAGGTAGGTGATGAGGTTAGATTTTTTAAAATTCTGATCCAGGTGTCCCTTCCTCTAACATTGTTAATGTCCAAAAATTAACTTATCCTTTTCTTCTCTTTCCCTCCTCCTTCCCAACTTTTCCATTTCTGCTGATGGTACCACCTTTCCCCTCTTCCCTGACCTACCCTCAGAATATCTGAATTTTTCCTCTCCCTCTTCTCTTTAATCATTTGCTATGTTCTCTGAATATCACCAGCCCCTCTTCTCCACTTCCATGTTTTTACCCTTAATTCAAACTTTCATCACCCCTCCCCTGATACTGTAACATCCTCCTAATTCATCTCCCCATCTCCAGTCTCGTCCCAGCTGCAATCCATCCTTCACACAGCTCTCAATACAATTCCCCTAAGACACAAATCCAACTGTGTCACTCCGATACTATCTCATTGGCTTCCCATTGGCTTTCTAGGGTCAACTGTACTCTCCTTAGCTCGGCACCGAAGGCCTTTCACTATCTGCCTCCAACCTAACTTTCCAGCCTTTTTTTTTTCTATGTTGGTCTCCTTTACCCATTCTACATTCCAGCCAGACTGTTCTTTCTCCCCTGTTACACAATGTGATTCTCTACTCACTAACCCTGGGGCATTGGCAGCAATCAGCTTCTGTACCTGGAATGGGATCCATCCTCCTTTCCATATTTTGAAATAATGTTGTTCTTCCTTCAGGGCTCAAGTGCCGCATCTAGCATAAAACCTTCCTCTAACCTCCCTGATGAAGAACAGCTTTGAAAGTATCTATCAGATAAAGCATAAATTGTTATTGTTCTCATTTATTATATGCAGGTCAGCTTTTAAGATTTGTGTTATAAAATGATTTATTTGTGTTTGTTGTCAAAAGAGGGAATTAAACGGCGTTACAAATTGGTCAAGTGATGTTTTTTAACCAGATATAGTATTTTTCCACTTTTTGCTTTTTATTCTGAACACAAAATCAGTTGAACATTTCCTTATACAAATTATGAATAGCTTGCTATTTTTTAAAATTATATAATAAATTCAGTTTGTAGTTTTTAAAGCTGTCCTGTTCATCTTTGATTCTTTCTAGTCTTTGTTCTAGTCTCTTTTTTAGGGTGAGAATTTCTATTCTTAAAGCCCCCTCTCTCACCTAACTCCCCTTCCCACTAAAAAAAAAAAATTAGCAAACAACAAAATCTTGCAATAACTATGAAAAATCTAAGCACATCCCCATATTGACCATGTCCAGAAATGTATGTCACATTCTGCATAGTGTGTCCATCACCTCTATATCAGACAGGGAATACCATGCCTCATGATTCACGCTCTGGATGTGTGTGGTTGGTTGTTGCATTGATTGGAGTTCTGAGCCTTTCAGAGTGTTTACCTTTATATTGTTTTCCTGGTTCTGTTCACTCTGAATCTTTTCATACAAATCTTTCCAGGTTTCTCTGAAACTGTCGCTTTCATCAAACTATAGTATTTCAAAGAAAGTTTAACATCCATAAAATTTTGTAGACTATAAAATGACATTTCACAACTACCAGAATGATATAAAATAAAACCAATAACTTCAATGGCTCCTTCTTACCTTTAGGTTCAACTATAAACATCTTTGCCATTTAAAATAAGAAAGTAAGGGTCTTGAGAGAAGGGATTGTCTTTTTCATTTGTATCCCTAGCAGCTAGCACAGAATGCTTTGCATATAGTAGGTGCTTAATAAATATGTCATTCATTCATTAAAACTCTTCACAATCTGACCCTTTCCTGTTTTCTCAGATTTCTTGTGCATATCTTTCTTCCTTTTATGTTCTCCATATAGTCTGGCTGTACTGGCCAACTCATTATTCCTTGTCCCATCTCCATGACTTTGCATTGCCTGTGCCTCATGCCTGGAATGCCCTTCTGCAGAAATATCCCATCACCTCTTGAAATCCCTGGTTTCCTTCAGGACCCAACCCAAGTACTACCTTCTGCATAAAGCCTTTTCCTGGTCTGTTCCTCCCAGTTATCTTCCCCCTCAAGGTTACTTTGGGTGTATAGACACACAGAGGTGCCTACATAGACATACATATATACGTTATAGAGGTATGTACCTATATAGGTAGCACATGTATATTTATGCACACCTGTACATGTGTGCATATATATACACACAGAGGTACTTACCCTTTTGTGTATTTATGTGTATACACACACACACAAGCCCCATTTTTGACCCTGCAGGTAAGCAGATAGATGGACAGCAAAGGCTATGCACGGTGTCCCAGTTGAAATGCAGCTTGATTTGCCATCAGAGTACCTGGGTACAAACAAGGGTCTGCTGTACCATTATGACTCTTTCTGAGGTCTTGGGCGGCTTCTGGGCCCAGGCTTTCTCATCTGTAAAAACGAGGGGTTTGGCTTGGATGATTTGTGAGGTTCCTTTGAGCCCTAAATCTACCGTGTTTCCCCGATAATAAGACCTATCCCGAAAATAAGCCCTCCCCTTACTGTGTAAGATTCCTCTAAAATAAGCCCTCCCCCGAAAATAAGCCCTATTGAGATTGCTGCTGTAGTGAAGGTGATCCCCTGCGCTACACGCTACATTACGGTACCCTCTGTATGCACCGTCCTCCCCCCCCCGTGAAACGCACGCCGCGCTCTGAGCTGCATCCAATCAGAGCTGCAGCAGTGAGCGCGTCATCCTGTTCTTCCCCAGTGATTTGCTTATTGAATAAAGGTACATTTTTTTGTTCACATTTACCTGTTTATTAAAATTGCTGTCAATGTTCATTAAAATAAGCCCTCCCCTGAAAATAAGCCCTCTGGTGTTTTTCTGTCCAAAAAAAGTAATGACAGTGTCTTATTATCGGGGAAACACGGTATGTTACCCCTAGGATGCTTTGTCTTAATTTCTCCTTTACTTTTACCAATTTTCCCTTTTTATTCTAGATATCTGTGTATATATTGTAGCCTGTATTGTGAACTCTTAACCATAGGGGCTGCATTATTTTTCCATGATTGTATTCAGTGCCCTGCACATATTTCAGGGATTTCTAATTTCATCAATGTGGACAGTCCCCTTCTCTAAAGTAGATTGCATTAGTGGTACAGCAGAAAGGGCACTGGCTATGTAGTCATGGGACTTGGGTTCAAATCCTGCCTCTGTCTTTTGTTACCATTGTGACCTTGGGCAAATCACATCCCTTCTCTGGGTCTCATTTTCCTCTTTTGTGAAAGGAGGTGGTTGGGCTACCACAGGGCTACGTGTGGCCTCAAGTCCGCATGTGGCCTCATGTACAGTTCTTTGCCTAAAACCCCCTTAATAAAAGGACTTGTTCAGTGAAGTTTGTTTTGGGCCACATGAAGCCTTGAGGCCGCAGGTTCCCCACCCCCTGACAGTCTCCAAGGGCCTTTCTACCTTTCTCCAGACTTAGCTTTCAGTTATTCAAGCACTGATTAAACACCTACTGTGTGCCAGTGACTGGGGATGCAAAGAAAGACAACAAGCAACAGTAACAACAAAAAAGTGTCCCCCTGTCCTCAGGGAGCTCATGGCCTGATCCTCAAGTGGTAGGCACTGTCATTAGTTAGGCTTATTATGGAAAGCCTTTGCAACTTGGTGGGCTTTCCAAGGCATCTTATCTAACAGCAGTGTTTTTAAATTTTTTTTTTTTAAGAAGAGTTTTATATTTCCTTTTTTTTCCATAAAATACTTTTAAATTTGCCATAGAGCTATGTATTTCTGTGATCCTATTTTTACACCGGCCACTTTAATTTCCCTATCAGGCTTTCTCCTTGTGCCTTAATTGTGGGGTGACATAATCATGCACATATGCTTTAAGCAGCAAGATTGTTCAGGGCCTAGGGGTTTCCAGTTAATTCTGATTAGTTGGTTATAGAAACTGTCTTTGGTGTTAGTCTCCTAAAAGCCCACAAGGTGGGGATATTTCTCCATTAGAACTACAAATAATATCCCTATAAATTAGATTTCTTTCAAAAGAAGGAACTGGATTTTTTTCCTTCAGCTGAAAATAAGGTTGGGATGTGTGTGGGTGTATTTTTGCCTTGGTTCCATACCTATATAGTTTAATTTAATGAAAATTTATTAAACACTTGTTATGTTCAATTCAAAAGGCTTTTTTTTTTCAGCATCCTCTGTATGTGCAAGGACTGGTCATGGACAGGGGATGTGCAAATTAGTTAAGAGGAAGGATTACTAAAAAAAATATCCTCTAAAACAGAGTAGCAGAGACGTAACAAGCATTCCAGAGGAGCTCAGTGAAATCTAGCCAACGGACAGTTATATTCACTTTATGATCTGGGAGGGTATCTGTTGTACTTTTTAAATAAGATACATAGAAAATCAATCAATCGATAAATAGGATTACAAGTGAAACTATGGAAACATGAACACATCTTTTAAAAGTCCAAGTTAGTGGCCTTCAGGTTAAGAATCCCTGATCTAGAGCAAGCTTCTTGTTTTGACAGATGGCCCAGTTCTGCTTAGGGTCAAGGCTCTGTGTGGACCATAGCTTCTCCTGAGTGGAGGAGAAGCCACAAACAACTCCCTGTTCTGTTTTGTAGATGGCAGTCGAGTTTCTGGATGAACTGAATGTCCCATTTTTCAAAGTTGGATCTGGAGACACTAACAATTTTCCCTATCTGGAAAAGACAGCCAAGAAAGGTGAGTGTTTCCACTTAATTTGCTCTCCCAGAGTTCTGATTTCCTCCCAGGGACGTTGCCTTTTTGTAGTAGTGAACATGAAGGGTAACTGTAGAGACCTCTTCTGAATCATCAATGTGTTTCTACCCCTCATTTGTGGTAGAGGCAGCTTGGAAGAGTATGAAGGGGGGAGCGCTGATTAGAGGGACCTGTTCTAGAATGATGCATTCACTACTTACTAGATGCGTGACCCTGGGCAAAGCCCTTAACTTCTCTGGGCCTCAGTTTCCTAATCTGGGAAATGGGGATAATATAGAAAGCCTAGAACAGCAAATAGCACAAAGCACTGTGTGACCCCGGGGTTTAAGAGGACTTGGATTCAAATCTCCCCCCTGCCATTAACTAGGTATGCAACTCAGTTTCCTTATCTGCAAAAGGAGGATTTGGATTGTCAATGGTTTCTAAGGCCCCTTCTCCCTCTAGATGGAGGATCAATTGAGATAACATGCACAAGACAAAAATGTAAATTGTTATCATTTGTTCATTTAGAAGGAAACCGGGGTAAGGTATATTTTTTTCTTTAAAAAACAAACAAAAAAACCCTCCACTGCTGAAAATTATTTCATTAGAGATAATTTTAAGATTTTAAATGAGGGATGATGTCAGATAGTGGGCAGAGAACCAGCCTGGGAGTCAGGAAGAGCTGGGCTTAGGGACCAAATTTTTTTTTTTAGGGGGAAAGGCAAGGCAATTGGGGTTAAGTGACTTGCCCAAGGTCACACAGCTAGTGTCAAGTATCTGAGGCCGGATTTGACTCCTGACAGGTCCTCCTGACTTCAGGGCTGGTGCTCTATTCACTGTGCCACCTAGATATCCCTTTGGTACTAATTCTTGACACACATATTGGCTTTGAGGTCTCAGGGTGAAGTCTTGTGCTTTAGGCAACCCTAACACTATAAACTACAGAGTAGTGTGAGTTGAGGGAGTTTCCACACAAGAAGTTTCTCACATCAGTGAAATCACAGGTCTGTTATTTATGCAACTCTTTCCCCATAAGGGGAAGGTGCTGACCATTCTGTTCTGCTCAGTCTGCAAAGTTTAATCAGTTTTGATTTTAAAAAATGTCCAGAAAAATCTGCATTCCTGCTGACAAAATGGGATTGGTTGACACAAGTAATCAAACTGGCGAAGAGTGACCGTGTTGGTAATTCTGTTGTTCAGGCCGCCCGATGGTTATTTCCAGTGGTATGCAGTCCATGGACACGATGAAGCAGGTCTACAATATCGTGAAACCTATAAACCCAGATTTCTGCATTCTGCAGTGCACCAGTGCCTACCCACTGCTCCCAGAAGATGTCAACCTCCGGGTAATTACGGTGAGTAGTTGATCCACATTATCTTACTGTATCCACTCTGGTAGGCACAGGATTTTGTATACATAAAGTGCTCATTTACTATTTGTATGTAATGAGGTCTTAGACCTTCCAAAGTTTCCCAACAAGTGTACTACTTCAAAATAGATCTAACAAGAGGCATTCCCGTAAAGGTAAATTTGAAATTTAATCTTAGTATTTGCTATTGATTTCCACAATCAGATTGAATACAAATATCATCATTAATTTTTACTGTGGTTTGATATATTTTTGTCATGTTTTGAAGATAAATCACAGTTTCAAAAGGTTTATTCCATTCTTATTTATTTTATTTTTTTTGCTTTTTGGAGGGCAATTGGGGTTAAGTGACTTGCCCAAGGTCACACAGCTAGTTTTTGTGTTAAATATCTGAGGCCGGATTTGAACTTGGGTCCTCCTGACTCCAGGGCCGGTGCTGTATTCATTGCGCCACCTAGCTGCCCCTTCCATTCTTATTTCTTATCAGGTATATCTCTAAGGTTCATTTTCCCCCAATCGTTAAAGTTGCTGGAGTTTTGCACACTTATCACTTAGATCTTGAGACGAGTAGAACAATTTAATGTGATAATTTTAGGACATTATCTTAAACTAGGGAAAGTTCCTCTCTCTTTTTTTAGTTTTATTACTCTCTCCTTCATTTCCAAATAGATCTCCCCCTGTTTCTCTTCAGATGCTTCTCTGAATTCACATTCGTTACTAGTTATGGTACAATAATAAACCCATAACATCCACGTGCCATGATTTGCTTAACCATTCCTTAGATGATGGGGATCTACTTTGTTTTCAGTTCTTTGCTACTACCAAAAATGCTGCTATGAATATCTATAAGATCCTGCCCTTTCTCTGACCTCCTAGGTGTACACGCCTAGCAGTGGAATCTATGGGTCAAAGAGGACGGATGTTATAGGAAGTGGAAAAGTCTCTTTTAAAAAATCATTATTGCTAAAGAAAGACCATTAGCTGTTAAGACAAGGATTCCCAACAGAGGCTAGTTGAGTATAGATTCCCCCATGGTTGAATAAAAGGTTGCCACCCTCCCCTTTGAACTTAGGGCAGAAATGTTTAGAGGACCAAAAACTGGCTCATGGGTATTCAAAATGAAGCCTTTTACTACCTGTAGTCCACAGATTGGTTGCAGGGGACAAGGCCCATTGTTCTAGGGCATTTCAGATTTGTAGAGGAATGGGATATGGCCCAAGGCTGCTGGCATGGCCAAAAGTGGTAGAGTTTGAAATACTGGTGTCTGCTTCAGCTCACTCATAGCACTTTTCCTCTTCAAATCCTCCTTCCTTCTCTCCTATCCTTCCCATCCCCATCACTCAGGATCCCATCTCTGTTATTGTTGCCATAGGCTGTCCCCGTCTCTTACATTTCATCCTATGTGCTGCTGCCCCAGAGTGATCTTCCCAAAGCAGAGAGTGTGGTAATTGGAAAGATTATAGAATTTGGAGTCAGAGTCCAAGTCCTGGCTTTGCCACTCAGTACCTCTTTGGCCTTGGGCAGATCATTCAATGTCCTTGAGTCTTGGCCTCCTCAGAATGAGGGATTCGAACATAGATGACTACTTCTCTTCCAGTTCTAAATCAGACCAGTGTCCCTTGCCTCTCCTACCCTCTTTAGTAGCAATAGGACTTGGAGATTTATGAAGATTCATTTCTTATCTTCATGGAGTTTTTTTTTTTTAGTCTGAAGGGGTGATAAAGAAGAGTATTTCAGTAGTTCAGAGGAGGCAGCTGTGATGAAATCAAGAATGCTAGTCTTTAATTTTTTTTTATTTTTTTAAGCAATTGGGTTAAATAACTTGCTCAAGGTTACACGGCCAGTTATTTTGTGTGGGTGCTACGTATCTGAGGCTAGAATCGATCCCGGGTCTCCCAACTCCGGGGCCGGCGCTCTTACTGCGCCACCTGGCTGCCCTTAGAATGCTAGTCTTTATGGCAGAAGTTTTGGATTCATAGCCCAGTTGTGTGACTTCCAATCCCCAACAGGTAAGTTATCAAACTGTGGGAATAAAAAGTTTTCAAAAGAAGTATTATACACTTTTAACAACCACATTAAGATACTTTCTGAATCACTAATCATATAAATACAAATTTAGAACTACTTAAAGGTATCACTTCAGGCCTTGCACATTGCCAGATAAGAGAGGATGGTAGTACCGTGTTTCCCCAATAATAAGACACTGTCTTATTAAATTTTTTGGACAGAAAAACACCAGAGGGCTTATTTTCAGGGGAGGGCTTATTTTAATGAACATTGACAGCAATTTTAATAAACAGGTAAATGTGAACAAAAAATGTACCTTTATTCAATAATGAATTCAATAAAGAACAGGATGACGCGCTCACTGCTGCAGCTCTGATTGGATGCAGCTTGGAGCACGGAGTACGTTTCACGGGGGGGGAGGATGGTGCATACAGAGGGTACCGTAATGTAGCGTGTAGCGCAGGGGATCACCTTCACTATAGTAGCAATCTCAATAGGGCTTATTTTCGGGGGAGGGCTTATTTTAGAGGAATCTTACACAGTAAGGGGAGGGCTTATTTTCGGGATAGGTCTTATTATCGGGGAAACACAGGTAGTCTAAATTGGGGTGGGGGGATGAATGAAAAAAATGTACCCTGGATGTACTGTCAGAACAAAAGTGACAAGAAGCAGCTCTCCATACCCATTAACTGAACAACTCTGTCACTGGACTGGTTCCCCAAGGATGTCAAAGACACAAATAAAAGTCCCATATATAAATATATTCATAGCAGAACTCTTGGTGGAAGCATAGAACTGGAAACAAAATGGGTGCTCATGCATTTTAAAAACTGTGGTATGTGAATGTAATGGAATATCATTGTGCAGTGAGAAATGCTGAATGTGAGGAATTCAGGCAAACATGGGATAATTTGTTTGAAATGAGCAAGGCCAACTAAGCAGACCCAGCCTTGACAAAGTATACAGCGCTGACAGCAAGTGAAAAAGCAATAAGAAGTTGGGCAAACAGACAGTAAAATATGCTTGCCTCCTCATAGCCAAGAGGTGGGATCATACTGGCAGGAGTGCGGTCAGGGGTGCAAGGACCATATTGAATACAATGTCAGGTGCAGTCACTGGATCAGATGCGTCTGTTGAGTTGTTTTGCTTTGTCACAGGGGAGGTTACAAACCAGAGGGGAGAGGGTTGAAGAAAAGATGAAAAGGCATCAACAAAAGATTTTTGTTCTAAAAGTAGTTTTTAGACTAAATTATGAAGGGTCTTGGTTGCCAGATTATTTTTTTTTTTTGAGGGGAGAAGTCAGGGCAGTTGGGGTTAAGTGACTTGCCCAAGGCCACATGGCTAGTAAGTGTTAAGTGTCTGAGGCTGGATTTGAACTCAGGTCCTCCTGACTCCAGAGTCAGTGCTGTATTCACTGTACCACCTTAGCTTAATTAGATTAATTAATTCTTATGAGGATAAGAAATAGAGATAGATATGTAGATTGATATATATATATCCATAGATTGATATAGATAGCTATAGATTGATATAGATATATTGATAGATCTAGATAGATCAATAGATAGATGGTATAAATGGATCAATAGATTGCTATAGATATAGAAAGATAAACTGACAGATATAGATAGATCAGTAGATAGATGGATATAGATAGATGATAGAAATAAAGAAATAGAGAGAGAAATAACCAGGAATGTGTTGATAAATTTTTTACTGACTCTCCAGAAAAGAAAAAAATATATACATGACTCACTAAGTTTAATATGCATTAACATTTTCTCCACCACTTTAGGTCTAAATATTATATAAAACAATAAATCTAGCCCATATTTCTGTAGCATTTGTCAGTTTCTGAAGTATTAAGTACTCACTCTGAAATTTTAGTAATTGACTTTGGGGAGCTGGCTCCAGCAGACTCCTTCAAATAACACTTTCAAGCAGAAGTTAGTTAATCGTAGCTCTTTAAGGATGATTATTCCTTTATTAGTTCTGATGTTATTCATGATGATCTAGGTATCAGAAACATTCTTATAATGCATTTCTCTCCAACATCTCCTCTCTGCTTCTGCCAATTTTTTCTTTCTGTTAAAGGAATATCAGAAAGCATTCCCTGACATCCCCATAGGATATTCTGGGCATGAAATGGGTATTATGGTCTCAGTGGCTGCAGTTGCTCTAGGAGCTAAGGTACTAGAACGTCATGTGACTCTGGATAAAACTTGGAAAGGGAGTGACCATCAGGCATCTTTGGAGCCAAATGAGTTGGCAGAATTGGTGAAAGCAGTTCGCCTCATAGAAAAAGCCTTGGGATCACCAGTTAAACAGCTCTTGCCATGTGAGGTGGCCTGCAATGAGAAGGTGAGTTTTGTATTGTTTTATTGTGTTTAAGCAAAACTCATCTAAAACTGTTTATTCTGTGATTAGGGCACAGATGAAAAAACAGAATTCCATTAATTCAAATTTGAGGGAACATAGTGTAGGGGGAAAGAATTATATTTGGAGTCAAGAAAAAGGGCTCCTAGTAATAGAATCATAACATGATAACTCCTGATAGGATCTGGAGTAGAAAACTTCTACTCCAGAATAACCTTTCTTTAAATCATGAACACGAATTAGAAATGTGGTATATACACACATTTTAATAAGCTCTCGGTATCAAGGCCTGATGGTATGAATACCAGGATTGATGATGGAGCAAGTAGTCAAAATTTGCCTTGTCTCTTGGCTTCCCTGTTACCCAAGAGCCCCTCCCTTGTAATCCTTGCCCTTCCTATTTGAGGACCTCCCTTTGGTATTGGACCTATAAATGCCACCCTATCCTCTCTGTATCTCTTACAAAATGTGTGTGTGTGTGTGTGTGTGTGTGTATGTATATACACACATATATTTAAAAAATTTTTTGAAACAACTAAAGAGGTGGCAGAGTGAAGATGGCATAGTACTAGTAGAAAGAAATACAGCTTCGCTACTCAACCAAACCACCTCCACCAAGACCTAGAAAATGTATCAGAATTCTAGTCAGGAGATCCAAGAAGGCCACAGTCATTATTCTAGTCTGGGTAGGCTTAAAGAGATAGACAGGTCTATAAACAACAGGGTCCAGCCAGGGGCACACTATGTATGGCACATTCTAGTACCTGGGGACTAAAAATGGAGATTGAGCATTACTCCATTACACAGTTCCAGGTTGGACTTGAGGGGTAGACCTGCTGTTCAGTTGCTGTGACCTTATAGAGACTCCAAGGGGGCTAATAGTGGCTAAGTTAGCCCCCTTGTATTGAAAATTGTATTGAAACTCCCAGTCAGGGATAAACCAACATGCTCAAACCTGAGTCAGGAACTCATAGAGTTTAGACCAGGAGGGCAGTAAGCAGACTTCTCCCCTTGCTTTGAAGCACTGAAAACTTACATCACCCCTCTTCCCCAGCCTGAGCTGTGAAAGCACCCCAGGGATGCAAGAGGACAGAAACTCAGGCTAGCCATTTCCCCCCAGAAGTGCATAGAAGCCAGCCCTAACAAAGTTGACAGTCAAGAAGTAGGCTAGAAGAGTGATCAGACAAAAAGAATGTCATTGTAAAGAGCTATTAAAGTGACAGGGAAGTTCAGGACCCAGACCCAGAAAAAGAGAATGATTTGAAAACATTATAGGCAGTGCCTCAAAGAAAAATATAGCTTAGAAACAAATTCCACCAGAATTCCCACAAGAGTTAAAGGAAGAGTTTGGGGCGGGGATGGGAGGGGGAGTTTAAAGCTTAAAAATGAATTTAAAAAAAAAATGAGTACAGCACCTTATCCAAGAAGATAATCCGTGAAAATTAGAATTGACTAAATAGAAGCTGATGACTTTATGAAACATCAAGAAATATTAAAAAGAAAGCCAAAAGACTGAAAAAAAAAATAGAAGAAAATAGGAGGTATCCAATAGCAAAACAGTTCCCCTAGAACATGATTCAAGGAGAAGTAATTTAAGAATCAATTGAACTATCTAAAAGTCAAGACCAAAAAAAAAAGAGAGAGAGAACTTGGATATCATCTTTAAAGAAATAAAACTGCCCAGATCTCTTAGAACTGGAAGGAAAAGTAGAAATTGAAAGAATCTACCAGTTACCTCCTGAAAGAAACCTCAAAATAAAAATTCCCAGAAATATTAGTCCAAATCCAGAATTTTATGTCAAAAGAAAAAAATACTGTAAGCAACCAGAAAGTAAGAATTCAAGTTCTGAAGAGCCACTGTCAGGATTACAGATCTAGCAGCCATCACTTAAAAAGAATGGAGAACTTGGAATATGATATTGCACAAGGTAAAGGATCTAGGCTTACAACCAAGAATAACTTACCCAGCAAATAATCCTAATGGGGGAAAATGGATCTTCAGTGAAATAGAGGGTTTCCAAATGTTCCTAATAAAAGACCAGAATGAGTAAAAAATTTGACATATAAACACAGGAATTAAGAGAAGCATTAATAAGGGACTAAACAAGGTTAAATTTTTTATGTTCTTATATAGGGGAAATGATAAATGTATCCTCTCAGAATGCTATAACCAACAGGGCTCATAGAAGACCTGGAAGTGATTGTAGTTTTAAGGATCTTAGCAAAAGGAAAGGAAAGGAAAGAGGAATGCACTGGGGGAGAGTGAAAAGGAAGGGAAAATTATCTCACTTGAAGTTCACAAATAGAAGTCTATAAAAAAGAAGAATGAATAACACTTAACCAAGCACTCATCTTAACTTTTCCCAGGAGGAAAGAATATACATACAAGCATATTTGGGTACAGAAAAACAAATACAGAGTTAAAATAGGAAGCTGGAAGGGAATCTATTATTCTTCAGCTGAGGCTTAAAAAGGGGTAGAAGTCATAATCTCAGACAAAGCAATGGCAAAAACAGACTCAATTAAAAGAGATATACAGGAAAACTCCTTTTTGCCGATATGTACCACAAACAGTGACTAATTAATTACTATTAATATTAATAAATATTAAACATACACCAAAAGGCATAGCATCTAAATTCTTGAACAAAAAGTTAAATGAGTTACAGGGAGAAATAGTAAAATTATGCTAGTGGGGGACATCAATTTTCCCCCTAAAAAAGAAATTAAGGATGTAAATAGAGTTTTAGAAAAGTTAGATATGATAGACCTCTGGAGAATACTGAATAGATTGGAAGGTATATACTTACTTCTCATCTGTGATGGAGCCTTCACAAAAATTGACCATGTATTAGGGCATAAAAATCTCAAACAGATGCAAAGAAGTTGAAATATCTTTTTCTGACCATAATACAATATGATTATATTTAATAAATGACCTTTGAAACAGATTAAAAATTAGACACTAAATAACCCAAAGAATGTTTGGGTCGAAGATTAAATCATAGAAACAATCAATTAATTTCATTAAAGACAATGACAACAAGTGAGACAATATACCTAAATTTTGGGGATTCAGTCAAAGTGGTACTTAGGGGAAATTTTTTTTTATCTCTAAATGTTTATTGATAAAAGAGAAAGAACAAATTAATAAATTAGGCATGCAACTAAAAAAAATAAACCTAGATAACCAACACATTAAAAACTTTTAAACACTAAATTAGAAATCATGAAAATTAGAAATTAAAAAAAAAAACAGTAAAATGGGGGCAACTAGGTGGCACAGCGAATAGAGCACTGGCCCTGGAGTCAGGAGGATGTGAGTTTAAATCCAGCTTGACACACTCACTAGCTGTGTGGCCTTGGGCAAGTCACTTAACTTCAATTGCCTTGGCCCCCCCCCCAAAAAAAAATCAGTAAAATAAGCCATTAACTACCATGATTTAAAAATCAAATCAAATTACTGTTACCAAAAATGAATTCAATACCATTTGAAGGATAAATAATTAGGAGCTATATTACTCAATTATCTTAGAAAAAAGAAATTGAACAATCTATAAATCAAGTCCAAGAGGAAAAAAAATGGATTTACGAGCAAATTCTACAAATAACAGTTGTACTATGTTAACTGTTTAAAAACATAAGAAAGGAAGGCCTACCACACTCCTATGACACAAATAGAGTCTTGATACCCTAAATGAGGGAGATTCAAAGCTGAAAAATAGAACTATATACCTATATGCCTAAGGAATATCAATGCAAAAATTTTCAGTAAAACATCGCAAGATGACAGCTTTTGTACAAAAGAAAAAAAAAACCACTGTGACCAGACCAAATTTATACTTGGAATTAAAGACTGATTTTAACATTAGGAAAACTATAAATATAGTTAACACATCAATAACAAAAACAACAAAAATCTTATGGTTATAGCAACAGATTCAGAAAAAGCTTTTGACAAGATTCAACACCTATTCCTGTTAAAAAACACATGAAAGCAAAGGAGTAAATTTAGCTTTCCTTAAAATAAGTAATATCTATCTAAAAACAGTATTAATTGGCATTATCTATGATGGGGATACATCAAGAGACTTTCCCTGTAACAGTAAGTATAAAGCAAAGATGTCCATCATCACCATCCTATTTAATATGATGTCAATTATAGCAATAAGACAAGATAAAGAAATTGAAGGAACAAGCATAGGCAAAGAGGGAACAAAATAATTACTTTTAATATATGATAGTTTACTTAGAAAACAGCAAGGGGCAGCTAGGTGACATGGTGAATAGAGCACTGGCCCTGGAATCAGGAGGACCTGAGTTCAAATCTGGCCTCAGACACTTGAGACTTACTAGTTGTGTGACCCTGGGCAAGTCACTTAACCCCGATTGCCTAACCAAAAAAAAAAAAACCAACACAAAACCATCAGAGAGTTGACTAAAATACTAATTGAAGCAACTAGCAACTTTAGTAAAGTTGCAGGATATGAAATAAACTCACATAATTCATCAACATTTTTATATTTTATGAACAGAATCTGGTAGGAAAGACGACAAAGAATATAAAATGCGTGGGAGTTTATCTGCCAAGACACAATAGGGACTATATGAGCAGAATTCCAAAATGCTCTGTGCAAGTAAAGGCGCTGAAATCATTGGAGAAACAGTTTTTCATGGGTAGTTGAAGCCAATTTAATCAAAATTATGATGCTACCTAAATTAATTTACTTATTTAATGCCAAATCAAACTACCAAAGAATTATAGAAGTAGAAAAAAATAAAATTTATCTGGAGTAACAAAAGGGCAAGAATATCACAGGAATCAATGAAAAAAAGTACAAAGGAAGAGGACCTAACAGTACCAGATCTCAAATCATATTTACAGAGCTGGTGGACTCAGAATACATATTGAGGCATAATTCTTTTGGAACATTGATAATATGGGGATTTGTTTTGCTTGACTATCCATATTTGTAATGATTTTTGTTTTTCTTGCTTTCTCAATGGGTAAAATAGAGGGTTAGGAGAGAATTTGGAGCTTAAAATAAAATTGAATTTAAAAAAAGCAATCAAGAAAACCACAATAATCTCTGTCCTTTAGAAGATCGTCACTTCCATGTGTATATCAAGATACTAACCTGTTTTGTTTTGTTTGCAGCTGGGTAAATCAGTAGTGGCCAAAGTGAGGATTCCTGAAGGTACCGTGTTGACAATGGATATGCTCACAGTGAAGGTGGGTGAACCAAAAGGATATCCTCCTGAAGGCATTGCCAATCTCATTGGCAAGAAGGTCAAAGTGAACATTGAAGAAGATGATACCGTCACAGAAGAAGCAATAGAAAATTTGTCAAAAAAAATAAAATCTTAAAGAAAAATGGCATTTATTGAGCTCCTACTCCTGTCTCAGTTTTGGGTTACCAATTAGAATAATCGGTATGTGGAGAATGAATGGTTGGGGAAAGTGGGCTACATCAGCACTCAACAAGTAATTGTCGCATGACTGAAAAAATGACCTTTACAAACTACTCTCCTATGGCCCCACTTGCCATTTCTGTAACTTTCTAAATCAAAATGCCCCTCTGGCTACCACTCCCCTATAATGTTGTTAGCCCATTAGAATGTAAATTCCTTGAGGAAAGGGATTCTTTTCTGTTTTTGTGTATCTAGAGATTATCACAAATGCTCACACATGTTAAGACAATAAATTATTTTTCATTCATTTGACTTCTCTGGCATCATATGACATCATCCTTTGCTTCCCTCTTCTCCCACAAAATTCATTTCCTTTTATATGACTGGCTTTGTATTCATTACTTCTTCTGTTCCAATTAGAGCCCCATTGTGCTTTTCTCTATCATGCATATCAAATCTAAATTATACCTGAGCAGGAATTCCTTCTACTGTATTCTCAACAAATGGTCATACAGATGTATGTGAGAGAGAACTTAATCTTCTCTTAATTGTTGAAGAAATTTTTCCATATATTGAGTTGAACCATCAATCATATGCAGTATGATCAACATTATAACATGGCAGCCAGAAAGATTCCATTAATAATAGCATAATGTATTGAGAATTAGGGCCAGATGAACCTCACTCCTTATAATATTGAATGCACAGTTCATTGCAGGAATACAACAGTTTGAATAGCCAGACAGGAAAGAGACTGAGTTGCTTCTGTGGAAGTCTTATATATAATGACCAGAAGCCTGTAGGTCCTATGGGGGTGGAAATTTTAGGGAGGTCTGATGCCAGCACAATATCTTATGAATGAAGCCTGAAGTCAAAAAGCAATCAGGTCTCCGCCTGTTGGAGTTATGGAAGGAGATAAAAACAATTCCTAATAGGTGACTGCAAAAAGAAATGGAGATAAAACCCAGACACATGGGCAGTACACTCCATAGGACTCTCTAGAAAGCCATAAATTAGCATAATCTCCAATTTCCCGTTAGGGAACACCAGAAGATAAAACCAACTCTTAAGTAGGTGACTACATAAAAAGACAGATGGACTGATGCGCTTAACTCTCCTCAGGGCCCTCCAGGAGTCCTGAAGGCATTTTCTAGTACCCTTTTGGAGCTACCAACCAACCAACATGGCAGCTTGCGGTAGAGGAGTGTGCAGGAAGACAGGGATAGAGGCACCCATGTATCTGAGCCTTCCAACTCATCAACATTTACTAAGCACTTCTATGCCAGATCCTGGGCTAAGAATACAAAGAAAAGGAAAGATGATAATAAATCTCAAGGAGATAATTTTCTAATAGGAAGACAGCAGAGAGAACAAGGTATGTACAGGAAGTGGGCTTAGATGCCCACCTGAGGTCTGACATCTGGTTGGGGCTTGTTAGGACCATGCCAGGGGACAAAGCCAACTGCCTGCAGGTGAATGGGCAAGGAGAAGAAGACAGATGGAATTCGGGTCAGTGAGCATCGGGCCACTGAGGAGTAAAGGCAGAAGGCAGGGACTGAGGTTATATTAACACATGGCTGCAGGGGGAAAAAAAACCAAACTTAAGTAATATACATGTTAAAAAAAAACCACGAAAAATCATAGGAACAAATGGAGTTTTCTTTAATATAGTAAACAGTAGTTTTCCCAAATCTAGAACTAGCATTTTCAGTACTTGAGAGACATGTCCAGTGAGGCCAGGGTCTAAGCAAGAAGGTCCATTATTACTGCCTACTATTTGTAGGACGTGACCAACTTTCCAATCACCCAAATTTAAAATCTGAGTGATCCTTAACTACTCATTTTCCTTCACCCCATATGGCCAATCAGTTGCCAATCTAGAAAAGTTAGATATTTGGAATAAACATAAGAAGAAATAAAAGTATTGCTATTTACTCTTTCACTTGGTAACCTCATCAGCTCTCTTGGATTCAATGATTATTTCTATCCAGGAGATTCTCTGATTTATACACCTAATCCATAGGTACCCAAAGTGGGCAATACTGCCCCCTGTGTGGGGCACTGGGATGATCCAGAGGGCAGCCTTGGGTGCAATTGGGGGGCATTGAATAAAAATAAGGGTGGTGGTGGAAGCATAAAGAAAGAAGAAAATTTTGAAAAATCATTCATACATATTTCATCTGTTGTGTAACAGAGTTAAAATCATAGTGATTACATTATTTTCCAAATAAACACACAAAATGCAAGTTGTAACCGATCAGTGGTCAATTCCATGGACAGGTCTTACCAAGCAAGTGTTGGCAGGTGAGCGTATCATACATTATCAGGAAGTCCAGCATGTATCAGAAGGAATATGTGCATGTAACGACTTGTTTACAATACAATATAGTTACATGACACAATATTTCATCATCAAAATTTCAATGCAGGAAAAAATGACAAAGTTACAATAAATTATTAAATTTAAGAAAAATTTTAAGAAAATATACTTTTTTGAAAGATGCAAATTAAAAAAAACACATTAAAGGGTTAAAAAAAAGTAGATTTCCAGGGGATGCAGAGTCATTTTTTTAAGGGGGGCAGTAGGCCAAATAAGTTTGGGAACCTCTGATCTCACGTGTGTGTATGTGTGTGTCTCCCCAGCTCCAATCCTACATAATGAATGAAAGATTTAACATTTTGAAATGGGATTTTTTTTTAGTCCTCTCAAACTCAACTCTCATGACCTATACCTGAAACAACACACCACACACAAGGATGGTCAAACCTTTGCTGTCACCATTAACCACAAACGTTCCACTTCCATGACCTATAATTCTGAAAGTACTTTATCTGACTTCATCTTCTCATCCCATACTTTTCTATGCTTCACTCCTTAACCCATTTCTTTATTTCTCACTATGACCATCAAGCCTCCCCATCCCTCAATATTCTCCTAGGCCATCACCTTTGCTTTGTCTTCATTTCCCCCCAGCCCCATCTCAATTTTGACTTTATAATTAAACAGTTTAACATTACATTATCTTTTACTCAGATCCCAGGCCCCCTTCTCCTATTGCCATGCATTCTTTGCCAAACCCCAGTCCTAGATTGCTCCCAATATCAACTTCCTTTGCTATTACTACTCAGGCTGATGAATGGTGTTGAAGGAAGTTACAGTATAATGATGACTGGGTCTGCTCCAGATTTACAAATTTATATTATCTAATATCAGTTATCTAATCTATATCATTGTCAATCTATATTTAATCTATATCATTATCAATCTATATCTAATATATATCATTACATCTAAATATCAATCTGTATCTAATAGCTAATAACCCTTACTGCTGCAAGGCAGTCCTTCCACTCCTGGTTGAATCTCTGCTGTATTCAGCACAGTGGCTATTCTAAACCTTTTTCTTTTCTCAATCTTTCCATGCCACCACCTCCCTCCATCCTCCTAGTAGAGGACCTTGCTTGGTATTTTCCTGAGAAAATAAAGACCATTCATTGTGAGATCTCTTTTTTCCTTTTTCCTCTGTCTCAAAATACTTGACATAATCCCCATTCTCTTGTCCCTTATTCCAGTCTCTGAAGTGTCCCTTCTCTTTAACAAGGACAACCCTTCTACTTGTACTGCTGACCATCTGATATTTTCCTCCTCTGTCAAATTGCCCCTTCAATCATACCTTCTGTCTCCATTCTTCAGTCTCTCCCTCTTTACTGGCTCCTACCTTCCTCAACCATTTTCAATCTGGCTTCTGACCTCAGTCCTCAGCTGAAATTGATCTCTCCAAAATTGTTAAACAAACTCTCAATTGTCAAGTCCAGTGGCCTTTTCTTAATCCTCATACTTTTTGTTCTTAACCTCTGCAGCATCTGATACTGTTGGTCACCTTCTCCTGGATAGTCTCTCATCTCTGGATTTTTTATAACACTGTTCTCTCTAGGTCAGAGGTGGGCAACCTGTAGCCTCAATGTCTCACGTGGCCTTCTAGGTCCTCAGGTGCAGCCTTTTGCCTGAATCCAAGTTTTACAGAACAAACCCTCTTATTAAGGGGATTTGTTATGGGAATTCTGGATTTGGTCAAAGGAACCCAGAAGGCCACATGTGACCTTGAGACCACAGGTCCTCCACCCATGCTCTAGGTTCTGAGCACTCTTTTTCAGTCTTTTGGTGGATAAACTTCCTCCCTAGGCATCTCGGACTCACTATGTCCAAAACACAACTTAGTCTCTTTCCTTCAAAACCCACCCCTTTTCAGAACTTTCATGTTTCTTTCTAGGACATGACCATTCTCCTTCACCCCATGTAGTCAATCAGTTGCCAAGCCTTGTTGATTCTACCTTTCTAACATCTCTTACATCCCTTCTCTTTAGTCACATAGTCACCACTCTCATTCTGTCCCTCAACGTCTCTCACCTGGACTCTTGAGATAGTCTCCTGATTGGTCTCTCTCTCTCCTTCAAGTCTTCTCTCTTTCTTCCTCCACACAGCTGCCAATGATACTCCTAAAGCATGAGTCTGACTGCATTACTGCTCTGCTCCCTATGACCTCTGCACAATTTGATTTCAACATACCTTTTCAATCTTATCATGTATTACTCCCCCTCGTGGACTTTAGTGTGCCACCACTAGTCCTTCTGTTGTTCTCACAGATGACATCACACCTCTTGGATGCCTTTTCCCAGACTATGTGCCATGCAGGTAATGTACTTCCTACTCCCTCCCCCCCCTTAGAATCCCTGGATCCCGCCAAAGATCAGCTCAAGGGCTACCTCCTTCAAAAAGCCTTTCTGCAACTCCACCATGACTTTTTTTCTCCCCTGCTAAAAACGTCATATTTTATCTTACATTTATTTTATAGATGCTAATGGACCAAGGCTTATGAGGATGATCCATCTGTAACAGGATAACATTATTTGTTCCTCATCTCTCAGCTTGCTACTTGTCTTGTTCTCATGCTTAGTAGCATCTAGAGTTGTAGGGTAATCCAGAGGTATGTTTGGAAATTTTCTCATTAGGGACAGGAACTGGACCTGTGAGTTCACTGGTCGAGGGAGCTCTCAGATAAAGAATCAACCAGCAAATGCCCTGCAAATCAGTCTTAGAGAATTATGTGCTCCACTGAGAGGATAAATGCTTTCCCCAGGATTGTATGCCAGAGGCAGGACTTTAACCCAAGTCTTCCTCATTCATTATTCAACATCTCTATCAATCAACTAAACTCAAAGCCCCCACCAGTTCATAGAGTTTTTTTTTTTAATAAACTGGGGAAATTTTTTCCTAATAGTAATTACTCATATCTCTATATTAAACCCTTAACCTCTTAGGATAAAATAAATACTAAAGTGACTGAATGTATAATTTATTAACAATGAAATCAATAAGAGACAGATAATTATCTATAATATTTTAGCTGTGAGAATGACTGCCTGAGTTATCTCATACCTCTAGTAATCTCAGATAATTTCACTTCTGAGAATACCGTTTTATACAATTTAGTTCACTTAAAGTATGAAGCAAAATCTCCTCTCGAAAATTCTCTTTCTATTCTTTGCAAGATAAAAGTTAAAACATTTCCATAAAGAAAAAAGGGGCATCTCCTCTTTCTCTGTTTTCACCCGTTTCTGTCCAGTTATAACTAAAAACTGAGAGTTTAAAACTGCCATTTCCACAACATCCCATTTGGCTCTTAAAGCTACACTAATAGTAACTATAAATTCTGTAGGAGAGACTTTTGAAAAAAGTGTTATATTTATGGATGCATATATTGTCTTCCTCAATGAAATATAAGCTCTTTTAGGATAGTGACTTTTTAATTTTATCTCCATTTCCCCAATGTCTAGCATAGTAGCTAGAACAGGCACTTTACTGAATGCTTATGGATTGATTGATATGAGAAAAACAAAACCTAACAATTAGAGCTCTCCAAAAATGAAATGGCCTATTTCAGGGGGTAGTAAGTTTTCCATCACAGGACCTCTTCAAGTGGAGATGGAATGTTGTAGAGAGAACTTGCATGTAGGCATGAATTGGATTAGATGATTTCTGAGATCCCTCGACATCCTGAGCCTACATGATTTTGTACCATACATTTTACTATTTGCACAGGCATCATCATTAATAATATGCCACAAACTGCCTATATGTACCATTCATCTGTTTATTGTTCTTTGAATTACTTGTCATTTTAATTCTGGAAGCTTTGTACCATGATTCCCAGCTAAAAGATACCTGGAGAAAACTGGTGTTCTCACTCAGATGACTTTTTGCATCTGATTACAGCTCAGAATTACTAGAAAAATCACATAATTTCCTAACTGCAATTTAGCCTGATCTAGGTCTATCAGCTGTGTCTGATTCTTTGTGACTCCATTTGGGGTTTTCTTGGCAAAGAAACTGGAGTGGTTTGCCATTTCCTTCTCCAGCTCATTTTATAGATGAGGGAATTGAGGTAAACAGGGTTAAGTGACTTGCCCAGGGTCACACAGCTAAGTGTCTGAGGCCAGACTTAAACTCTGCAGGATGAGCCTTCCTGACTGCAGGCCTGTTGCACCACCTAGCTGCCCTATCTAGGCCTAGCTAGCTTATTAATCTGTTTCCAGAATTTTTCCAAAGCACAAAGGATGATGATAAACACTGACAGGTTGCCCATTCTATTGTATGATATAGTTTGGGAAATGTGAATTTTTCATCCCCTTTATTTTTGAGTTGGGGGTATCTATGGTTCACTGTCCCAATAGTCGTCAAAGTGTCCACCCTTTTGCTGATTAACTTATTACTCTATGTGGAGGCTGGTTGGTGCTCAGACTAGAGACATTGTCTGTTCCCAGGAGCATACTTGAAGCCTTTCTGAAGCCCTGGTAAAGTCTGGCTTTACTCTTTTATCATGGTGCAGAGGACTGGACTCAGGCTTCTGAGAGCATGTCTCTGTATCCCACCCTGGCACATGGGGCCTAGCCAGAAAGGCTTCAGTTACGTGCCTGACGACAAGCTGTTTTGCATGTTGTCTGAAGGCACCAGATGACGAATTTTCTTGATCAAAAAACTAACAAAGTGCTTTATAATATAAAATAGTTGCTGGTAGGATCAAAGATTTATTTCTGGAAGGGGCCTTGGTAATAGATTATCTAATCCAGGAGTCAACAAACTATGACCAGGACCACATCTGTCCTGTCCTCTGCTTTTGTACTGACCCATGAGCTAAGAATGATTTTATATTTTAAAATAAAGTTTTATTGTATTTAAAAATGGACAAACCATTCTTAACTCCCAGGCCTTCCATACAAAAAAGGGCTAGTGGGCCCTTGAACCCTGAACCCAATTTATTTTTACTGAGGAGGAAAATAAGGTTGTAACCACCAACATCATATGAATAGTAAACAGCAGAGCCTGCATTGGAACCTGGGTTCTCTGGCTCCAAATCCAGCACTAAACCAATTTATGCCAATGTAAATTAATATGGTGGGGTATAGCTAGGTGGCACAATGGATAGAATACTGGGCCTGGAGTCAGGGAGACTCATCTTCCTGAGTTCATATCTGACCTCAGCCACTTACTATCTGTGTGACCCTGGGTAAGCCACTTTAACCCTAATTGCCTCCGTTTCCTCATCTGCAAAATGGGCTGAAGGAGAAAATGGCAAACCACTCCAGTATCTTTGCCAAGAAAACCCCAAATGGGGTCACAGAGAGTTGAATTTGACTGAACAAATGAAGGGGAAAATGAATGTCATGAGTACTTAATTCTCAAGAGAGATAACTATAGAAAACATGCTGATCGTTGATCCCATGCTACATGCCTTTTATCTGTCAGCTTAAATTACAACCTGAATGGAGACAAAGAGAACTAGCATGTAACATTTAGGGAGTGTTATGTTACTGTCGTCCTTGATATCATCATCATCGTCACCATCATCGTCATCATCATCATCCTCCTCCTCCTCCTCCTCTTCCTCCTCCTCCTCCTCCTCATCATCATCATCATTATCCAGCATTAGAAGGAAAAGAAAGGCCCAGGCTACGGTTAATTCTTTATTTGCTTATGTAATTTGTTAGTTCAGATCCTTCTTTATGTCCATTTGTTTGGTTAGCTGCTTTTTGGTTACTGCTGGTGATATTTCTACTAAAAAGGTGGGCAGAGGAAATGAAAGGAGATGAAATCTAAGCCATACAATTTCCTTCCTGGTCAACAGCTCTAAAAAATGGCTCAGTGGGGAAGGAGGTTGAAACCACAGACTAAGATGAGGTTTGGCGTTTTTTCTCCTATAGTATCACACCTCCCCACAAACAGCAGCATTGACTGAGGAGGAGATAGAAAGAGGGAAGAAATATTAACTGGGGGTATTGTTTAAAAGACTAGTCTTCCGATGCAGGAGAAGGCCTGACCAACAAGGGGGACAAGTTGCCCCCCCCCCCACTGAACCTGAAAACATAGTAACTATCACCCCAGGGCAAAACCCTTAACAGTAAAGGCTTGGGAACCCTACAGGAAGGGTATGGCCAGGGCACTGCCTAAAAATGAGTAGAAAGCAGACTACAAAGGCTCTGGAGTCCTATTATCCTCAGAGGGAGGAACCAAACTCAGAGGGAAACAATGTGGACTCCACAACCACAGCTGAAACATCAACAGGGAATGGGTCCTAAGCACAGAAAGCTCTCCTAGATGAGATCAAAAGGAGCTTTGAAAACCAAATGAGAGATATAGAAGACAAAATGAATAATTCTAATTAGAAAAACATTATAAGGGGCAGCCAGGTGGCTCAGTGAGTAAGAGCACCGGCCCCAGTGTCGGGATGACCTGGGGATCGAATCCGGGCTCAGATTACCACCACTTAGCACCACACCCAGAAATAACTGGCCATGTAACCTTGAGCAAGTTACTTAACCCCAATTGCTTAAAAAAAAAAAAGAAAAACTTTATAATGAAGAAAACAGCTCCCTAAAAAGAAAAGTGTATGATATGGAAAAGGAGCTCCAAAAACTAACCAAGGAAAATGATTTTCTAAAAACCAAAATTAACCAAATTGAAACAAATAACTCTATGAAGAACCAAGAATTAGTCAAACAAAACAACAAGAATGAAAAATTAGAAAAAGAGGTAAAATATCTCAATGGAAAAATAACTGACCTGGAAAACAGATCCAGGAGAGATAATCTGAGAATCACAGGCCTACCAGAAAATCATGATGAAAAATGAGCCTGGACAACATTCTCCAAGAGCTCATTAAGGAAAACTGCCCTGAGGTACTAGAACCTGAGGGTAAAATAGAAATCGAGAGAATCCACCGGACACCTGCTGAAAGAGATCCCAAATTGAAAAATCCTCGAAATGTTGTGGCCAAACTCAAGAACTACCAGATAAAAGAGAAAATACTTCAAATGGCTAGAAAGAAACAATTCAAATATTGAGGAACCACAGTGAGGATCGCACAGGATTTGGCAGCCTCTACACTGAAAGATTGGAGGAAGTGGAATTCAATTTACGCAAGGCAAAAGAGCTCAGGTTACAACCAAGGATCACCTACCCAGAGAGACTGAACATATTCTTCCAGGCAAAGAGATGGTCATTCAATGATATAAAAGATTTCCAGACCTTCCTGATGAAAAAGGCAGAGCTCAATGGAAAATTCAACCTCCTATTACGAGATGCAAGAGTGACATAGAAAGGTAAACAAGGAAAACACACACATACACACATATACACACACCCTGTTATTTAATAAGAGCAAACTGTTTATAGACAAGTAGAGGGTATGAGTATAAATTACAAAAATGACGATTAAAAAATCTTATTAAGGGCTACAAAGGGACTGAAATGGAAGAAGAGGAATGAATGAAGTGGAAAAGGGTAAATTACGCCACACAAAGAGACATAAAAACAATATAGCAGTGGAAAAGAAGGGAGGGAGATGAATATTATATGAGCTTTTCCCTCATTGGGTCTGGTGCAAGGAGGAAATAACAACCTGTTAAGCATTGGACTCTATGGAGAAGAGACACAAAATATATCATATTAGAGGAAAAGAGGGGAGGGAGATGAGCTTCACGTGAGATTTGTTCCTGTCACTCTTGGTGTGAAGAAGAAATAACATACTTCATTAAGTATAAAAATATCCTACAGGCAGTAGAAGGGGGAAAGGGCTATGAAAGGGGGGGGTGGCTAGGGAGGGAAGAAGTAAGGGGGAAAGTGAGGAAAAGGGAGGGGAGCTGATAAGGGAATACTGAGGGAGGTGGTGGTCAAAAGGAAAACTATTAAGGAGGGGAAGGGAGAAGGGGAGAAAAAATATAAGCATTAACAGGGGAGGGAATAGGATGAAGGGAAAGAAACAGATAATAATCATAACTGTGAATGTGAATGGAATGAACTCTCCCATAAAACAGAGGCAGACAGAAGAACAGATTAAAAATCATAATCCTACAATATGCTGTTTACAAGAAACACATCTGAAACAGAGGGGTACACACAGGGTAAAGGTAAAAGGCTGGAGTAAAATATATCATGCCTCAGCTAAAGTAAAAAAAAAGCAGGGGTAGCAATCCTTATCTCAGATAAAGCAAAAGTAAAAATTGATCTAATTAAAAGAGATAAGGAAGGAAACTATATCCTGCTAAAAGGCACCATCGAGGATGAAGCAATATCATTACTTAACATATATGCACCAAATGATATAGCATCCAAATTCCTAGAGGAGAAGGTAAGGGAATTAGAGGAAGAAATAGATAGCAAAACTATACTAGTGGGAGACCTTAATCTCCCCCTCTCTGAGCTTGATAAATCCAACCTCAAAATAAACAAGAAAGAAGTTAAGGAGGTGAATAGAATTTTAGAGAGGGGGATATTTTAGATGATAGATCTCTGGAGAAAACTGAATGGGGATAAAAAGGAATGTACCTTCTTCTCAGTGGTACATGGCACATACACAAAAATTGACCAAGACACTTTTCACACAAAGTGAGATCTAACTAGTTGGAAAGACATCAATTGCTTGTGGCTGGGTCGAGCTAATATAATAAAAATGATAATTTTACCTAAATTAAATTGTATATTTAGTACCATACCAATCAATTTACCAAAAATCTACCTTATAGAGCTAGAAAAAATAGTAACAAAATTCACTTGGAAGAACAAAAGGTCCAGAATATCAAGGGAATTAATGAAAAGATGGTGGACTAGCTATACCAGATTTTAATCTGTACTATCAAGCAGCAGTCCTCAAAACTACTTGGTACTGGCTGAGGAATAGAATAGTTGATCAATGGAATAGATTGGGTACACAAGACTCAGCAGTCAACGACTATAGTAATCTACTGTTTGATAAACCCAAAGACCCCAGTTTTTGGGATAAGAATTCACTATTTGACAAAAACTTCTGGGAAAACTGGAATATAGTATGGCAGAAACTGGGCATAGACTATTATCTAACACCATATACCAAAATCAAATCTAAATTGGTACATGATTTAGGTATAAAGGCTGATACTCTAAGCAATCTGGGAAAGCAAGGAATAGTTTACCTGTCAGATTTATGGAAAGGCAAAGACTTTATGACCAAACAAGAATTAGAGGGCATTATAAAATGTAATATGGATAATTTTGATTACATTAAATTGAAAAGCTTCTGTACAAACAAAACCATTGTAACCAGGATTAAAAGGGAAGTGGAAAATTGGGAAAGAAGTTTTACAACCTATGTCACTGATAAAGGACTCATTTCTAAAATATACAGAGATTTGAGTCAAATCTGGAAGAATACAAGTCATTCCCCAATTGATAAATGGTCAAAGATATGAACAGGTAGTTTACAGAGGAAGAAATTAAAGATATTTATAAGCATATGAAAAAATGCTCTAAATCACTATTGATTAGAGAAATGCAAATCAAAACAACTCTGAGGTACCACATCTCACCAGTCAGATTGGCTAAGATGACAAAACAGGAAAATGGCAAATGCTGGAGAGGATGTGGACAAATTGGAACACTAACGCATTGCTGTTGGAGTTGTGAACTGATCCAACCATTATGGAAAGCAATCTGGAATTATGCCCAAAGGGCTATAAATAATTTCATATCCTTTGACCCAGCAATACCACTCCTAGGGTTATATCCCAAAGAGATCATAGAAGTGGGAAAAAGACCCATATTGTACAAAAATATTTATAGCAGCTCTTTTTGTGGTAGCAAAGAATTGGAAATTAAGGGGGTGCCCATCAATTGGGGAATGGCTGAACAAATTGTGGTATATGCATGTTATGTGCAATAAGAAACGAGGAGCAGATGGACTTCATATTTACCTGGAGAGGCTTATACGAATTGATGCTGAGTGAGAAGAGTAGAGTCAGGAGGAATTTGTACACAATTATAGACACAACATATGTTGTTATAGACTACCAACTTTGATAAACCTGACTCTTCTGAGCAATCCAGAGACATCAGTCAAACCCAAAAGACTCATGATGGAGAGAGATGTTTACATCCAGAGAAAGAACTGAGATTGAACCCAGATTGAAGTAAACTACCTGCCCTTTGTCGTTCTCTTGTTTGGTTTTGTTTCCTCTTTCCCATTCTTCATTCCATCTGTTACAATCCTTCTTTATAACCTGACTAATGCCTAATGTGAAAGTCTGTGCAGATACTATACTGACTGTATGCCGCCATGGGGGGAGGTAGGGAGAGAAAATTTGAAACTCAAGGAATTGTGGTAATGAACCTTTTTTTTTTAACGGATTAAAATTTTATTGGAAGAGGAAAGAATATCTTCCATATGCTAGTGAAACTTCTCTAGGAGACACATCTGGAAGGACTAGATGTCTGTGTAGAAGGGACTATTAAACACCCAGTGTGTGCCATGCACTGTGATAAGTGGCAGGAACTCAAAGAGAGGTAAAACTGGTCCCTGCTCTCGAGGAAGTCGCGTCTGACGGGACAGACAACATCCAAGCAGCCACGCACAAGTGAGCTGCACACAGGAGGTAATCAACAGGGAAGAGGCGCTAAGATTAAGGGGGCTGGGAAAGGCTCCATGCAGGAGGTAGCATTAGCTGAGACTCAAAGAAATCCAAGGAAGTCAGCTACCAGAGAGGGTCAATGAACATGCCCAGAACTGGGAGATTGTCTAACAGTCATCAAGTCAGCCAATGTTCCAGACTGATTGTGATACAGAATAATTATAGAATGACTTACAAGTAAGCCAATCACAGAACACGTAGAAGGGAATAAAGTGTGAGAAGACTAAAAAGGCAGGAAGGAGTCAGATTATGGAGAACTTGAAAAGCCCTTCAGGATCAAATATAAAAAGGAGACTTTACATTTTTTACTGGTGGTCATAGGGAGCCACTGGAGGAGATGGGGGTGGTGACATGGCCAGACTTGTACTTTAGAATTGACAGCTTCATGGGGAGTGGACTAGAGTAGGAGGAAACGCGTCAGGGAGATCAACCAGAAAGTGTACATTGATGAAGGCCAGCACCAGAATGGCAGCTGTAGCAAAGAAAAGAAGGGGACATATGCAAGAGTTTTGGGGAAGGGAAAGTTGAGAGAATTTGGCAACTGGTTGGGATGAGCAGGGTATGGAGGTGAAAAAGGGAAGAGGTGAAGTTGACACCTAGGTTGCAAGCTTGGGTGACTGGGAGGGTGGTGGTACAATTGACAGTAAGAGGTAAGTTAGGAAAAGGGGAGGGTTTGAGAAGAAAGATGAGTTTAATTTTGGATATGCTGAGTTTAAGATGTCTATGAGACATCCAGTTCCAGATGTCCGATAGACAGTTGGAGATGCAAGACTAGAGGGAAGTCAGGAAGTGTCCCCAAAACTTCTGTCCTAGACTCTTCGCCCTCTACTCACTGCCTTGGTTGTCTCATCTCTTCCCATGAGTTCAGTGATCACTTCTATACAGATGATTCCCAAATCTATAACCCAACATTACTCTTCCTCTTGAATTACAGACCCGTTATCAATTGCCCACTCCTATATCACCACCAGGATGTTTCAGTGGCATCTCAGACTCAACATGCCTCCAAATTGAATCCATCCTCTTCTACCCTCTACCACAATCCTGCCCCATTCTCCCCATTTGCCTATTTCTTCTGAGGCCACCACCATTATTCTTGGAATCCAGGCTTAAAACCTCAATTATCTTAACTCTTCCCTCTTTCTCTCACTCTCCTTTCCCTTCCCCCAATCCACTTAATTTCCAGTATCTCTTGATTTTACCTCAACAATATCTTATGAGAGCACAGTGGATTATGAGAGCAGTCCCCAAAGTCAGCATGACTCCACCTCTGACATATACTAGTTGTGTGACTCTGAGCATGTCACTTAACCCTCCAGTACCCCTGGTAACCCTCTAGGATGATAAATTACAGAGCAAGTAGCAACTTCCTTTGGTACAAGGATCTACACTCAAAGTTCCTTACATCAATGAAATAAAAATCTGAATTTTTTTAAAAAGGGAGGGGTGGAGAAAGGCTCTAACATACACTGTCTCACTTTCATCACTTCTTATCCAGGTTACTGGATTAACTTCTTAAATGGTCTCTGTCTCTTTAGTCTCTCTTTTTTCTAAGTCATCCTTCTTGACACAGCTACCAAAATAATTTTTTTTTCAAATGCTTTATTAACTTCTGATTTACATCATTCATTTCCGCTAGATTTTGAGTTACAAATTTTCTCCCCGTTTTTCCCCTACCCATCCCACAAAATAGCAGTCCCACAGGATATCCCCTCCTCCAATCTGCTCTCTCCCATATTTTCTCCCATACCCCTTTCGACTTTTCCAGTGGATCTCTATGCCCCAGTGCTTGTATATCTTATTTCCCAATTACATGTAAAATAGTATTGATAATAGTATATTATATATACATATACATACATATTTGAATATTTGATTTTAAAACTCTGAATTCCAGATTCATTCCCTTCCTCCCTTGTTACCCACCCTTACTGGGAAGATAAGCAGTTCAGTATAAGTTGTACATGTGTGCTAATGCAAAACAATAACATAGTAGATATATTGTGAAAGACTGACTATACCATGTTTCCCCAATAATAAGACACTGTCTTATTATTTTTTTGACAGAAAAACACCAGAGGGCTTATTTTCAGGGGAGGGCTTATTTTAATTAACATTGACAGCAATTTTAATAAACAGGTAAATGTGAACAAAAAAATGTACCAGCAAGCAAATCACTGGGGAAGAACAGGATGACGCGCTCACTGCTGCAGCTCTGATTGGATACAGCTCGGAGCACAGTGTGCGTTTCACCGGGGGGGGGGGAAGACGGTGCATACAGAGGGTACCGTAATGTAGTGTGTAGCGCAGGGGATCACCTTCACTACAGTAGCAATCTCAATAGGGCTTATTTTCGGGGGAGGGCTTATTAGAGGAATCTTACACAGTAAGGGGAGGGCTTATTTTCAGGATAGGTCTTATTATCGGGGAAACACAGTATTTCCCTCCCTCCTATCCCACCTCCCACTTTGTGGTAATGAATCTTGTAAACTAAAAGTAAACAAATTAATAATGACCAAAAAAAAAAAGACTAGTCTTCAAAATTCTTTAAAATTTATCTTTTCTGTGATAGAATTGGTGGCCATTTTTTTTTTTGCTTTTTGGGGGGCAATTGGAGTTAAATGACTTGCTCAAGGTCACATGGCTAGTTTTTTTTGTGTTAAGTGTTTAAGGCTGAATTTGAACTCAGCTCCAGGGCCAGTGGTCCATTCACTGCGCCACCTAGCCACCCCATTGGTGGCCATTTCTGAAACAAAAAGAAGTAGATTGCCAAGGGAGTTACCCAGATTCCCAAATTCACTTTCATCTCCTCTTCCCCTTGTGTAAGAGAGCTTGCTGCTGCTGTTTGTCCTTTGTTCTTGAAGAGGACCATGACATCAGTGAGGTGATGCCTTAGCAAATAAATTGGATTTAAGTAAGGCAGGGTTGTACAAACTCACCAGCCTCACTCTCTCCTCCAGAGCCAAATTATATGACTGCAGATAGCCCTGGATGCAGTGGAGAACCTTGGTCTCTCTAAGCTGAAGTCTTTAACAGGTCTCAGTTTCACTGAGGCAATGCCTAATGAGTGATTAAGGCTAGGCAAGAAATGAGGCAGAGAATGGCCACTTTTACATAGTTAAAAAAAAATCAGTCTGGGAGGGGAAGACACTCAGGACTTCTGGCCAAAACAGAAATAATTTTAAGTAGAAGAAAGAGGAAGGCAGGCTAGAGTAAGTAAGTAAGTCCTTCACAAGGACCAGAGAAGTGTGTGGGATCATGGAGTATGTACAGCAGAGGTCCAGACCCCATAGTAAGGACAGATCACACACAAACGGTGTCCTGGGTGAAATTGGTGCTATTGATCCTGCAGCTGAGACAGAGGCACACTCTACTTGACCTCCTTTTCCCTCTTTCCAGGAAGAAAGCCAGATAAATTAGGGCTTATCTATTCTCTTTAGACTCCCTGCTTTCCTTTGGGCTTGGGCAGTGTCAGACTTTGTTCTAAAACACATACTTTTGTTCTTAAGATTTTAATATGTGACTAAAAATATTAGCCCACTAAACCAGAATTGTTGTTTTATTTTTCTTAGTACTTTGATCTAGAGATAAGATAGGGAGGGGCAATTTCCAAAGAGACTATTTGTTCAAGCTTGAGTTGGACAGGTGTTTAGACAATTAGGGAACTGTAAGAAGGCTGGTGTTAAACCAAGATAATCCTACTAAAAGCTATGCCTATAAAAGCCATAGGAATGAACAAGCGCTGAGGCGACAGCCATTTTATCATTGGGATTGAAAAGAAAGCCATGCCCAAGGATGTGCTGGAACATACTCTCTCAGGTCCACAAGAGCTGATTGTTAAATTCTCCATGTGAGAATTTACATCTCAAAAGTCAGCAATTACCACAAACCAGGGCTTGATTTTTTGTTTTATCAGTTTTCTAGATTTAAGAAAGTGCTAATAATGCAGATTAAACTTAAAAGCGTGTGCATATACTTTTTTCCCCTTGGACATTTACCAGCATATCCCTATATTATTGCTTTATAAACATCACTTGAGCTCAGCAGAAATACAGTAAAATGTTCAGGGAATAAAGTCATCACCATATTGGTGGCATGGTGACTGCAAACTAATAATAATAACTCTGGCCCCGAGGTCAGGAGGACCTGAGTTCAAATGCAGCCTCAGACACTTGACACACTTACTAGCTGTGTGACCTTGGGCAAGTCACTTAACTCCAATTGCTTTGCTTTCCCCCCTCCAAAAAGAAATAATAACTGATGCTTTAAATTGTTTTAGGTGAGTCTCACAATACCCCCAAGCATTCCTCTATGAAGGAAGGGAGATTGAGTTGCTGGGAACCACTGCTCACGGAAAGGTTCCCTGGGCACCTGCAGATAAATCCTCTGATTCAGGGGTTGGTGACTGACCAGTGCCACCAAGTGGTCGCATGAATAAATAACCTAGCATAACTGAATCAGTTTTACTGGGTATCAGGCCAATCAGGTGTGGTAGGTTTTCCAGACCCATTTTGAGTACTCTCCCTTTTTCTCTTCTGAATTTACTGCCTCACCAAAACATTCAGAAACCTCTGTTTTCTCCATGTCTTCCTCATACTAATTAGCTTGGAAATGACCAGCTGCCTATTCTTTGAAGCAACTCCTCCCCCCCCCCCCCCCCACCCCCACTGGCAGCACATTGAATGAAAGCAAATTGACATTCAGAAGTAGGAGTGTTAGTGACTCATATTTTTAATCTTCCAGTTTCTGAAAATACAGTTTCTTTTTTTCCTCTTCAAAGTGGGTTTTTTAAATTAAAAATTTAATAACCATTAACAAAAACAAATAATCAAATAAACATACAAATAAGAAGTAAAACCTTACATAAAACCCTTAGCATTTTAACAACAGATACAAAGAAATCAGCAAACAAAAATACTTGTGCTCTGCCTTTTCAAATTCATCTGAAGTTACACTACTCTTGACTTTGTGATCTTTTTTTTAAATTAAGTTGTTCATGGGCCTATGGTTCTAGCTCTGCTGAGCATTCACCCCCTCCCCCCCACTATTTAATATTTTTCCATATGTCTCATATTTAGTTTTTAATGGCACCATACTATTCCATTATGTCAACACCCCACAATAAACTCAATCATTTTGCAATCATTACACATATAATCGTTTCTAATTCACTTTTGTTACCAACGGGGCAGCTAGGAATATTTTTACACCAATGTTTGGTTCTTTTTCCCCCTTTTATGATACTTTTGGGACAAAATCTTAGAAACATAATATTCAGGTTGAAAATACCGGTGATTCGTTGCACATTTCCACACTGCAGTGCCAAAATGTGTATAGACTTGTCCACAATGCATTAAAATGTTCCAATGGGAGGGGCATTAAAAATTTCACACCATTATTGATACATTTCATTATTCCTGCAAGACTGTAAGATTTTTCTTTTGCCAATTTTACTGCAGAATGATTAGGTGCACACATATGTAAAATGTAAATATTCTTAAAAAAAACCTTTTAGCATAATACAATATCCTTGTTTACCTTCTTTAATGCTTTCTGATTCAGATTCAACCCTGTTTTTCATGATCTGGTGGTAAATGGTAAATTTGGGACCATAATTTTTTTTTTCATTTTGAATCATCTGTTTCTGGATTAAATGTATTTCCAGATATTTAAAGGACTTCCTCTTTTCTTATTGAAGGATTTTATCCACTTACATTAAGTGTCACAGAATAATTGTCAGGTTTTCTCTTTTTCAGTAATTTCATTGCAAGAGAATATACACTTTCTTATTTATATTTTATGTTATCTCAAAATTTAACAATTCTGCTCAGAATGAAAGTTCTTGTCTTAATAATATTGCAGATTTCTTTAACCTGGACTTCTGTTTAATCAGTGACAGCTTACTTTGGGATTACCCTGTCTTCTTCCTTGTTCTCCCTCTAGGTTACCCCTCTTCCCCCCGCCCCCTTTTTTTCAGTTTTCCTGAATCAGTCAACATTTAGGAATTTAACCAATTTGATACTTTGGGAGTTCTCTTGCATTTGATTAGCAACTGGTTGATCTTGATTTCAGAAGTCCTGTTTCAGCTTCTAGACTTATTTATTCTTTGAAGACTTCCTTATTCTGTAAACTTTCAAAAGTATCCTGTTGTTTTTTTTTTTCAGATACTCCCATAGAGCATTTTGAATTTTACTAGGGATATAATTCTAGGTTCATAGCCCACCTTCCTTATTTTTATTATGTATCATAATCAAATTTTCTAATCATTTCTTATCATTCTTGAAAATTCTGCTCTGATCTTGGTTATTGTTCTTTGGTAAGAGGTTTGTGCACTTTGTCTCTAAGCTTGGAATTCCTTTTCTCTCTTCCCTCCCCTTTAACTGTACTATTGGAGTTTAACTATGATGTGTCTAGGTATGTTAAATATTGAGTTCTTCCAAGCTGGAGTTCTATGAATTCTTGCCATTTGTATTCTGCCATTTGTTTGACAATTATGGGAAATTTTCTTTGATCAGATAGTATGGAAAGATTTTAATGTCAGAGAAGTTGTTTTAAAACTTATGCTGCTAATTACTACCTGTGTGACCTTGGGCAAGTGACTTAGCCTCAAGTTCTAGGCTTCAGTTCTCTCATTTATAAATTGGGAGGTTCAACTAGATAATATTTCAGGTCCATGCCAGCTATAAATCTATGAATTCTATGATTTGCTAGAATATTGTATTCTGATAAAAAAAGTTCTTGGATGTCAATGACCCCAAGATTGCTGTGCTGTGATATATCTTCCAGGTCTATCACTTAAATTTGCATGTCATTTTCTCAATAATTTGGATAATTCAGTTTGTTTTTAATCTATATTTCCAATTGTTCTTTACTGCATGAATTTTATTTTCCATTGTAGTAAAGTCTTTTCTTGATTGTTTTCTATAAATTTCTTGAAATCATCTATGTATTTGGCACAATACCATTCACAAATAGCAGCACCTAAAGGACCTTTACAACTATAGGAATCCCTTTTCCATTTAGACTCTGCTCAGGATGTCCTCCATTATAATTGTGAACACCTTTAGTGTACTTTTTCCTGTTTTATACCTCACTTCATATTAATAAGCAAAAAGTCATAGAAGAGAATTATCTTTGTGGTTTCATCAATCCCAAGAACATTAACAGTACCTTCTTGATTAGATCAACAATAGTTCAAAATAAAGAAGCATAAAAACCCATAAAGACTAAGTGGATGAAAAATAACTGTGACATGCAGTTAGATGACCAGTCCATTGAACTAGTCCATAAGTACATATATCTGAAATACACACTATGGATAGACAATGAGGGACCTAGACAGTTGAGAGAAGAGAGTGGGTTGGATTAAACTTTGGAAATTTTGTGATATTTTTTTACAATCCCAAGCTGCTTCCAAACACAAAACCCCATTTCTTAACACAAATGTTCCTCCAGTGATGTTATGCTATTGTGATTCTTGGAACACCACAGCCTCTAAGGAATCATAGTTACCCCAAAGCCAATGGAGGGATGGATGGTGGGCACAGTAGATTGCAACATATTCCCACTGATCTAGCATAGGCACATGGCAAGTGCCAGGGATGGATAAATGGACAAACTTGATGCTGCACTGATATCTATGAAATAAAATAAGTCCTATAGGTCTTTAGCATATTGGACAGATTCTCTATGGAGGGTTTATGAGAGAACATGGACCAAAACTGCACAGAAAAAAAAGGCATGGGTTTCTCATTTTCTGTACCATTGGGAGCAAATTGATGAAATCACAAATCTCCATATTGGTCTTTTTTATTATTATTCCCTTTTTTAAAAGCATGTTTTAATTCTAATTTAAATTTGCAATTTTATTTTCTATAATTCTTTGATTTGGCTTTGTGGTATTCTTACCAGTGTTAATTCTTCCTTAATTTCTTTGAATTTGTCATTTTTCCTTTTAAGACCTACCTCTCACTATTGTGCCTTTTTCCCATTTGCATTATTTCTTTGGAAAACAGAATTTTTATTATTTTGGCACTTTACTTTGTTTAGTTTAGGTTTTGGTTGATTTTTATTTTATGTAATTTTAAAGTCATTTTTCTTCTCTTTCAGATTTGTTTTTTTGGGGGGGGAGGGGTGGAAGAGGGAAGGAGGGTATATGAAGAACCTTTCACTTTACAGTCTTGCTTGACCAGAAATCCTAAAGCTGGTTCTTAAAAATAACTTTATACCACAGACTCTTACATATCAAATCAATGTTGCCACTTTGATGATGGCTATTTTCATCAAGTGTGGTCATACTTTGATAATATTTTTGAGAACAGTTTTGAACTGGCAGTGTTCAATTGTTTTGATTTCTTAAGAAAAAACATAATTTTTTAAAAAGTCTCAGTGATGATGTAAGGTAGATACCAAAATGACATATAAGACATGCTATGTCATTATGGGAACAGGGAACGTGGGGTCTATCCTGATTAAGCAGTGGTGATCATTGAATGTTTTGCAACAAGTTGGCCAGAAAGCCAGCCAGGATTCTTTTTGACATAAAGTTTATGTTGTGCAACTTTTTATTCAACAAAACAAGCATTTCTTCTTTGCAATGGTGCCTAGTTTCAGTTTTTCTTTCAGAGCTTTGTTTTCAATTGTGTTGATGGTGAGTGGACTGGAAATCATGCTATACAACAATCAGTTGAAAGAACAGAGGATGATTATTAAGCTGGAGAAGAGAAGACTCCTGGGGGGGGGGGTCAGAAAAACTGTTGTTAAAGTGTCTGAAGACCTGATGTGTCAGACGGAAGAAGGATTAAACTGGTTCAGCGTGATAGAAAGAACAATTTCCTAACCAGAGTTGTCCAAAAGTGGAATGGGCTGAGTGAATTCCTCATTATTGGAATTCTTCAGGCAGAGTCTAGATGGCCACTTGTCAATGAGGTTGTAGAGGAAATTCCTGTTCAGTTACAGGTTGGTACAAGATGATCTCTGAGTTCTCTCCCAACTCTGAGATCCTGTGATTCCATGAAATTAAGAAGTTACTAGATTAAACAACAAAAACAAAAAAAAATCCCCAACAATGTTCAGTTATTTAGTACTTGTTACTAAATACTGTAGACACAAATAATCTTGTTTCTTCAATTGTAATGGGAAAAATACAAAAATGTGCTAAAAATATGTTATATTTACATAACCAGAGCTAACTTTTGTGGCAGATGTAATCCCAACACTTTTACTGTCTATTGACGATCTCCTAGACTGGCTAGATATACAGCAGCACCTCACTTATCTGGTGGTCAGACTTGAGCAAACACACTCTTCTAGAATAGCTTTTAACCCAGAAATAAGTGGGAAATATATGAAAAAAAGAAACCTCAGAGTGCAATATTTTCAAAGCCCGTGCCCTTTGCTCTACTCGCTCCCTTCTCAGGAACACAGCATATTTATCTGCAATTCTTGCCAATTTACATGCAATACTTGTTTATCTGTTTTCCCCTGCAGACTTCAGGTCTACCTAGAAGGTTTTAATTACGGAGCCTGGTAGTGAGCAGCAGAAACTCTGGACAGCTGTTTAGAAGTGGGGAAAGGTATAAGAGAAGCAAACCCATTCACAGTGGAAATAACTGAGAATGGAGAACTGAGGCCGCCACGAGGGAGAAGTTATACTTAGAGCTAGTGCCCAACAGAGACACGTCTCCCCACATTATAAAAGAGCACATTTTGTATATCATATACTATATAGCACCTAGAGCTGTCTGGAGCAGCATAGCATCGTATTCCTGCTCAGGTATAGGCAAAAAAACAAAAACAAAAAAACAAAACCTCTCAACATCTCAACATTACTTAATGACATTAATGAGTCAAGAGATAGCTGAACAATCCTTTAGAAGAGCATAGAAGTCTTTGGGAATTCAGGGAAAGGCAAAACTAAGCTTTGCACACATCAAAAAGTCCCTGAGGACATCACTTGAGGACATCACAGTACAATAACTGATGTTTTTAATGATGACCTGGAGTCATTGTCACTAAAAAAAGATTAAATGATATTCAGTTTTCTCTGTTTCCTAAGGCAGAGAAGAGTTTAATACACTTTAGAAAGAATTCCATAAAAAAGTATTAAAATTTGAACACTTCCTCACTTAAAGGATTAAGCTTCATTTATCTGGAATAGTCACTAACTCAATATTGATTAATTTCCCATAGCTTCCTGATAAATGACGTGTGACTGCATATGTCTCATTAGTATCAAATTGGCACCATTATCTTTAAGAACTGGAAAAAAGAGAGAGCCTATCATATGTGACATAAACATACAGTACCTAAAATTAAGGGGCAGTGCAGCTTAGTGGAAAGATTTAGAGACAGAGGGCAGGAGTTCAAATCCCAGCTCTGCTGGTGACTAGCAATGTGACCTTGCAAGATATTAAGTCACTTAACCTTTCTGGGTCTCAATTACTTAATCTAAAAAATAAGGGTATGTGGACCAGATGATCTCCAAGTCCTAGAATAGATCTTAAGAGAAAGTTGCATTGGTCCAAGATTCTGCCACAACACAAGGTGTTTTATAAATACTTTTCCTTTATAGAAAATCTAAGCAGTCCTTTCTTTTAATAATGCGTTATCTTCAAATTATAGGGTCTTTTTAAATGTGACTTTACATTTGTGGGTGCAATGATTAAAGTTTTATCCATGCCAATTTATTCTTCTCAGTTTATTTCCACCTAACGCTATGAGATATATTGTTAAAACGAAACATTTTCAGGCATGCTATGCACACATATCTTCTTTTTATTTCATGTACATGTGTCTAGATAATGATTGATGTGAAGAACTTTACAAGATCCATTTATTTTGTGTGTGTGTAAATGAAAAATCAGAAGGAATAGTTTTTCTTAATAAATTTTTTTTTTAATTTTTGTAACCTCTTTCTCTTGTTTTGGCTAAGGACTCTCCCCAGCTATAGCTGTCAAATATACCTCCTCTGGATCTTATCTAATTTTTTATAGTGCAACCTTTATTAATATTCAAGGTGCATATCCATAAAAATTATTCTCTAACAAATGGTAGTAGCTCTGGCCAAATTTTCAGTTATACAAAATCAGATTTTTCTCTGTCAATATCAAAGGATTCTGCACAACATTAATTTTGGCAGCTATTAACATATGTACAGAAGGATTTCTGAAAAGAAATCAGTGTTTTTTGATTTCCTTTCCCTAGACTTACCAAATCTAGTCTCAGCTGTATTTTGCAGTAGAAAATCCAAATTCTCAGAAGAAGAAAAAAAAGAATGCAATATGTATTCCTCAGCAACACAGGAGTAAAGAGATTCTTTCAAAGTCAAGCCAAATCAAAGATTAATTTCAGCCAATGGTGGAGAATTCAGCAGAGTTCAATGTACAATACTGTCATGAGGCATTATGCACACAGAAGCTGAAGAATGCAGATTGACAGAAGGCACCACTCCATTCTCCACTGGACAAAGGGCGAATGAATCTCATAGTTCAGTCATCAACAGTCTTTTCATCATTTTCTCTCTCTCTAGTTCCTGCCGTAGCGTCTCAGCACTGTGTAAAAGTGAATGATATAACTGATACTGGGAATGATATAATGCAGGATTGTATAGACATAGCAGCAATTTATACACTTAAGGGCATTGGCTTTACTTATAAACCTTTCTAGAGCTCAAATACCAAGAGAATAGCACACAGTGTCACAAGATCTAAAGCAGGAAGGAAACCTGGAGATCATTTTTATCCAACTCCCCTATTTTATGAATGAAGAAACCAAAGAAAGCCCATAGCATAAAGTAATTTGTACAAGGCCACACAGTAAATGATAGAGCTGGGATTGGAACTCAGGACCTCTGACTCCAAATCCAGGTGATTTTAGCATATGCTTTCTTGGAAAAAACAACTGATATCACAAAAGAATTAATCTTTGAAAGTCTCAGAAACACTCAGAAGAATTCAAGGTGCAATGGAGAGTGCTGAATTTGCAATGAGTACACAAGGGTTCAAATTCCTGCTCTTTTACTATGTGTGACCTTGGGCAAATTACTTTATATTTTGGGGCCTCAGTTTCCTCATCTGTAAAAAGTGGGGGTTGAGCTACATTACCTCTTACATTCCTTCCAACTCTCATTTTAAAATCCTACGATCGGGGCGGCCAGGTAGCACAGCGAGTAAGAGCACCGGCTCCAGTGTTGAGAAGACCTGGAGATCGAATCCCGGGCTCAGACACTTAGCACCCACCCAGAAACACCTGGCCGTGTAACCTTGAGCAAGTTACTTAACCCCAATTGCTTAGGGGCGGCCAGGTGGCTCAGCGAGTAAGAGCACCGGCTCCAGTGTCGGGATGACCCTGGATCAAATCCGGGCTCAGATACTCAGCACCACACCCAGAAATAACTGGCCGTGTAACCTTGAGGAAGTTACTTAACCCCGATTGCTTTAAAAAAAAAAAGTCCTATGATCTATGAAGAAGCAAAAAATCAATAAATAATGGAGTCAAATCAGTTATGAGGGAGTAACATTCTAAATGGTATTCTATCATCACGTGCCTTTAGCTTTCCTTTCTTGTCTGTTTTTATTAAAGGGTTCTCTTTCTTTCCAACCTGAGGTATATCTGAAATATTCTTGCAGGAATTTTAGGAACTCATTATAAAATCCCTCCCAAATCTGAGAGAGAAAAAAAACAAACAAGCATCATTTTCCATATACAGATTAAATTCCTGTTCTCCATGTCCTAATCCTAGAAAGAAAATAGCTTAATAATCACGAAGGAAGACTCGTCTGCATCAACATTCCAGGTCAAAAGAACAGAAGAAAAGGTGGGCTTCTTGATGAGGATGGGAAAGAGAAAAGTTTAGTAATATGAGGGATAATGGATGACTAAGGAACTAAGGAACTCACTTGAACATTTCTAGAACTTTGCACAGCTCTCACCCAATGCTGACAATCATAGGATCTTAGAATGCTAGCATGGGGAAGGGTCTGAGAGAAGATCTTGTTCAATTCCTTTATTTTATTTAGAAAGAATATTTTGTTGTACATTTTAAAGAAAAAATTAATTGAGCATATAGATATGTAAACTTTAACATTAAGATTTATATTTCATATGCATATAAAAGTTTGATAGTTCCTCTATTCTCTTTTCTCTCTTAACTCACTTTTATGTTTGTATATATTTTTTCTTTTTATGTAGTCATGAGGAATATATTTTCCTAGTTCTGATTTCTTATCGTTGTATTGCTTCATAGAAATCTTTCCAAATTTCTGTATATTCCTCATATTTATTTTTATGACATAACATTCTATTACATTGATGTATTTTAGTTTATATATTGATATAACAGTTTTCCTCTATTAATCAAGTATTAGACTATTTTTAATTCTTTGTAATTCTGAATAATAGCTATATTTTTAATAGTTTTTTTCCTCCTTTTTGATGACATATTTAGTGAACATTTCCAGGAATGGGATTATTGCATCAAAGAGTATGAGTATTTTGGGAACTGTTCTGTCCTGCCAGATCACTTTCCAATTTGGAATTCTACCAGCAATGTATGAGTGAATGTTTCTCCACAAGTCATTAAAATTGAGTTTTAGGATCGTTTTGTTTCATTTGGGGGGGGGGGGGTTAGGTTTTTTTTTTTTTGCCAATTGGATGACAAGGAAGTATTGCTTCAGAGTTTACAGGATTATATGTTCATAGATTTAGAGATAGAAGACAACTTAAAGGTCATTGAATCCAACTCCTTCATTTTACAAACGAGGAAGCGCAGAGATATTTAAATTATTTGTCCAGGGTCAAACATCTCTTAAGTGTTTGAGGTAGGACATTTATTAATTTGAATATTTTTAGATTACTCATAAAGTAGGATAGTTTAAAAAGCTATTTCCAGTAATATGTAAATATCCTTTATAAATTGTCTTTTTAGTCCATTGATGAGTTATTCAATGGGGGTGGGATATTACTTTGGAAAATGTGTACCTAAAAATTTTCACATGCTTAATTTTTATCTTTTATATTAGCTGTATTTTCCCCAATCCATTATTTTATTTTATTTTTTGCCTTTTTTTTTTTGGAGGGCCATTGGGGTTAAGTGACTTGCCCAAGGTCACATAGCTATTTTTTGTGTTAAGTGTCTGAGGCCGGATCCAAACCCAGGTCCTCCTGACTCCAGGGCCGGTGCTCTATTCACTGCGCCACCTAGCCGCCCCCATTATTTTATTTTTAATGTTAATTATATGGTTTAATGTTGTGCAAGTTGTTTAAAAAATTTTCACGTAATCAAATTTGTCTACCTTGATGTAACAGTTTATTCTATTTCTTTACTACAATATTCCAGTGACTCTGTGAGCCCATCAATGTAGTTACTCTTCCAGTGAGGCAGAGTACAACCCATCCATGCCTGCCTGCCTGTCCTGTGTACTTTACCTAAGTCCTCCCATAAATCTACTATATGAGTTTTACTCAGTGGACTGACGCCTTCCTGCTATCCTCTTGATCGTAAATCAATATGTAGCACATGAAGTGTTCCTTTGTTTATCCAATTGCCTCTCTTGCCATCTTTCTTCTGGTCATATATTTCTTGGATGCCATCATTTATACAACTTCTTTGCATAATTTCAATGTGTTTCACATATGCCCATAATGGACCCCTCCATTGCCCTTTGGGTGACTCTCATTTTTGACTCTTTGGTGACTCAGAGACACCAAAATACTCAAGATACTCAGAGATATACATAAAGGGAGGGAGGGAAGAAGAGAACACACATTTATTAAGCAACCAGGCACTGTGCTAAGTGCTTTACAAATATTATTTCATTTGAACCTCATAACAACATCCCTGGAAGAATGTTGGTAATTAGAAAGATGGATCTTTGTTTCAAGGAACCTCTTGGGGTCACTGAAAATGTGAAATTTCCCAAAGTCAGTCTATCCAGCTCTCTTCCTCCTGTTCAGCTCTGGCTCCAATCATTGTCCATTTGTAGTTTCTGTCCAAGATATATAGATCTATCTATCTATCTATCTATCTATCTATCTATCTATCTATCTATC
>NW_027185890.1:10408803-10409491 GCF_028583685.1 Petaurus breviceps papuanus
ATCTATCTATCTATCTATCTATCTATCTATCTATCTATCTATCTATCTATCTATCTATCTATCTATCTATCTATCTATCCAACATACACTTAAATGTTTAGACTAGTCCAGACTTTATCCACTTGCTTTTCTTCTATGTAGATAGTTAAGTCAAACTCTTCCAAATGATTATGAATCTCATTTAGAAGATCCTCTTGCTACCATCCTTTTAAGTAACATTTTACAAACAGATTTATATATTATACTGGTTTTTCCTCTTGGTAAGGAAATTATATATGTACTGACTGATATGGTTTCTAGGCTCTTTTGGTTTCCTCTTTATGACAATGGACATTAGTTATACTTCTTTAGGAAATGGTTATAATTGTTGTTACTGCCCATTTCTCCTACCATTTCCCAGTTTTTGGTATTGATAGTTTGTTAATAGGTCAGGTTGGGGCTTTTTAATTGCACACTGTATATTTTTGTCATTTTTATTATTTCCTTTAGTTTCGGTTTAGCTTTGAGCAGATTTGGGAGTGGTTCCCACTCCGATAATGAGCTATTTCCAGTCTGAGAAGAGAACCATTTTTTTTTAAGTGATATTTGCCACATCTAACTCTTATTCATTTTTTTTTCCAGGAAAGAGAGTGAGAGAGAGAGAGAGAGAGAGAGAGAGAGAGAGAGAGAGAGAGAGAGAGAGAGAGAG
>NW_027185890.1:10409501-10442755 GCF_028583685.1 Petaurus breviceps papuanus
GAGAGAGTGTATGTCATACACATATATGTGAGAGGCTTCTAGGTAGTCCATAAAGCTTTGGCCCCTCTCATTTTTAATTCTTCAACCATAGTTTCCAAAATATTGGTCACCATTCTCCAATACACAACCTTTGCATTGAAGTTACTGAACATCAAAATAAATGTTGATTTAATTTGGAAGATTTCATCAATTTCTTCCTAGAATTTTTCTACTTCCTCATCTTCTACAAATTACGTTAGCATATGAGCTTCAGTTATTGTCACATTGGTCCTTTTCTGCTAATACTGAAATAAATATGAAATAAATAAATAGCTTATGATAGGATATTCTTTGTTTCCAAGGGATACACAATAAAACCAAATATATTAACTTCTTTATTTGCCTCTCCAAAGGGAAACAATGAGCCATCCTTCCATTTAATATCAACTTTTTTTTGCTTTCTGATTTTATTAATAGTGAAAATGGACATAACTCAGTTCTTCCATTCTACTATATATTGGAAAACAATATCAAGTTTAGCAACCAATAACCAGGTTAATGTCTATGAAAACTGATCCTTGGGGCCCTTTTATTACCCTTTTCCAATCACTCTGCAGAAACAGGAAGAAGAAGGACTGAGGGCCATTTTGTTTTTGTTTCTTTGTCCCAAAGGTTGCTATGGCTAAGGAATGCAGCCCTAAGTGGCCAGGCTACTAGTGATGATCCTTTTCTGCACTCAGCTAGCAGACACAGCTGGGACTGTACTCTAAGCCTTTTCAGCAGGTTAGAACCTGTCAGAACTTGCATTCCACTGACCTAGCCTTTGAGAACCCAGCATCCCTTCCATGCCATGATGAGACATTGATTTATTTAAAATTTGAAAATTTTCCTGCCCTGAGAAAAGGGTATTATCTTTCTTTATTATAACTGCTTTCTTATTTTTAATTCTTTGATCCAGCTGTAATTTAATTTATCATATGGGATAAGAATCTAAATTTATTTTTGTTTTTAACCACTTAATAACTAATGAATCCTTTCCCCAGTTGCATTGTCTATTGGTTTATCAAACATTAATATTTTTTATGTATTTGCTCTAGCTTGGGGATTTTATTCTGTTCTACTGGCAGGGTGATATGAGGGAAAGGTAGAGTGTTAAAGCTGGAGTTAGGAAAACACCAGTTCAAATCTTGCCTCCGACATCATAACCATAGCTACCGTTTATATAGCGCTTGAAGATTCACAAAGCACTTAATATGTGTTATTTCATTTGATTCTGACAACAACACTGTGAGGTAGATGTTATTATCCTGCCCATTTTAAAGATGAGGAATCTAAGACCCAGAGAGGCTAAGTAACTTGTCCAGGGTCACTTTACTAGTAAATGTTTGAGGGAGGATTTGAACTCACATCTTCTTGACTCCAAGTCCATCACTGTATCAATTATACCAGCTAGCTGCCTACTAGCTATATGACCCAGGGCAGATCAATTAACCTCTCTGCTCTGTTGTTTCCTCATCTGAAAAATTACCTCTAAGATCAGTCCCAGCTCTATGGTCTGTTTGAATGTCTTTTTTTTTTTGGTCAAATAGCAGATATTTTGATGAGAATTACTATAATATATGCTAAAGTCTGGAAGGGGAAACTCACCTTCATTCACTTTCCCCCCTCTACTTAATTTTTTATATTCTTGTCTATTTTTCTATACAAATTTCATTAATATTTTATCTAGTTCTATAAAGAAACCCACTGGCATATTTATTGGTATTATATTAAAATAGCCATTTTTATTATATTGATCTGACCAAACCACGAATAGTAAATCTCTCTCCAGTTATTTACATCATTATTTCTGTCAGTGTAGTTTTATATCTAAGTTAATTCTTAAGTGTTTAAAGTTGTAGGTTGTTTTTAATTTTATCACTTGTTATAATGATGCAAAAATCCTACTCCAGTATTCACTATGATGTAGAGGTGATTCAAAAATCTTAAAGGTTACGTCAAGGGAACAAAAGCTCTGGTGTGATGTACCTAGCTGGAAGGCCCCTGGGACCAGCTCTGCCTGACATCCAAGGATCAGACTAGCTGAGTATAGAGTGGCTTGTCACCATCCTAGTGAGGAGTTTCAGAATTACATGGTCCTTGGGCTATCTGACAATGGAAAAAACATAAAATATAAGAAACCCTAGTTTGGGCCTGGGGATTATATTTCTTTAATTTTTGTTTTAACTATTATCTTTTTTTTCCTTTTTTTATGGAGCCTAGTTTGACTTTCATACTGTTACTTTTAAAATATATACGTGTGTGTATGTTACACACACACACACACACACACACAAAACAGAGGAAATTTTGTTTTTAAAAAATCCAATTGTCTACATTGAGCAATCTTCTCTGATTTCTCAGCTAAAAGAGAAGGGAGAGAAAACTTAACTTTTCTGGTGGCAGTGAATCAAATTGCATATACAAACCCTTAAAGAAATAATCTAAATACAGGAGGTTGAAACCATTTAATTTTACTTCAATAATTCAAACTTCAGAAATCTGGTTTTCTTGTAATATAAATATCTATCTTGATTAACTCCAGTGTTATAAAAATATTAAGCTTTACATAGCCATGCGTATCCAGCACTTAGCATAGTCTCTGGCCTATACCAGGTGTCTAATAAATGTTTATTGATTGATTGAAATACCTGTCTGGCAGAGAAATAGGCTTTCGGGCAAATATTGTTTGCGCTGTTGAGACTGTTTCTGTCAAAGGCCTCATAGTAGCTTTTGGAGTCAATGGGGATGACTGCCCAGCATTACACTGTAATTTGCTTTCTCCAAAGTCTGCCTAAGAACAAAAGAGAAAAGAGGAAATGCATCTTTTGTCTACCATTTTCAGCTTGTGAGTTTCTCCATAAAAACTGATAATAACATATCATTTAACCATTTGTCTATCAGGAAATTTTGCTTTTTATAAATCCTTGCATATATTGGAGATGCAAAACTTGGTTACAAAGAATTTTTCCCCCAGTTCCCTGCTTATCTTTTCCTTTGAACTGTATTTTGTTTCTATGAAACCACTTAAATTTTGTATGATACAAATCGTCCATTTTATCTTCTGTGATCTATCCCTTGTTTGGTCATGAACCACTCTCTGACTTCACCTATCACCTCTCTTGCTTTCAGATGTATTTATCTGCTCACAGCCTTTCTCCTGAGGTCTAGACCTCCAATTTCAACTGTACATGGGTGTAACTGTTGATTGGTACTTTGTCCCCATTTACTCCCTCTACTGGCAGATTAAAGTAGGGTTTCAGCTCTCAACACACTGGTCTAAGCCCAAGTCTGTCTCAAACTCTTCATCTCAATCTTTTGATTGGCTCAACTAACAGCACCAGGTTCTTGTTCTCTCTAGCCCAAAAAAGTACAAGCAGACCCATAGTTTAAATAGGTCACCTCCTCAATGAAGCCTTCCCTGATACCCCAGACAGAAGTAATCCCCCCATCTTCTGAACTCCTATATCATTTTATTTATACTTCTCTTAATGCATTTAATATACTTCACAATTCTTCCTTTTATTATTATTATAATTCTTTCTCTTAGTAGATTGTATATTCTGTGAGGGCAGGGAACATGTTTTATTCACTTCTGTATCTCCATAATCCCTAGCACAAGGATTTGTGCAAAATTAAATGCATTCTGAACATAGGATGGCCCACCAGAAGAGACAGAATGCTTTAGTAGACTAATTAAGGAACTGATCAGAAACTGCTCCGTAGTCAAGTCCTTGGGTCTCAGCTTTCTTTATAAAGAAGCCTGGGCCTTGGAGCAGAGTAACAGCAGTGGTTTCAAGAAGGGTGACTAAATACTTCTTTCATGAATATAGGATGGGAAACCCTTGAGATAGTTTGCAGGGAAATCATACATGTAGACAATATTATCCTCCATAATTTGTGGGAATTGGACCTAAGGGAGTAAGTTGCTGCATCAATTCATAATATAATGCATAATTATCAGAAGGCATCAAGGTAGCATAGTGGATAGAGTGCTAGGCCTCAAGTCATGAAGACCTGAGTTCAAATTCAGCCTCAGACATTTACTAGGTGGATGACCTTAGACAAGTCATCTAACCCTGTTTGCCTCAGTTTCCTCATCTGTAAAATTAGCTGAAGATGGCAAACCACTCCAGTATCTTGGTCAAAAAAATCCCAAACGGGGTCATGAAGAGTCAGGCACTCTGAAATGACTGAATAACAATGACTTTAGAACCAAAAGAGCCAAGTCAATGGTTGGTTAACAACATGTAGAAGGAAGTCAAAAGGAATCAAATAACCCATTGTGGATGAATTCGTAGGACCATAGATTCTAGATCTTAGACCTCAGAAATATAACTCCCTCATTTTACAGATAAGGAAAGTGAATCCCAGCTTTAAATTATGTAACAGTTAAGTGACTTGCCCAAGTTCATATAAGTTCATAACAGTTAAGTGACTTTCCCAAGTTCATATAAGTAGTAAGTGGCAGGGATTGCAATTGAAACCATGTCCTTTAATGGCTATTGTGGCTTATTGACTATTGAGGAAAACAGGTTTAAGTGGCTTGCCCAGGGTTACACACCTAGTAAGAGTCTGAGAGATTTGAACTCAGGGAGATGAGTCTTCCTGACTCCAGAACTCTACCCACTGCACCACCTGGAAGTAACAATAATGCCTAATGTTTATATGGCACATTGAGCTTTTTTTCTTTTTCTTTTTTTGGAGGGGGGAAAGCAGGGCAATTGGGGTTAAGTGACTTGCCCAAGGTCACACAGCTAGCAAATGTTAAGTGTCTGAGGTCACATTTGAACTCAGGTCCTCCTGACTCCAGGGCCAGTGCTCTATTCACTGCACCACCTAGCTGCCCTGGCACATTCAGTTTTGCTAAGTGCTTTAGATATGTGATCTCATTCAATTATCACAACAACTGTTGTGGACAGCTATGCTTTAGATTATGAATGGACTTAATACTTAAGGTGAACAATTCCCCCTAGATCCAGCTCCCACAAATTATGGACAATATGGTCTTGAATGTATGACTTCCCTGCAAACCATCTCAGGGGTTTCCCATCCTGCCTTTATGTAGGGAAGTATAAATTGAGGCCAGTGTCATTATTATGCCCATTTTACAGATGAGAAAACTGAGAGATAGGTGCTTTTATTATCTCCAATTTACAGATGAGAAAACTGTAATCTCTAAGTAAATAGAGGTTATAGCTAGTAAGTATCTGAAACAGAATTTGAACTCACATCTTTCTGGCTCCAAGACTAGTAGGCTAACTACAGCAACGCTTCATTGCATTAGTGTAGCTCAGTGCACCTGGCAGGCAGATTATGTTTGTGGTGTGTGTCACATAGACGCTTTTTGTTCAGCTACAGCAGGTAAGACTCCTTTAACTCCTGAGATGCTCTGGTTCTATGGAATCACATGCTATAGAGGAATGGTCTTCAAGTGAAAGCAGTGATTTGGCCCAAAGGAACATGATGAGATCAACCATGTGGACATTTGGCTTTTGCTTAAAGAACTCAAATGAGGAGTAGTCTACGACCTCTCAAGATAGCTCATTCCATCTTTGGCTAGCTCTATTAGAAAATTTTCTGGGGCGGTTAGGTGGCTTAGTGAATAGAGCATTGGACCCGAAGTCAGGAGGACCTGAGTTCAAATCCAGCCTCAGATACTCAACACTTGGGCAAGTCACTTAACACCAATTGCCCTGCCTTCTCCCATCCAAAAAGCAAAAAAAATTTCCTTAAATTTGCCTGTTTGCTCCTCCACCACGAATGCAGAATGGGAAACCTCTGGATCTGAGTCCAGACTATGCTACCTAGAACTACCTGGGTGGCCTTAAGCAAGTGACTTAAGCTCTCTGAACCTCTGTTTCCTCATCTCCTGGTTCCACAGTCACTTATTGGTAGAGCCTAAACTTCAGCATAGGTTTTCTGACAAGTCCATTGCTCTTTCCACATTTGGCTTGTGTTTTATAGAGACATTTGGCATCATTTTCTGATATTCTACTTTCGGAGTAGAAAAGAAGCGTTCTGATTTGGGGATAATGTTTGGAAAACACATTTTCTGTTCCAATTTCTACTCACAATTAGCTGTGGTGCTGTTGTGAAAGGATCCAAAAATGGATTAGATGTATCAGCAGGGAATGTCTTTATCTTTAAAACAAAGAGAGATAAAGAGAAGGATGTTATTTCCATAGCACAAAACTAAAGGTGAAATCAAGTACTTCAATCTATAGCACTATGTTTTAGAATGTAAAATTGTTTCGGTCCATGATAGTGGGAAAAATATAAAAGTAAAACCTCAAAACATAGTTAGACACTCAAAGAACAAAGGTGAAGAGCTAACTAGGTGGCTTCATCCATGCAATTAGGCTATTGTGCAATCATGATAACAATACCTTGACTTGATTTATGCTTACCTGATGGAGAGCTGATGGTCGGTCTCATCACAGAGAATACCCCTCATCAGGGTTTTCTTCATTGTCACAGGGATTACCAGGCATGCTGGGTCCCAGTGGCAAGACAAGGCTCTCTACATAAGAGGGTCACCTATGTTGTTGAAAAGGCTTACTCAAGAGTTGGGGTAGGTAATGAGGAAAAGCTTCTACTTGGATTTTGCTCACTACTGAATGCATTGAGTTAGTTCAGGGGCCTGGTGGCCCCAATGCCATTCCTGAGGACACTGAAGTTCCCTGCATGCCCTCGGATGTACTTCCTGTAGATAAACTATGGGCAATGGGGGGTGACTGGATTGGAGGCAGAATCTACAGTCAGAATGTTCAAACTATGGTTGCTTGGTGTATGCTAATCCATATTCAAGAACTTTAGAGTGGTTCTGGGAGCCTCATATCATTCGAAGGGGTGATTCAGGATTGGGGTAGGCCCAGATGTTTTAGGCAAGTCAGTCCTAAAAATCATGAGATTCCTAAGGGGGTGGACTAGTTCTTGTGCTAACCCAGGGATTATAATCTCTCTTGAAGGAGTCCCAAGATAGCCTCAATAGGGGCTTCCTGGTTGTCCCCTCTTTCCAAAAAGGTTGTCCCTCTTTTTACCAAAAAGTCCACCCTCACCTTGCCTTAGTACTTTACCAGCTAAGCTCACACCAACCAGAGCATCCCTGCAACAGAGTTAGTATAGGTAGGAGGCGAGGGGCTTCCAAAGTCTGCCAATGCCAGGTTATGGCAAGTGTTTAATGGCCCAACAGGTTTCATCAAGGCATTGTGATCCTCCACCCACCACCATACTTTGCTATATTAATACCATGAAATAGATGGATTTGTATATATGAAATATAAGGAAGGGTTTATAAAGCGGGGAGGAACATTCCCCTCCACCTGGTGAGAACTTGGTGGGGGGAGGGGTTTTCTCTTGGAAACACACCTATGATAATTGCCTGTGATGGTTCCTAACTTAAAAAGAAACTATTCTTCCATTTTTGAAGTGAATGCAAGCTGTGGTATCTAAGGAACAGCTTATGTATATAGAACCATAAGTATTCTCATCCTTCCAGTGGCCACCTTTGCAGGACACTCTCCAGGCTGATGGGCTTCTGCACAGCTATACCTACCAGCCTTGTTTTGATTGGAGGGACCATGCATGCTTCATTTTTCTCTTCTTTCATTTGAATAGAAATTTGAGGATAGCAACGAGAGTGTGCAGGATTTATGGCACTGGAAGACTCTGCCTGCTCGTAAGGAGAGGAGAGAAGAGGAGGAAGAAGAAATGAGAGGAGAGGAAAGAAGGGGAAAGTGGAAAAAGGGAGAGAGGGAAGAAAGAAAGGAAGAAAGGATGGAAGGAAAGAAGGGGGAGGAAGGAGGTAAAGTGCAAGAAGTATCCATCAACTTTACGCCACGCACGGGTTGGACTCTCTGGGGCTCCCCCATCCCTCTCCTCTCCCAACTTATTCCTTGCCCCTCTGGTTGACTTCTTGTCCCTCCCTCCCGCTTGTTTTCCTCCTCCCTCATTTCTCTTAGACTCTCCTCTCCAAAACACAATTCCTTCTTCTCTAGTAACAAAACAAGATGACAAACCAAAAACTCTAGCTCCTTCCTGCACCCAAACTCGGACATATTTTGGAGGAGGTGGTGTGTGTGTGTGTGTGTGTGTGTGTGTGTGTGTGTGTGTGTAAGAATATGACTTAGTTATGAATGGTCACTTTTGATTATTTTCTGCATTTAGGACTTTTGAATCTCCTTGAAAGAAAACTGTGCATTTGCCTTTTTTGTTCTCCATCTTGAAGCTATAACTTGGTTGAGAGAAGGGCCCTCCATGGCTTTTCTGATTCCCTAGATTTCTTGTCCCAGGGCCCAGGACAGTGCCATGAATATAGTAAAAGCCAAGGAAAATTTGATGAGTAGGATGAAAAGATAATAAGTACTCTGATGTTATGAAAGTAACTCAAATTCCAATACTAGTTTTTTCTTAAATTTGTTTTTGTTTTTGGGGTTGTTGGGTTTTTTTTTTTTTTTTGCTTTTGTGGAGGGGGAAAAGCAGGGCAATCTGGGTTAAGTGACTTGCCCAAGGTTACACAGCTAGTATGTGTTAAGTGTTTGAGGCCACATTTGAACTCAGGTCCTCTTGACTCCAGGGCCAGTGTTTTATTCACTGCGCTACCTAGCCGCCCCTTGTGTCTTAAATTCGAATCACTGATTCTAGAAACAATATTCAATTCAATTCCGACATTTAGTAGGCACTGACTATGTGTACGACTCTGTGTTAAGGATTGGGGGTTACACAGATAAAAGTCCCTCAGGCCCTGCCCTCTATATATTGTCTACTGGGAGAAGGGGATTTGGGTGGGATACGACACATATACAAATAAATGATATAAAGCAGAATGGAAGAAGGCCAAAGGAGAGGTACAGACAAAGTGCTCTGGAAAAATTTGGGGAGGGAGAAAACACTCTCAACTGGGGGCAACCAAGGAAGGCTTCATGGAGGGGGTGGTGCCTGAGGTGGGCCTGGAAGAAAGAGAATTCCAGAAGGCAGAAATGAGGCACAAATGCATTCCAAGCATGGGGAATGGCCTATATGAAAGCAGAGGAGTGGGAGAACAGCTAGTAACCCTATTTATCTGGATTATAGTGTACCTGAAGAACAAAACAAACTGACTTGTAAGGCAGGTTGGAGCCATTGTGTAAGACTTTAAGTATCTGGCTAGGGTGACTGAATTTTCTCCTGTGGGCAATAGGGAGCCACGGTGGCATTTTTGAACCAGGTAATAATGTAGTCAGACCCGTGTACTAGAAAAATCTTTTTTGCAGCTAAGGAAGTTTTGTTGTATTGGTATTGCTATGGAGAATATAAAGAGGCCTCCTGTCAGAATTCATATTCATCACTATCTAAGGAAATTTTAAGGTCTTTTTCTTTTTCCACATAGAGTGTTTGAACTGTTCATTGTTCCTTTAGATAAAGGGTTCTTAACCCACGGTCCACAGATCCCCAAGGAGTGCATGGCTAGATTTCTGGGTGTGTGTAAATTTGGATGGGGGAAAATATTATATTTTTATTTCAATATAATTGACTTCTTTTGTAACTTCATATATGTTTTATATATATATATATATTTTAAAATATTATTTTGAGAAGGTTTCTATAGACTTGACCAGATTGCCTAAGGGGTCCATGGCACCAAAAAGGTTAAGAACCCTTGTTTTAGACTGTAGGCCCTGGTTTTTCAAAGTTTTATAGTTGCTATTCAACTGTTTTAGTTGTATTTGACTCTTCATGATCCCACTTGAGGCAAAGATACTTCAGTGGTTTGCCATTTCCTTCTCCAGCTCATTTTATGGATGAGGAAACTGAGGCAAGGTAATATATAAAAGCATATTATAAAATATAAAAGTAATAATAACAGATTTGCAAACTTGCGAAGCACTTTGCAAATATCATCACATTTTATCCTCACAACTCTGAGAAGTCATCACTAGTTACCCTCATTTTACAGATGAGGAAACTGAGACATATAGAGGTTAAATGACTTGTCTACGGTCACACAGCTTATAATTATCTGAGATCGGTGATGGAGTGCTGGGGCTGGTCTTAGAAAGATTCATCTTCCTGAGTTCAAATCCAGCCTCAGACACCTCCCAGCTGTGTGACCTTAGGCAAGTCACTTAACCCTATTTGCCTCAGTTTCCTCATCTGTAAAACGAGCTGGAGAAGGAAATGGCATACCACCCCAGTCTGTTTACCAAGAAAACCCCAACTGGGGTCATGAAGAGTCAGACATAACTGAAATGACTAAACAACTTCTTTGTCCCAGGTCCAGTACTCTATCAATGGTACCACCAAGATGCCTAGTAAGCCATACCCTTTACTTCTTCTACCCCCAGAAAAAACGAAACAAAAAAAACCAAACCCTAAAAGGCCCCATGCTTCCTAGTTTATTAAAGAGATATTTCTTTGTTTTTTGTTAAACTAGACAAATCCAAAGTACAAGGGAATGAAACAAATGACTTTTCTTAGAGACCAGCTTAATTAAAAATGATTAAAAGAAGATAATTCTCTGCTAAATATCATACCAATGAATTTACTATTCACATATATTCTTAAGAATTTGTATGGTTTTAGTAAGAAAAACCTTGTACAGTATTGGCATAAGGGAAGTCTATTCATTCGTTTTTTTATATTTCTTTATATTTTTCTTTTTATTTAAAAAACAAACAGCACCAATGCCCCTGGGGCTCCTTGTACATTATTGACCTTGATTCCTAAGAATGACCCAGTGTTTATCTGTTTCCATTATTTTATGAAAGCTCTGAGTTCATAAATAAACTGATCATTTAAAAATTCTGCTCTCCCATCTGTACCTAGATAGATACCTTTTACAGATCTAGCCCAAAGACAGCTAAGTTTGATCTTTGATCCCAAGAGGCCCATACAATATAGATTTTGAAAGAAGGATAGTCCAGTGGATTTCTGAAGATTACATAAGGCACCATACCCTGCCTTTCAGACCAGACAAGTTTCCATATGGACACAAGAGGATCCAGAGAAACTCAGTGCATATCCTTGTTGTGTTAGGGCAAAGTAAAGCCCCCTTTTGGGGCAGTTAGGTGGTGTAGTAGATAGAACACTGGGCCTGGAGTCGAGGACCTGAATTCAATCTGACTTTAGACACTTACTAATTGTGTAACCCTGGGCAAGTCACTTAACCCTGTTTACCTCAGTTTCCTCATATGTAAAACGAGCTGGAGAAGGAAATGACAAACCACTCTAATAACTTTGCCAAGAAAACCCTAAATGGGGTCACAAAGAGTCAGACACGACTGAACAAAACAATTGCAATTCAAGCCTCCTTTTTTTTTTTAACTTTTTTATGTCTTAGGAGTGCCTCATTTTATCCCAACGCTGACCCTAAACAGGTTGTCGGTGTTAAGCCCACCATTAACAAAAATTTTCAAGGGCTTCATTTTGCTTGTGGAGTAAAGTGTAATAATCTCCTTGACCTGGCACTCAAAATTTTCCATGATGTGGTAGCACCCTCCTTTCTGCAGCTTTACCTTATATTATTCCTCTCACTATATTTTTCACTCCCAGCAAACTGTAACATTCCCTGACCCCTGAACTTCCCTCTGTGCTTTTCTCACATTTTTCCTCTCTTATTGGCTTTACTTGTTAAATTCCTACCCACACTTAAAAACCTTTATCAAATGCCACCTCCTCATCTAGCACTCCTGATCCTCCAACAATAATAATAGTGATGATGATGATGATGATAGCTAACACTTACATAGCAGCCACTGGGCTAAACACTTTAGAAAATTACCTCATTCTATCCTTGCAACAATCCTGGGAGGTAGGTGCTATTATTATCCCCATTTTATAGATGAAGAAACAAGAGGCAAAGAGATCTTAAGTGACTTGCCAATGATCACACAGCTAGGAAGTATCTGAGTCCAAATTTGAACTCAGGTCTTCCTGACCCCAGGCCCAGAGTTCTATTTACTGCACCACCTGTCCCCTCTCTCCCTTCCCCCCCCCCCAACTTTGCACTTCACATATCACTCTTACAGACAATTTTCTAGAGCGTTTATGTAAATGTATATTTAGGTAAAATGTATATTATAGGGGCAGCTAGGTGGCGCAGTGAGTAAGAGCGCCGGCCCCAGAGGAGAACCAGGGATCGGTTCCAGCCTCAGATACTTAACACCCACACAAAAAAACTGGCGTGTAAACTTGGGCAAGTTACTTAACCCCAATTGCTTTAAAAAATGTATATTATAGTTATATTAGCATGTCACTCCCCTACTCAGTCAACTCCAGTGGCTCCCTAGAGTCAAACAAAAATACCTTTTTTAAGTTTCTTATGCCCTTAACAACCTGGCCCTAACCTATCCTTTCAGCCTCATTAGTCATTATTCCCCTTCTTGCATTCTGCAATCTAGCAAAACTGTCTTTCTTTGTTCCTTGTTGTGTTTGTCCTTCGTTTTTTGAAGAGGACCATGGTATCAGTGAAATGATGACATGACTTGCCATTCATTGACTTAGATTTAAGTGAAGGAGGGCTGTGCAAGGTCACCAGCCTCACTTTTTCCTCCAGTCATCTGGATCCAGTGACTAGATATTCATCAGGATGACTGGAGATGGCCCAGGCTGCAATGGGATACCCTGGTCCTTTTAGGCTAAGGCCTTTGCAGGTACTCACTTAGGGTGAGGTAATGCCCATTCAGTGAACAGGCCTCTTTAAGAAGTGAGTCAAGGGATGGCCCTTTTAATTAGAAAAAGAAAAAAAAAATCAAGCTGGGAGGGGAAGATTCTCAGGGTTGCTATTCCAAAGAGAAACAGTTACCATGGACATTCACTCTAAGCCAAGAGGGCTGAAAATACAGCCACTGAGTGGAGCTTGGGCAGGGACCTATTGTGGTCCAATGTATGAGCTTCACAGTGAACTGGGTTTAAGGTTTTACACACAACATTCCACCTACCACCTCCATGCCTGCAACACAGACCTCACTTCCACCTTATAGAGTACCCCTCTTCCTTCAAGATGCAGTTCAAGCACCAATTTGTACATGAAAACTTTCATCATTCCCTTAAATGCTACTGCCTTCCCTCCCAAATGAGTCTGAGTGAAGCTACTTTATATTTATATTCTTCCTGTGCAAGGTCACCAGCCTATATATATATATATATATATATATATATATATATATATATATATGTATATATATGTATATGTATATGTATATATGTAATATATTTATATTCTTCCTCTACCTACATATACTCATATCTTTGTTGTCTCCTCATTAGGAACTAAGCTTCCTTCGAGGAAGAATTATTTCCTCCATGGTATTTGTTTCTCTGATGCCTCTTTCATTCGCCAGTAGGAACTTTGTCAATACTTATTATTTTTTGTGTTCATATTTTATTCTCATATTATTATCTTCTGTAAGATCCAGGAGAAAAGAGACAAAAGGTGGACTCTGTCTATCACTTAGCATGGCACTCTGCATACATTAAGTGCTCAGTAAATGTTTTTTTGATGACACACACCATCATATCAGTGCTTCACAAACTTTGCTGTGTCTTTGATTCACCTCTTGATTTGTACATTTGAACCTGTACAAATTTGCATCTCTCTCATCTATATGATCTCTAAAATCCCTTCCAACTAGAAATCTTATGGCTTTGAGCTCCAATTATAGCAATAGCCTCTTAACCTACATCTCTTCCTACAGTCTACCCTCCATGAGTCCATTTTGCACACTGTTGCCAAAATCATCTCTCTCCAGTTCTGAAAGGATCTGTGTTATTCTCATTTTAAAAGAACAGTCAAAGTCCTCAGCCTACCTTCAAAGAACCAGCCCTGCCCTACTGAGCCTTCTATTGTCAAGCTTGGTATTTGAGTACTTCAAAAAAGAACCCCATCGTATTTTAGCCCCAGGAATCTGCTGGGCCACACACACAACTTGTCCATTCTTCCCTACATGCCTTTATTTGTGGTCTCATTTTAGGCTCTACCTTATTTAGGTCCCCTTGGATTCCCTTCCTTTCATCTCTAATCTTACTCCAGCTTGATTTCTTTAACACGACTACAAACTTGCATCTCTAAAAAGCTTTCTCTGTCTCATTTTGATTACTGACTTACTCGGTCTCATTTTGGTATTTCACACACACTATTAATATTTATACTATTCCACAGAGATATTTCCCTATCCAACCAGGTATAAGATCTTCAGAGCAGGGACCACATACCTCCCTTTCTTTTGTGAAGAAAAATTTGCATTTGGTAGAGTCTTAACACATGTTTATTCATCAGCTTACAGAAGTGTGACCTCATTTTACCTGTAAACTAGCCCAAGTCAGTGGCAAGTCTAGATAAGTTTTCTAATAGCTGATAAGACCTTCTCTAAATGGTCTATGGTCAATAGTTAACTATGTGATATGGCAATGTGTTAATAAGTTAGTGGACATTTACTTTGGGTTTTGAGAATTTGTCAATAATTTTTAAAAAATACTAATTTTAATAAAAGGAAAACCTTATGGTGACTGCTAGAGGAATAGCAGTTGCTTATATTTACACTTGATTTTGAATCTTCATTAATTTCACGTCCTGTGTATGAGCAAGAGATAAAATGACCACAGGAAGATTGCAGAGCTGTTGATTCAGAATTATGAGACTTGTCCATCAAGGAATCTTAGAATATAAGATACCAAGGTCATCTTTGTGTTACATTTATCAAATTGCAAAACTCCCACAACAAAGCTATACTGGGTAGAGAGGGCAGAGAGCAGGAAGGCGTGGAAGCAGGACCTGAGTTGGCTGGCTGAAAAGCAAGAGAGAATCACTACATGAGCATTTGAAGCAGGGGAGTAATGAGGTTGACTGCTGGGAAGGTACAGCAGCAGATGGATACCTGGCATGCAGCAGCCAGAGAGAGGGGGCCTATATAGAATTAGGTCATCACACAGACACATGAAGCCAAGAAGCTGCAACACAAGCAGGGATGAGACTGACAAAGAATGGCTTAACAAGTGAACCTGCTGTGGAAAATACTGTAGTCATATTCAAATATGTAAAATCTAATAAGACCCAGAATAGCTTCTTTCAAGGATAAGGGCACAGAAACACTGAAAGTGTCTGTCATATAATCCAAAACCTGGAGGAAAAATGCAGTCCCAGGAATTTATTGGAATGAAGGATTCCAATTCGTATCATTGAATGTATGGTGAATACAGCATTGAATCAACCTTTCCAAGAGGTATATCATGATTTACAATGAACCAATATGTGTCCCATGGTTTGTAGCTATTCTCATTTGTAGAGATTTCTTTAAAAAAGAATCTTACTTTAAAAAGCAAACCCTAAAATTTACCATTGGTGTAGCTTCTGTGAAATCCATCAAAAGGTCACCTGGCCCCAAGGAAAACACATCTCCTGTGTCAGAGGGACTCTAAAAAGGCAGAAAATGTTTCCAGGTCAATGTTGGCCCAGCATTTTAAAATATAACATATACTATACTTAATGAGAAAAATACTATATGGAATATAACCATATAGTTTTCCCTTTATAACACTAGTATTGGGAAATAGGACTAGCCAATATGGTCTAGACTATTTGTGAAGATCAAAAAATGTAGTTCAGGCTTTCAGTCAATGTAGGTATTGACTCAAATACTTATTAGCTGTGTGTTTCTGGGTAAGTCACCTAATCTCTATCTGCCTCAGTTTCCTCATCTATAAAATGGGAAACCTACTTCCCAAAGTTTTTTTAAGGATAAAATCAGATACTATTTGTATCTTTGCAAAGATATTCTTTGCAAATCTTAAAGCAATAATGCTAGTTATTATTTATCAAGGGCATAATTTTAAAGAATGCAGAATTATCAATTTTGGAGATTTGGGTTCCATTCTCATTTCTATTATAAGCTAGCTTTGTGACCTTAGGGAAGTCACTTTTCTTGGCTTCCATTTTCTCATCTATATAATGGAGGTGGGAGATAGTCTAAATGATATCTCCAATCCTTTCCAGTTTTAAGATGCTATGATTCTAAGGTTTGACCTTAATTATATCCGGATAACAAAAAGCCATAGATTAGAGAGAAGTATTTAGGTTATACAGGTGGTCCAAAGCATGGAAGTGGTTCAAATTCATGGAACAAAAGTGCAAGATTACATTCCATGTATAGTGCTGTTTTTTTGTTTTGTATAAGTTTTAGCTACACAGCTCTCTACATTGCTTGTGTTTAACTAAAATGGAGCAGAATGATATGTCTTCCACTTTCTATATATATGTACTGTACATTTACAGAATGATTCAGCATGGTCAGCCCTTTGTACATCCCTTTCCCATCTTGTACTGTACCTTTGCACAGGGAGATAGCTGGTTTTGCCCTTCCACCTTCTGAGGTGTGCTGATTTTCTGGGACGCTGGAGATCCTGGTGGTCCTGATGCTGTTGTTGCCATGGCAGCAGCCAGGGCTGGAGGAAGGTCATCTTCATCACTGTGGTTACTGAAAGTACATGAAGCTCTGCTCATTACAACAAAGGGGTTTCCAAAGGAAGGTGATTCAAGAAGGATATGTCTTCACAGGGATTGACCTAGTTATTTTCTTCCCTCAATATTGCAAGCAGCTTACAATTTTATTTCCAAATTATTTTTTAAAAAGCTGTTGCTACAAATTATCTCCTAGAGAGAAACAAAATGTTTTTCTTGTTCGGTTTTTATTTTGCATTTTGCATGCTGGCCTAAATTTAGTTTGATTTTTTCCACTGCATATAATTCCCTAATAATTGCTCATTTGTTTTCAATCATTTTTAGAGCTGCATCTCTGTTCTTTTAAATATGTTTGTCAAGAATGAAGATACATTAGATCTCTTGAATAAAAACTGAAAATTGTGTGGCTATACACTGACGGTCTTGAAAGTATGTGCATGTGCATGTGTGTACTATGTGTGTGTGTGTTTTCCCCTAGCACGACTGTTGGCAAATGCAAAATGCTGAAGTTTGTTGTCACATCTAGCCCAAACCTGAACAGCAAAAAAAACCCAAAAAACAAAAAACCTAGTTTGAGACAAAAAACTAGTGATTCTTTCATAAGTATAAGGACCCTTTTTGAAAGTCCATCAAATACTCATGAGGCTTTATGGTAAAAACAAGGAGCCTCCCTCATCTGAGAGAGGCTGTCATTGTCAGAGAGTGGGAGGATTCTTCCTTCTCTCTATTTTTGTCTTGTTTGGTCATCCTGGCTTTTCAAGGCTGATCCTGCTCTGTGTGAGCCACTCCGCTCACCAAATATTATGGGAACAGGGTGGACCTTTGAAGAGACTCCTTCAGTAAGATTATAGAGCTTCTCAGCCAAGCAGTTTTCCCACAGACCAGTTTCCTTAGATTGCCTTGAAAAAAAGAATCACCAATATGTTCCTTCTTGAAGAGCCAATTCCTTTGTGTCTTCCCTGTTCACTAATAGTCACTAATTTTCCTCTACTCAGGTATGTAAACATTAAAAAAAAATCAAAGAAAAAGTTTCAGGTTCTTGATAGAGACAGGGTAGCCTCTCTCATCAGGGAAACAAATGTTTTAATCATTTCAAACCTTCGTAGGGTAAATAGAGGGCATCTAACACCACTTGAAATCCATTTCCCCCATATTCTTTATCACTTACTACGACCAATGTGGTAGATATGGGATGTGTACATGTATGCATGTGCGTTTGGGTACATGTGTGTGCATCGTGTGTGCATGTGTGTATGCATGTGCATGTACATGTTTGCATGTGTATGTGCGTGCATGTGTGCGTGTGTGTGTGTGTGTGTGTGTGTGTGTGTGTAGAAATAGTTCATGGAAGGGTATAACCAGTGACTGGGTTAGGATTGGGAATATGGTAAGTAGAGGGGAGCATTAAGAAGAAATTGCAGTGATGTAAAAACAGAAGGCTAAAATAAAACTTTTTTTTTTAAATAAAGGAAAAGAAATAGTGCATGGAGTTCTGCTGGCCTATTAAACTCAGGACTCTAGTTTCTCCTTTACAGTGCTATCCTTTCTGATGTTGTGCCAAACCTTCTGTATTTTATTTCATGATCTGCTACTCCTTCCATTTGCTTTCTATTCTGCTCAATCTGCCCCCTTTTCCTTTGTATTCAGGCATTTACAGATCATTTTGAAAATATGACTTGGTCCAGGTGCTTCCAAGCTACAAATATTCTTGACTCCTTGTAGTCAGGCTTTTTTTTTTTTTTTGCTTTTTGGAGGGCAATTGGGGTTAAGTAACTTGCCCAAGGTTACACGGCTAGTATTTTTGTGTGTGGGTGTTAAGTGTCTGAGGCCAGAACTGAACTTAGGTCCTCCTGATTCCGGGCCGATGCTCTTACTCACTGCGCCACCTAGCCGCCCCTCAGGCTTTCTTAAGGAGAAGTCTAAATCTGATTTCAACAATTTGCCTGAAAGCTATAGATCTTCAATCTTGAATCACTTCAGGACAGCCAATTCTCCCCATCCCATCTGTTATCCCTTCTTATAGCCTTGGAACTTGTCTATGCTCTCCTGGTATTTGGAACATGGTCATCCGGAACACCTGATATTCTCTTCCCATTCGAAACTTGTCATTTTTCTTAAATAGGTGGGATTTTATCTGTTTAACTATGATGTGGCCTTCCATCCACCCCAACATAATTTCTATTCCCACCAGAAAATATAATTAAAGAAAAACAATACATTTTAACTCCATTTTTTGGGGGCATATAAGCTTCAAGAGGTCAAGGTCACTTATTACGTATGTGCGCAAACTCAGCACTCACTAATAATAACAAGCTATGTATAGGTAGTCCTTGAAAAATGCATATACTTATCCTGAAAATGGAACCATACCCAAAATGCAATTTCCTTTTTGAATATATGTAGAGGCATCAGGCATAGGATTACAATCTATGAATACCATATAGCCTTATTTCTGACCCTGTCTATCTGGCTGTGAAGTATACCTGGAACTGTTATACTGTTTCTGGGGAAGTTTGGTGAACCTAACCCTGCACTCATAGCTCACGATTACCCATCATCCCTTCTAACATACCAGTTCTGACTAGTGGGCAGCATTAATGTATTATATGTTATTTGTGTTGTGATAGTGAAAGACAAGAGTTAGCTAGACTGGTCCTGCCTGAGTATCCATGGAATATTATAAGAACAGAGGAAGTTTTCCAGCATCTTGGAGTTATTTTATAGTAATAATTATGTTTCTTCCTTAAGAATTAGCCTACAGATGGCTTCAGACTCCAGAAAAAAAATTTTATACAGAAAAAAGAAGTTACCTCAAACTCTTTCTCACTTAATAGAAAAGATGGAGGGAGTAAGGCCTGCAACAACAGAGAAAAGACCTACTCTGATACAATCATGAATATTTTAAAATATGGCCTTGAAAACATAACTACTATGCAAAATATGAAAGTTTCCTCTCCTCCTCCCCTCATTTAGTAGGGGATGATATTATCCTGATAGGAACATATGAACTTTGATGGGGAGAAGAGGAGAATGGAAATAGCTATTACATATACATATTATTCCCTTAATTTTTGTCACTGTAATAGAACAATGAGAGGCAATATGGAGTAAAGAAGAGAGACCTGGCTTTTGATCCAGGTTTGAAGTTCTATCTCTTACAAAATTGTTATGTGATCCCAGGCAGATCACTAAACCTCTCGATGCTCTCTAGGCAGCTCTCTAAGACCATGGAGCCTTGCTTTTCTGACATAAAAATATGGATATCATTACATGTTTTGGAAGGAAGCTGTACATTTTATATATTTTTGTGCCTGAAAATTAGGCTACTACTCTAAGTTTCAGATAAAGTGCCAACCTGCATTGGTGAACCAAATTTCCTCACAAAGGAGTTCCCCATACCAACAAAATCACAGGTCCAGTCCCTATTGCTGATGGACCAACAAAGCTTCCATGGCTGGCTATGAAATCTCTCTGGAACTGTCATGCTGTTTCTGAGAATCAGTGGAGCAAAGTGGATAGAGAGATGACCTTGGAGTCAGGAAGACCTCGGTTCAAATTCTGCCTGGATGTGTGACTCTGGAAAAGACACAATTCCTTAGTGCCTCAGAGGGCCAGGCAACTCTCTAAGGCTATAAAAGGCAGAATAGGAACCAATCAGCATCGCATAGGTTAAAAAAAAAAAAAGAGTCTGTTCCAAGGAAATCAAGTATCTTGCCTCTTTTTCTTCCTCCCTCCCTTTCCGCACCCCATACACCAAAACTCCCCAGGTGGAACTCACAAACTGTATTGTCTTGTTAATTTTCTCACTCTTGGGGGCTTAATTTCTTGCTTCTCTTGCTTTTCTATAGCTGGTTCAATAGCTTCTACTTTTATAGAAGGAACAGGGCTTCTGGAGAGAGAAAAGAAATACATGGTAATATTTTTGCTTTAGTTATTTGTTTTCCCAGCTAAGCTATCCCTGAATATCCTAATTTATTTTGTGAATTAGAAAATTCATTTGTTTTGTAGAATGTTAATTCTAGAGGTCAGGTACTATTAGGTTTTTGTCTCTATATCCATCCCCAGTGTCTTGCATAGTACCTTAAACATAGTATATATTTATTAATGTTTGATTATCAAATTGGACTTATTTTACTTTTCTTGTTTACTTATTGAACACATTTATTTGTCTAGAATGTAAAAATTTGTTTTGATCTCACCAATATTCAAACAACCCCTCTGGGATACAGCTTATTGTTTGTTAACAGCAAGGAAGGCTATGTCCTTAAACTTTGATAGTGTAATATTAATCTTGACTCGTATACATTTCCATAGCATATCCAAAATAAATTAAATGCACAATTTGAACTCCAAATGGAGAAGAAAAGACAGACTAAGGTTCTTTCTGGAAGTTATATGTCTGCTCCACCTCCACTCAAAAAGCAAACTACATTTTGAATATAGAGTCATCTCCACCCTCCACACCCATCCCTCCCCCCCCCAGTTCCAAGGGATGTAAGTGCCTATTATTTCATTGTTTTTCATTCCTGTCCAACTCTTTGTGACTCCATTTGAAGTTTTGTTGGCAAAGATACTGGAGTACTTCACCATTTCCTTCTCCAGCTCATTTTACAGATGAGGAAACTGAGGCAAACAGGGTTAAGTTGCCCAGGGTTACACAGCTAGGAAGTGTCTGAGCCCAGATTTGAACTCATGAAGATGAGCCTTCCTGATTCTAAGTCCAGCATTCTATCCGCTGTGCCACCTAGTTGCCCTAAGTGCCTATAATGGGGATGTATTATAGGACAAATTCCCCTAATTCTGTTAAGAGTACTATGATCTTGACAACCACCCAGTTTCATAATCTTGAAATTGTTTTTTGTCTTTTTCTTCTCCTTCAAATCTGATACAATCAGGTAAAAAATCTTGTCAATTCTGTCTCCTCAATCTCTCTCCCATTAGTTCCCCTGACTCTACACACACACACACACACACACACACACACACACAACTGTAAAATTCATTAATTCTCATCTGTTTTATTACAATTACTTCTTAATTGGTCTCTCTCCTTCTAATCTTTCCTCCTCTGCACAGCTGCCAAACTGATATTCCTAAAGCACAGATCTGACCATGTAAACCTGCCCTACTCAAAGATTTGAATGGTTTCTTATTGTCTTTAGGACAATCAGATTCAGTCTGATTGAACTCACCACAATCCACCTATCTTTCTAATCACTTCACAGCAGTAACACACATAGCTAGAAGGGACCTGTAATGGGAATGTAAATTTTAAAGATCTTCCCTGCTGTAAGGGTTATGGGATTTAAAGATCTTCCATGCCCCATTGGACTTGCTGATGTAGCAGGAAGGGGTGGAGCAAGAGGAAGAGGAAGCCAAGCTAGCGTTCCTGCGGTGGCTGGCGGTGGTGGCAGCGCGAAGCCCTTTTTTTTGAGTTAGGACTGCTAAGGACTTTCTGCTAAGGACTCCTGCTGAGGACTGCCAGGGGCTGGAGCTGCTGGGAGTGTGCTTCCAGGACGCTGGGTGGTTGCTGTGCGTGGGGAGAGGAGGACCTTTGCCTGAGGTAGCCTGTTCTGTTTTAAAGGCTTGAAAATGTGGGTGCTTTCTACTTTATCTACCTGTGCCAATATCATAACTACTCTGATGGCTTTCACTTTCTGGTTTTGGGACTCAGTCTTTTGGTATCTTAATAAATTTTCTAGTTTATTTCCTCATATGGCAAACATGACGTATTTTGTAATGGATAATTATATCAGCATATTTGTAATCTCCATAGGCATTGTGAATATGGCATTGCTGATACACCTGCCCCTAGGCTAAAGTGCACCTGGAGGCTGGGGTGGGAGGCTTGTTTTTCAGTAGATACTTTTTGATTGGCCAGTGGGTCCAAAAGGTTGTTACATTCTCTGAGCCAGGAGAATGCTATATAAACCTTGATGTGTAGCTTTGTTTTGGGGCTCACTTTGAGAAGTGTTCTGTGATTTGATATGGATTCTGGGAAGCCGTTGTCCAGAGCCCCCCGCTTTGAAAAACCCAGATGTTGATTTGGTATGGATGTAATGGTTGGACAGTTTGGAAACTGTCTACTTGATCTGTTTCTCTGTCTTGATAATTCTGTCTGTGTATTCTGAAGTTTGGGGTGCTGACCTTTTCCCCCTGAACTAGGTAAACGATACATATTTGACTGATTAAAGTAAGCTTGTTAACCCATTTTGAGTTGCTTTCCTTTATCAAAGCAGATCTAAGAACCTGTGTGGGGACGCTGGGGTGCTTGCTGCTACAGGACTTTAGGAGTCATTTAGTCCAAATCTCTCATATTACAGGCAGGAAAACTTAAGCTCATAGAGTGACTTGCCCAAGGTCACTCAGGAACTCTGCTGAACTCAGATCCTCCAGCACCAAGGCCAGTTCTCTTTCTGTTGCATTATGTATGCCTTTTTTCATGTACTACCTATCCAGGTCTAGCCTACTTTTTGTTCCCTATAAACAACATTCCATCTCCCAACTCAGCCTTTGCACAGGTAGGTATCCATCCTCCTTCCTACATCCCTAAAATATATTTTCTCTTCCCCTTCCTCACCTCTGACTCCTAGAATCCCTAGCTTTCTTCACAGTGCCTGGCACACAGCAAGTGCTTAATGTTTTTTAATTGATTGCTACCCTGGTATTCCATGGGATGGATAAGGCTGGGACTGAGACAGAACATTCAGAGAGGTAGGAGAAAAATCAGGCAAGAACAGTGTCATGAAAACCCCCAGAGGAGAAAGCATACAGGAAAAGGTGATTGACAGTGTCAAAGGCTATATATAGAGAGAGGCCAAAAAGTATGAGAAAAGACTATTAGATTTGGAAATTAGGGGGCCATTGGTAATATTAGATAGAGCAATTTCAGTTGAATGATGAGGTCAGAAGCTAGATTGTAGTGGACTTGGAAGAGAATAAGAAGAGAGGAAGTGGAGGCACTCATCGTAAATTACTTTCTCAGGAATTTGCCCATAAAAGAGAAGAGAGATATAGGAAAATAGCCAGGGATTTAGTTCTTTGAATGAGAGATGGAAAGCATGGGGGATAGAAGAGGGGAGCATGGCAACAGGGTGAAAAACAGTTGTGATGAGTAAAGATGATAACTCATAATTCCAGGAAGTTCATAGTGGGTATCCTAGCTTCTCTCAGTTTCATTTTGGAGAGTGGAGGAATAACAAGGCAAAGGGAACAATAGCTTGGGTGAAGGTGAAGGCGTAGGTCCTTGGGAATCCATACCTCAGTAAATTAGCTCCTCTCAGGCATGGGGTCCTACTTATCCATTCTCTGAACCCTGTGAAATTTGCTTTGCAAAATCTTTTTTCAAATTCTGTCTAGCTTTTCCCTCCTTCTTAGATGTTGTGGTCACTTTCCTCCAAGGTTCCCATTGTTTCTAATTAAGTAGCCAATTCTTTCTTACTGTTCAGAACCAGGTCCAAAATAGAGGCTAGCTTTGTTACTCCCTCCACCTCTGGAAAGATTTAATTATCATCAAATTAAGCCAATAAGGCATGAGCTCCTTTGTTTTTGCCAGTGAGAGTTTCATTGGCTGTCTGGGTAACTGAAGTCCCCTGTAAGCAACATATCATGCCTCTACTCCAGCCTTTTGTTTTATCTCCCAGACTCCTTATCAATTTACTCACACGGTCAATGTAGTCATAGCATAATACCAGGACAATGTAAGTTCTTTTTTCTTCCTCTACTGATATTCACCTCAATGCTTAGTCCTGGATACTTTCATCAATTTGGTCCTAGAGGTCCCATTCCATCAACCTGCCTTATTGCTTGACCAATTTTTAAAAAATGTATTATGGCAATTCCTGGAGGGAATGAAACAGTAAAAGGATTCATCCAGTCCTCTACTCTCCACCCCATCTCTGCCTTGTGAATAGAGAGCTAAAATTCTGCCATGACTAGCAGATCTTCAATGCTATTGCAGGATAGGATTGACATACTCTGTACCTTATCCCCAACTTGTTGGACCATTTACAAACCATTAATTTACATAAAGATGTCCTAGTTACTAAAGAAAATCTAAAGGGAGCCAACAACTGTATTCAGATTTGATAGTGAAGCGAAGAGAAGATGGCTTTTCAGAAAGTAGACTAGAACATAATTGTGTACCTTGATGATACTTTGATCTAATCCTAGGACCCCAACCATGATGTCCCATTGATAAAACAAAACAAAATAAACTCTACTCCAGTATCTGAATATAGTATAGGTCACAGAAACGATCAGGACAGTGTAAGGGTCATAGAAAGAAGAGAAGTATAGTAACAGTTGGTGATACAGAGGCAGTCATTTTTCAACCTGATAACAACAACAAAGTTCTGTTCTCTTTCTAGGGAAGGTATCCAAGATTTAACAGAGAACCTTGCAAGGCATATTAAAATGGATAATAATTACCCACTTGTGGACACTCATCTAGGCACAATTGATAATGCCAGAAAGAAACCTACAAAGTACTGCCAAAAATTCCAATGTTGTGGGCAAGAAACTGAAGACCATAGAGAGACAGGCTGTATATTCCTCATTGTTACCCATTGAAGAAGAGATGCAAAAGAGAAAAATTTGAGAGGTGAACTGCTGGTTGAGAAGATAACACAAGAATGGAATTTCCACTTTAGAATGCTGGCTCAAAATACAGAGTGTTCTAAAAGTCTCAGGGCAGTATTGTGCTTTAATGGCTGGGACATTAGGAACTCTCTGCATAAGGATGTCAGATTCTTGGCTACAGATGAATACACTTAACAAATACTGGTAAAACTGCATTTTTCAGGTGTCTTGCAAATCTAAGGAAATGAAGCTTTAAACTAAAAATGAGGGGTAAGAGAGGAAACTGCATATGAATATGCCCTTAGTTTGGACATTAGAGAGAACAGCTACGAAGAAGGAAAACTAGCAATTGAAATACTCAGAAGTTCTTTTGTTGTTGTTGAGTCATTTTCAGTCATGCCTGACTCTTTGTGACCCCATTTAGTGTTTTCTTGACAAAGATAGTGGAGTGGTTTATCATTTCCTTTTCCAGCTCATTTGACAGATAAGGAACCTGAGGCAAACTGGGTTAAGTAACTTGCCCAGGGTCATAGAGCTAGCAAGATTTGAATTTATAGAGATGAGTCTTTCTGACTCCATCAGCTGTGCCACCTAGCTGCCCTACCCAGAAGTTCACAGGAGGCAAGGAAGGAAATTGTAGTAAAATCCATGACCTTAAACTTCTATATCCAAATACTCAGTGATTTCTCACCAGACTGTGCTCCTCTGGACTTCCCCATCATGGCCCAGAAACCTCTTCATTCTGTAAGAGCACTTCAGTCCCAGAATTCATTTCTCAGAAGGACCCTCCCTCTATTTGGATGGCTCCTCCCAGAGCCTCCATTTAAGGATTGTGTCCAGGACAGTCATCTCTGAATTTCTCACAAACTCCAGACTTTTCCATCTTGCCCCAGAGATGGCTCCATTCTCTTTCCATTCCTTCCCCCTTCAGTTTTCCCTGATAGTTGTCCCTTCCACATTGCGGGGTTAGGGGTGAGGCTTCCCCACAATCTGGAAAATTTGCATAAAAATTTTTGGCCCTCCCTTCATATCAGAGAAGTCTGATTTTTTCTTTTTCTTTTATGGGGTATTTATAGTACCTTATTGTAAAATTTGGGTTAAGTATTTGGCCTTAGGTTCTGTATCATCTGCATGTCATCTACGGCTTCTGCAAAACTCCCCCAAATTTAATTCAATTTCTTTTATTTTTAAGAGGGCAATTGGGGTTAAGTGATCACATGGTTAGTTTTTGTGTTATGTGTCTGAGGCTGGATTTGAACTCAGATTCTCCTGACTCCAGGGCAGGTACTCTATTCACTGTACCACCTAGCCGCCCCTTTAATTTAATTTCTTATGTCCAACCCGCAATGTATTGAAACCACAATGGGGAAAGTCATGATGTGGAAGGGATTAGTATATGTATTGTCTTCCCCCATTAAAAGACCTTGGAGGGCAAGAACTATCTCTCTTTGCTCATATTTGTATTCCTAGCACTTAACACAATGTCTGGTACATAGTAAGTACTTAATAAATACTCGATGAGCGACTGAGAGTCAACCACCAATAGGAACTGGAAGATCTAGAGAAAAGAGACAAATCTGATTTCATAGATATTGGTGAGACTGTATGGGATAAAATCCATGATTGTACCAAAGCTGCACATCCTGAGAAATATCAGGCTAGATGAATCAAAAGCCAGAATTAAGATTGCCTGGGGAAATATAAACAGTCTCTGATATGCAGAGGAGAAAGTGAAGAGAAATTAAGAAGCCTCCTGACAGGGTGAAAGATGAGAGTGGAACAGCTTAACATCAAAACAGCTAAGATCTTGGCAATTGGTCCCATCACTTCCTGGCAAACAGCAGGAGAAGATGAAGCAGTGTCAGATTTTATATTCTTGGGCTCAAAGACTGTAGCAATGAACATTTTAATTTCACTTGCTCCTTGGAAGGAAAACTGTGGTAAATCTGGACAGCATACTAAAAAGCAGACACCCCTACCTAAAGATATTAATTCAGACTTCATCAGAAGGTCAAATTCTGCAGCTTAAATAACTTTGGCCACATAATGAGAAGATGGGGCTCACTGGAAAAGATCCTGATGTTTGGAAAGATTGAAGGCAAAAGGAAAAGGGATGGCAGAGGATGAAATGGATGGATAATGTCATGGAAACAATAAACATAAACTTGGACAGACTTTGAGAGATAGTGAAGTGCCTGGTGTTCCATGATCCATGGGGTTACAAAGAGTCAGACAAGACTGAACAACAACCAAGGCTCTATTATTCAAAAGAAATGGGATAAAGACAGTTCTGTAGGACTTATTATGATGAAAAAATGCTATCTACAGAGAAAGAACTGGTAGACTATAAATGCATATTGAAACTTGTCTTTTTTTAAACTTTATTTTTCTTGGGCTTTTCAGTCTGTTTTCTTTCACAACATGACTAACATGAAAACATGTTTTGCATGACTGCACACACATGTATAACATTAAATTGCTTGCTCTCTCAAGGAGCAAGGGAGGAAGGGAAGGTTAAAACAAAAGTTAAAAATTGTTTTTACATGTAATTTGGGAAAAATAAAATATGAAAATTTTTTAAAAGAAATAGAATAGGTAAAAGGGGAGGTAGGATAGATACTATTAATTAAGAAGGCATACTCAAGTGAGGAAATTCAGGAGAGAGATGGGGAAGCATGACAGAGTATCTGAAGATCAAATGACCAATAAAACAACAGTAATTTTGTCCCTGGAATATATATTATAGATCACTTGATCATAAAGAAGGAACAGATAAAGAGTTTGAGAAACAGATCCAGGTCTGGCCTAGAGGCATGATATAATATTGATTGGGGTAGAGGAACTTCAATGATCCATACATATGTTAGGTTGATCTCTCTTTCTCCTTCCTTCCCCAGCTTCCCCTCTCTCATAATAACTTCTTGAAATACCTTTGTAATTTCATTCTTTAAAAGGTAGAGGAAACAAGAGGAGATTCTATTCTAGATCTGATTTTCACTAACAGGGAGGTTTTGGTTGTTGAAGTAGAAATGATGAGAGACCTTGGGAGGGGGGTGGTGTTGGTAGGGGGTGGGGTCTGAAGTAAGGAAGAATAAACCTTCCCTTCAAGAGTGTATGATAGAGAAGGAAAGGAAATTCAGGTTTATTTCAGCATATAACTTTGAGATTTCAAATGGAAAAAGATAGGTAATCTCTCAAATGTAAACAGGAAAGTTAACCCCAGGAGAGATGAGAGATGCTCAAAAATGAAATTCGGGAGACACAAAGGGAAACAATTTCAATCTGTAGGGAAAAAAAGATCTCTGAAGAGGCCAATGTGAATATGCAGCCAACTCACCAAACAATTTAGATTTATGAAAGAAGTCTAAAGAAGATCGAAGCAAGCTCAGAAAACAGAGGATGAAAATAAGTGTGTGGTGTGATTTTGTAAAATGAGGGTAAGAAGGGTTAAAGCATAGAATGATCTAAGGTTCAGGAAGAAAGCTACAACCAACAAAAAAGGGTGTTTTTAGTTATATTGGGAAAAGAGGGAGTCTCAAAGTAGGGACAGAATATGGAATAAAGCAAGCATTTCCAGAATCTAGTACAATAGAAAAAGATGGTTGTACATGAAACTGTAAATCTATTATATACAACTTGCTATCTTTTAAACTATATAATAATGCTATCATATAAAATTTTTCCCTCCCCCTTCCTGCCCTAAAGGTGGCTACCACTAGACACAAACATATATATCTATGTAAAGCAATTCTATACATACTTCTACATATCAGTTCTTTCTCTGGATGCAGATAGTGTCTTCATCATGTCCTTTGAAGTTAATCTGGGTATTGATAGTAATCAAAATGACTTATTTGCTCCAAGTTGTTCTTAAAACAATATTGCTATTACTGTATAGACACTGATTTTTTAAAAGAAATGCAATTAGGAATTTTGTTTAGAGAAGAGTGCTGAGGCTACGCAGTAGGCTACATGGTTCATTTAATAGGTTTCCCCCCTTCCCCCGATTCAACTAAGAAGCAACAGACCTTACATTAGGGTCCTGGAGAGTGGATTTCTTATTGATATTGGCAAAATCTTGCTCCTCTTTCACAACCTGTTAAAGGAAAGAGACAGTTTACTGACATGAATATCTTTGCATTCAAGAATATTGTAATGGTTAAGATAGTTGCTATAAATGTACCATAAATGTCAAGACAATATATGAAAAAATCAGTTAAAAGAGTAATCATTCAGCAATTATCAAGGGCCCATTATGTACCAGGCACTGTATTGGGTACATACCAAGCATGGAGACAGCCTGCAAAGGCACAGAGATATGAATGGAGCTTAATGTCTAAAAACAACTTAAGAAGGCTAGTTTAGCTGGAATATATATGAAAGAGAATACCATGTAATCAGGCTGAAAAGGTAGTTGATGCTTGTTTATGAATGACTTTAAATGATAAATTGAAGAGTCTGTATTTGACCCTGCAGGTAATAAGGAACCAATGGAGTTTATTGAACAGAGGAGTGTCATGGTCAGCCCCACATTTAGAAAAATTACTTTGGCAACTGTATGGAAGTAAGGTTGGAGAAAGGGAGAGACTAGAATTAGGAAGTCTAGGCAAGAGCCATGTGAGTAGAGAGCAGAGGACTGATGTGGCAAATGTTGCAGAAGTAGAAAAGATGGGAATTTGCAATCTATTGGATGAATGGAGTGAAAAGAGTGAGGACTCTGGTTCTTATAGGTATAGATTTAATATTGTGAAGAACTTTTCTTGACATCTATTTGTAAGCCCCAAAAGAGTAGAAGACCAGAATCTAATTAATGTTTGATTATTTATGCCAGTATGAGATTATCTCAGAAATATCATATGAGAATCAGTAAATTGGATCTCTTCATTTGACCAGTGAGGATAGATACTGAGGACCAGAGAGAGGAAAGTATTTGTCTATGCTCACACAGCTACCATATGTCAGATCCTGCAGTCAAACCTAGGTCTTGTGACTACTAGGCCAATGCCTGTTTCACACTGTCCCTCCTGGCACAGAAAACCAAATCCAAAGGGCAGACTAGAAAAATTCACTTGGATCATTTGTTTCTTTCTCTTCTCAACATTTTAGAAGCCTGTCAAAAAGAAGCGAGATTAATCATTTGAATTTTTTCTCCTTTCTCTGGTCAGCACTTCCATTGATGCTGGCGTTAACCAGCAATTACAGAACCACAGAATCCCAAGAGTTAGGACGGTACCTCAGAGTTCTTCTAGTTCAACCTGAATAGAAATCCTCTCCATAATATCCCTTTGAACAAGTCATTCAACCTCTGCTTGAAGCTTCCAGTGATGGAGATCCCACTGTCTCCCAAGGCAATCCATTCTAAAAAGCTGATTGGGGTTCCCTTGCTTTGGCTATTAAAGTGGATTTCCAAGGAAGCCATTTTTTACAAAAGCATTTACTTTTGTATGCCTGGTCACCTCTTTAAGTTTTAATTGCTTTGGCTTAGAACTGGAAAGGACTTTAGAGATCATCTTCAGGGATTCTTAACCCAGAGTCCATGAACTTGTTTTAAAAAATTTTTTGATAACTGTATTTCATTATTAATCAATATCCTTTATAGGCCTCTGTCTTTTATGTATTTCAATTGTTATTTTGAGGAGTCCATAGGTTATATCAGACTGTTTCCAAAGAGATCCATACCTTACACAAAAGGGTTAAGGACCCCAAAGCCATAATTCTTCTCTTTCATTTTACAGATGCGGAAACTGTAACCCAGAGAGGTCGTCTTGGTTGAGGTCAAGCAGATAGCAAGAAGCCAAACCAGTATTTGAACCCAGGTCCCCTAATTCCAAATTCAGAGCTTTCTTATGGGGATGATAATACCTTTGCCTCTTTTATTGGATTGCTACTGACAAGGAAAGTGTTTTTCAATCCTTAAAATGCCATAGATATGTGAACTTCTATTGTTTGGAGAAAGAAAAACAACAAAAAAGGAATTATGGGGGTCATTTAATTTTTTTCAATGAATAAAAATCTTTTCCCTCTCCCTCTCACTTTCCTCCTCACTATTGAAAAGATAAAGAAAAGTCTCTATACCAAATCTTCAGAGTCAAACAAAGCAAATGAGATGATTTAAAGTTCAAGTCTTTCCCTTTGTACCAGCCTGGTACAGTGTATAGCGCACAGTAGGTAGTTAATATATTTGTGGATAAGAACAGGGCTTACTTAGCCTTAGGATAAGAAAGCAATAATGTTTAAAGTACCTGGGGGTAAAATTGAGGTTTATTATACCAAGACAATGAGGGTCTAATGGTAGAATCCATTTAAAAATTAATAATCTTTAATAACTCCTCAAGGCTACATTCTCTATTACATGACTTCCCCATATTTTCCATTATAGCACTGCTCAGAGCCCTGGTCCTGCCCTTCTCAAGTTACCTACAATCTCCAGTCATCACCTGTCCTTAAAGCAAGTTAAGGATGTAAGCAGAGAATGCAAGCAATGCTGTGTTTTGGGATACTTATAATGTTGTGCAACAGTGATTTTTTTTGGCAGGGGGGAAGAGACAAAGCAGAGTACCTTTCCCCTTTAACCTTCTGCTTGCCATTTTAGGGGCATAGTCTTATACCAGCCTTTCTGTTACTGGGCATCTTTCACTAGACACATCTTTTCGGACGTAGTCTTTATATCCAAGAGGCATGCTTATTTTCTGGCCAGCTCCAGGAGACAATAGTACTGAATTGACCAATCAAAATTTGGGCCTTTCCCTTTTATGCTGGGTGAGAAGCCCAAGACATTTCATTCCCAAAGGTCATAATGACTAGGGAGATCCCTGGGTTCGAATCTTGCCTCAGACACTAATTGGGGGTGTGGTCATGGACAGGTCATGCAAAATCTCTGGGCCTCTATTTCCTCATTTGTAAGATGAAGGTAATGAGGACATTGGATTCAATGGCCTGGTGGGGTTCCTTCCAGTTCAGAATTTATGACCTTATATCTTTCTACAATTTCTATTCCTCTTCTTAATAGACCCTATTTCTCAAGAGTAGAAATCCCTGCCTCATTTTTTTTTTTTTGCTTTTTGGAGGGGAGAGGGCAGGGCAATTGGGGTTAAGTGACTTGCCCAAGGTCACACGGCTAGTAAATGTTAAGTGTCTGAGGCCAGATTTGAACTCAGGTCCTCCTGACTCCAGGGCCGGTGCTCTATTCCCTGTGCCACCTAGCTGCACCCCTGCCTCATTTTCAATCAACCTTCTTTCCAGTGTGGGAAGAAAGCATGTTCTCATATCCCTTCTTTGAGGCAAGCTTATTTATTGCAACATTAATTTTCAGTTCTTTAGCAGTTGTTTTTCATCTATATGAGAAATAACTCTTGCACCATCCCTGCCCTCTTGGACGCAATATGATGGGTACTGGGATTAGCAGCAAGAAGAACTAGATTTAAATCCCACTTCAAATACTTAGTAGCTGTATGACCTTTACCTTCTCTGTACCTCTGTTTCCTTCATATGTAAAAGGGAGTTGAGCTCACTCTCTGAGTCTTCCAAGTCTAAATCTATGATCCTGTGACTTTTGTATGCTTAAGAAATTGCTTTCTTACCCTAAGGCTAAGTAAGCCCTGTTCTCATCCACAAGTATATTATCTACCTACTGTGCACTGTACACTATACTAGGCTGGTTCACGGAAGCTACAGGGACCAATTCATAGTTTTCTGACCTTGGTCATAACACTACCCATGTCTCTATGTTCATAGATTGATGAGTCATTCCCTTACCCCACTCTCAAGTAGCAATCCAAAGCTCTGTTTCAAAGCTTTTTTTTTTTTTTTACTGTACCGGTGATTTCCTTAGTAGGGGGAATTGCCAGGAGAAAACTCCTACCAAGGCAGATCAGAATCTGCTCAGCAACTTATAGTCTTAGGGGACTGCCTAGTGCAGAGTTGACAAACATGGCTCACAGGCTGCATTGGCCCACACAATTCCTGAGTTTGGAGCAGGAGAGAAGAGACCTCTCTAGGCTTTTCATTCTCTTCATTCTCATCAGTTTCATCCATCTCTTGGATTCTTTGGGGATCTACTGTCTCAAGAGAAAAGATGAATGATGCCAATCTCATTTTAGGTTGCTGAAGAGAGGATATGACTCTGGGAAGAAGCTGACATGAGAGGAGCCGGCAGTGTCCATTATATCCCTGTCCCTAGCTTTGGGTGAGATGTAGGACTCTTCCTCCTCCTCCTCCTCCT
>NW_027185890.1:10442855-10445704 GCF_028583685.1 Petaurus breviceps papuanus
CTCCTCCTCCTCCTCCTCCTCCTCCTCCTCCTCCTCCTCCTCTTCTTCTTCTTCTTCTTCTTCCTCTTCTTCTTCCTCTTCTTCTTCTTCTTCTTCTTCTTCTTCTTCTTCTTCTTCTTCTTCTTCTTCTTCTTCTTCTTCTTCTTCTTCTTCTTCTCTCTCTCTCTCTCTCTCTCTCTCTCTCTCTCTCTCTCTCTCTCTCTCTCTCTCTCTCATTACCTCACTACCAATGGGAGAGCTTCTTCACTCCTTCACTCTGTATTGTTTGATATATATTCACCTATGTATACTTTCTTGTTTTAACTCAACTCATGCCATAGCTCTTTGTCTATCTGCATTCCCTGTCCAAGATAGATGTACTGATGGAATAATTCAGTGGGATGGCCATCCAACTGCAGTAGGTCAATGGACATTCTCCATTCACTGGATTTCTCTTTTATGGATATTTAGGCCAATCTCCTTTGAGTGGCTGTGGATCTCATTACAGACCTTCCATAGGGCTTAATGTAATCATTGCAACATCATTTACCCAAAAGAACATTTGGAGGACTACACCATCAATAGAGAATCCTTCTTTCATTTAGATTCTCTTCAGGACATCCTACATGGTAATGGTGAACAACTTCAGAAAATCTGTGTCTCTCTCATGAAAATATACTCAACACTGATAATAAAAAATAAATAAAAAAGTTCTCTCTATAGGTGCTTCTCTAGAAGGGGATTTGGCTATGTTTCCTTCTTTTGTTTCCACTGATGGGGATGTAAGATGGTGGTAAGCTTACCAGATAAACACAGGATGTAGAAATGCTTGTGTGTGTGTGGGGCGGGGGGAGTTCTGAGGGTGAAGGAGAAAAAAATGGCCACCTCCTTGCAGAAAATGTCCCTCTGGCCATCCTGGCAGAACTAAGGTGGCTTGGTATTCTGTATGTGGAAACTACCCATATAGTACTATATTACCCTCGTCAATACTATACAGACAGAGATGCAAACTGAATGGGTGGTGTTACTAAGGAGGAATAGAATTTCCTGGTTTTTGTCTTCCCTATCTGGACTAATAAGATGAATGATATCACAAAGGGGTGGAGCTAAAGGGAGAGAGGGGACCAGCTTTCTCAGAGTCAGCATTTGGCAGTGACCCCAGAACACCCGATGGTGTTAGGACATGTGCATGGCTGGTCAGGTGAGCAGTTTGTTGATGGTACCTGGTTTTTAATAGTGACTATGTAATAGGCATGGCTCACAGAACTCACTGGGGACTACGTGGCCACCAAGTCATCTTGTATTTTCTTAATGCATACAGGAAAAACATACTGTTGGAATACAATCTTTAAGACTGAGTATTGTTTTCTCAAACCAAATAAGGTTTTCTGTTTGGTTTTTTTTTTTGTAATCAACAAACAATAAACTTAACAAGATTTTATATTCTCTATACCTCTTAGTCAATTGTATAACTGTGAAAACATGGTTTACTGTAGAGAATCATCTTCAAAAGCTTACCTGTTGACTTCCAGGTGTCTTTTATAGTGAGAATTACCAATATGGATAAACTTCCATTCTTCTAGTACTAGGAAGGTAAAAATATTTCTAGAAAATGAATTGCAGGGCAGCCAGGTAGCACAGCCAGTAAGAGCACCGGCCCCAGTTAGCACCCACCCAGAAACACCTGGCCATGTAACCTTGAGCAAGTTACTTAACCCCAATTGCTTAGGGGCAGCCAGGTGGCTCAGCAAGTACGGCCCCAGTGTCAGGATGACCTAGGGACTGAATCCGGGCTCAGATACTTAGCACCACATCCAGCAATAACTGGCTGTGTAACCTCGAGCAAGTTACTTAACTCCGATTGCTTTAAAAAAAATGAATTGTAACGACAGGGAGAAACTGCCTTGTTTTAGAGAAAAGTTCTTAACAATAATAACAACATTTAAATAGCACTTACTATGTGCTGCACACAGACTCAGAGAACATCTGATTATATAAAGGACTTTGCAGTCCTAGAGGGCTGTTTGTATCTTTTGGTTTTCTATTGAATTCAACTCAGTTCAATTCAACAAACAAATTTATTGACTACCAATTATATGAAAAGTGCTGCTGAGTTCTTGAGAATGTATTAGATGGGGCTAATTTTTGCTTTTTTTTGGTTAACTTTTAAAATTCTTACCGCCAACAAAAGCAATTTGAACAAATAAAATATTGTACTTATATAAATTCTGAATTATTTTGTTGTTGTTAAGTTGTTTCAGTTGTGTCTGATACAGTGTTGTGACTCAATTTTGGGGAGTTTTCTTGGCAGAGATGTTCTTCTCCAGCTCATTTTATAGAGTCTAAAAAATTATCCTGTGTGATAGTAATGGAACATAAAGATTCCCCTGTATTGGCTTGGTTTTCAAATTGATTGTGTTAAAACCCAGAGCTTGTTAATCCCACCTGTGGGATGGACTTGTTGACTTGAAAAGAGAGACACGAACTGGGAGGAGCTGGTGACATAGATTTGGAGAGACAAGAGAGAGGCAGAAGAACTTTTTGGAAGCAGCACCTCATGGAGGCAGAGAGAGAGAGAGAGAGAGAGAGAGAGAGAGAGAGAGAGAGAGAGGATTGTTGAGTGCCACTTTGAATCGCCCTGGACTTTTGAGACCTGCCCCCTGAGCTGCCAAGGACTGAGGAGACATGGCTGTTTTGCTGGTACTTTGTCTGTTTTGATGTTGTTTTGCCAGATTTGTCCACTGGTGAAAGACAGTCCTGTTGTTGAAGAAGTCCTGGAACCTGGCTTTTGGTTAAGAAGCCCTAAGACTGTCCTGCAGACAGAGAGTGAATACTGTCCACTGGTGAAGGACAGTGCTGTTGTTGCAGGG
>NW_027185890.1:10445804-10578876 GCF_028583685.1 Petaurus breviceps papuanus
TTTGCTAATGTTTTCAGGGGTTCTAGGACTGTTCTACAGACAGAGGATGAATAAATGAAGAGACTGGCAATGTATCTTGTGGCCTTGCTAAGCCTTGTCTCCCCAGGAACTAAGATTGCTGAGAACTTGCCTCCTGTCAAGATGAAGAAAAGACCTCCATTTGGGTATTAAGTGCTGTGCTTAAACTTGATGTAACTCTGGGGTAGATTCAATTGTGATCCAGGGGTGGGGAACTTTTGACCTTTTTGTGCTCTGTGATTGAACAAATGAAGGTACTTACGTTTGGAAACTAATCTCCATTTGAGAAGAGGGGTTTTGTGGTGGACTAAATGAAGGTACAGCCTAGGGGTGGAGTAGTATTTAGAACAGGGACTTTGTAATTGATTGAATGATTGGAAGGTCCTGGGGTGGGGTAGTCCTTGGAGATTATTTAATCACCCTTAGTAAATGCTGTATTTTGAATGATGTCATGTTTTGACCTTCTCTGTTCTTGCTTGGTCACTGAATAAAATGGAGAGCACCTATGCTGGTATTTTGAACCTTGGGAAGTTGCCTTTCCTTGGCATTACAATACATCCTGTCAGGTGATCTTCAGAAACTTCTTAACCTGGGATGATACTTCTATTGAATCAGTCAAGTAGTCAAAAGGTATGATATGTTATTTGTATGAAATCTAGGTGAGAAAAGTCCCTGATTGATATGGAAATCCTTGAAAATCATTGAATGAAAAAGAGACTGGCATAGGAAGTATCTTCATCTTGGTTAAGGAGACTTGGTCATGCCTTGTGGGGCATATATAAAACCAGTATGTTAGCTGGCAATTGACAGCTTAGTGATGGTAGCAGTACCAGCTAAGCCCCTGAGAAGGAATCTCTTGTAGGAGTGGAGGGGAGAGTACTTCAGTCTCCCCCTTTCCCACAAACTTTTGGTCAGAGAAGGATCCTGTGAGTTTTGAAGTGTCTTAGAGATTCTGAATTTCCCATTAGCATTGTAGCAGCATATCAGGAACAGGTGTTAGTAACTTTCTCGCCTTGTTGTTAAATGAAGAAAGGTAATGATCTCCAAAGAATATCAAAATTGCAGTCAAGCACTGCAAAGGAAAATCGTTTGGCGAGTATTTATATAAGGTGTCTAACATGTGCCAGTATGCAAAAAAAATGTTATAAAATATATCATTCGGGAAAATTATGATCAGAAATGGGGCAGCTAAATGGCACAATGCATAGAGTACTGGGCTTAGAAGACTCAAGTTCATGAGTTCAAATCTGACTTCAGACACTTACTAGCTGTGTGACTCTGGGCAAGTCACCAAACAATGTTTGCCTCAGTTTCCTCTTCTATAAAATGAGCTGGAGGAGGAAATGGCAAACCACTCCAGTGTTTTTGTCGAGAAAACCACAAAATAGGGTCATGGAAAGTTGAAGTGACTGAACAACAAAATGATCAGAAAAGAAGATACAGTCTTACAGACATACAGAAAACAAGGGATTGTTGGATGGGTAGCCCAAATATTAAGGAAGCTTCTGGTGCATTTCTTGAAGAGATTCTTCATTAGGTCTGGCATTGTCCCTACCTTACGCAGGTCCTGATAAGGCTGCCTCAAGAAAAAGAAGCTCCTCAAGAAGGAAAAAATAACAGCAAAAGAACAAAACTATCACATCATCATTGTCAGAATCCTGATATTACTTGTATTCCTAAAAAGGCTAAACCCCAATGAACATAGCTTAGAATCTCCCTATAATGTTTTAAACCAATTACTTTTAGAATGCATTGTGCACACTCTTTAAAACTTATATCACCTCTGGAGAAAAAAAAGATATTTCAGCTCTGTCTATGCAATATTACCCTTCAAACTTTCAAGAAATATTAGGATTAAAGGATATCCAAGAATTCAGAATAATGGTCTTATAATTTTCTTTTATTGCATATTTCTGAAGTAAATTTATTTTTGGCTGGTCTGAATTTTCTGACTTCAATTTAAAGGTGATTAATTATGTTACATTACTAAATGGCTCAATGCTGAATCTCCACTGCATCCTGTATCATTTAGATATAGCTTCAAGGTATGGCAGGGAAATATGATCATTAAATATTTTCCCCATTGCCCACTAAATACAATTCAAATTCCTTAGAGTACTATCCAAGGCCCTACACAACTTGCCTCAACCTACTTCACCAGTCTTATCTCAGTAGCCCTCTTTCACGTGCTATGAGCTGCCACCAAACTGGACTATTGACCTCTGAGACCTCCCATGTTTTCCCACAGCCGTGCCTTTGTTCTAACTGTATGCCATGCCTGGAATTCTTTATCCTTGTTCCTTCCCTCATATCCATTTTATTTATTTGTGCTTTTTTTTTTGAGGGGGGAAGGCAGGGCAATTGGGGTTAAGTGACTTGCCCAAGGTCACATGGCTAGTGTTAAGTGTCTGAAGCCTAATTTGAACTCAGGTCCTCCTGACTCCAGGGCCGGTGCTCTATTCACTGTACCACCTACCTGCCCCCTTCATCCATTTTTAAAAATCCTCCCCATCTTTTCATCCCTTCAAGACTCCTGTATGTTTAACTGGAAGTGATTTTGACCTCTGATCTCACAGCATTTCTTCTTCTCTTATGCATGTATAATATTCTAATTTATATTGTATTTATCTTCATACATGTCCACCTTTGTTAAGGAGAGGCACACATACCTACCCCCCTGCTTAGCATAGTGTGTTGATTTTCATGTCTTAGGTGTTTAGCAAATATTTGTCAGATGAATGATTTTCTGAGTGAAATCCTAGAGAAATTATAGGTTTCTAAAAACTGAGTTCCTAGACAATCCAGACTTCCCAAATGCACCTGAGAGAATATAAATGACTTTAGAGCAGTCACAGACCTGGGCACTTGCTTTGGAAGCTGTTTCTATCTGGGCTTTTAGAATGTTGCATTTTAGTTGATCAGGAACCGGCAAAGGCAGAATTGGAAACTGAAGACTTTTTTCAGAAACTTTCTTTTCTTCTACCTGTTAGGACCAAAAATGGAGGAAGGATTATGAGAGGGTGGCAAAAAAGAAGGAAAACATGAAATGACTCGTAATGTTTTTAGTAATAGGCAATTATAATGCTTAATTGTAAAATACAAGAAACATAACACAACCGACTATAGCTTGCATTTATATAATAATAATATATATAGCAATGATGATAAATTACGAAGGTGATAATAACTCCTAGCTATGCAGCATGCATTTTGTTGTTCTAGTCTTAGGATTTCATGAGACTACGGACACTCCCTTCCCTAATGCAGATCAGTCATATGTCTGCCATTTTTTCTTAGAGTTGCCTTGGGTACTAAGAGATTAAGGAGCAGTCCCAGAGTTCAGAGAAGAGAACCAGGGCATAGTGGTAATATGGAAGCCAAAGGAGAGAGTATCCAGGAAGATGGGTGGCAAACACTGTCAAAAACTGCAGAGAGATTAAATAGTGTGAGGCTGCGAAAAAATCTTTTGTCTTAGTAGTTGCAAGTTTATTAGTAATATTACAGAAAGCTCTTTCAGTAGAGCAGCAGGGTTGGAAGAGAGACTGGGAGGGATCATGGGATCATAGGTTTAGGGCTGGAAGGGACCTCGGAGGCCATCAATGCAACCCCCTCATTTTCCCAGATAAGGATGAGGCTAGAGATGTTAAGTGACTTGTCCAGGGTCACACAGTTACTGTTTGGACTGGGATTTGAATCTAGATATTGGTTAAGAAATTAATGGGAGTCCAGGTTCCAAATTCCCGGATCAAGGAGAGAATATTACAAGCAGTCAGGAAGAAACAATTTGAATACTGTGGAAACACAATCAGGATAACACAGGATCTGGAAGCTTCTACACTGAGGGACCGAAGGGCCTAGAATATGATATTTCAGAGGTCAAAGGAGCTGGGATTAAAATCAAGAGTCACCTACCCAGCAAAACTGAGTATCATGTTTCAGGGGGGGAGGGAAGTTGGAAGCACTCACTTTTGAAAAGGGACGGGATCAAAGTAGAGAATAGAACAAGTGGGAAGTGGGATAGGAGGAAAGGAAATACAGTCAATCTTTTACAATATATCTACTATGTTAATGTTTTGCATTAGCTACACATGTACAACCTACAATGAACTGCTTATCTTCCCAGTAAGGGTGAGTGACAAGGGAGGAAGAGAATGAATCTGGAACTCAAAGTTTTAAAATCAAATGTTTAAAATTATATATATACTATTATTAATACCATTTTACATGTAATTGGGAAATAAGATATACAGGCACTGGGGCATAGAAATCCACCATGCCCTACTGGAAAAGTCGAAGGGGATATGGGAGAAGATATGGGAGAGAGCAGATTGGAGGAGGGGATATCCTATGGGATTGCTATTTTGGGATAGTGGGTAGGGGAAAAATGGGGAGAAAATTTGTAACACAAAATCTGGTGGAAATTAATGATGTAAACCAGAAGTTAATAAAGCTTTTGAAAAATGAAAAAAAAATAAATTAATGGGAGGAGACCCTTTCTAGGTAGGAGTTTGGCTGTGGAATTAAGCAGGGATATAGGATAATAGCTTTATGAGATGACAAGGTCAGGTGAAAGTTCTTTTTTTTTTTCTCAAAGGGGTCACTCGGGAATATTTGCAGGTAACAGGGAGGATCAGATAGGGGAAGACTCAAGGAGGAAAGGAGGAAGAGAGGGAGAGAGAGACAGTGAGAAAAGGAATAGAGAGAGAGAGACAGAGAAAGAATCACGGGTGGTTTGAATTGTAAAAGATAGGAGGGGTAGGACTGAGGGAGCAGGTAGAGGGATTGGCAAAGAGAAGGGAATATAAAGAAGTACAAATAGGAAGGACAAGTAAAGATGTAGAAGGATTTTGAGACATGAACTAGGGTTCATATTGGTCCTCATAATTGGCCTTGATTTTGTCAGCAAAGTAGGAATCGTGGTTATCTGCTCAGAGGGACCTGATTCTGAACATACTCTACACTATCAACTCTTTTTCTTAAAATATGGTGCCCAGCACTGAACATAGGACTTCAGATGTGGTTCGGGAGAAGGAATTGATACTTAAGTCAATGGGCTGCAGGGATCTGTGGAATAAGCCCAGTCATGTCACTCCCAAAATATGCTCTGCCGTCATCCTCTAGAAATGCCCAGCGTTGGCTCCAGCATTCTTTCTTCTTGGCTGGAGTGGTGCCATTGTGTTTATCAGCATTCAGCTCCACCATTCAGACTGCAGAGAGGGCTTGGGGCTGGAATGTGCTCCCTTTTCACCTCTGCCTCTTAGCATTCTTAGTGTCTCTCAAAGGTCAGCCCCAATACCTCCTTCCACCTCCTCCAGGAGATGACACAATGGGAAGAAAAAAATGACTGCCCTTTTCCTTGGCCCTTCCACTTCACCTAGCTGGCCATTCTCCACCAAGGAATCAGGGTGGAAAGAACCCCCAGGGGAGCAGGGGTCCTCCTGGGTGTCCTTATCCTCCAGCCTTCATGCCAGCTCTCCCTTCTCCTTTCCTGACTGATCACTTCCCCCATCCCCACTAGTGTGGAAGGAGAACCAGGTCCCTCACACCCACTCCCTGCTTCTCACTTGGTGGGCTGCCTTGCTTTCCCCACCTGAAGAACAGATATGATTCCCAATTATCAACTGGATGAGCTGAGAGTCATCAATTACAATCCTTCCACTAAGATGGAGGACCAGCAGGTGTTGTAATCTGCATGCCACTGTGTCCTAAAATCATCCAGGCCTTATCATTAGTCCTGCTGCCACCTCCTACAGATCCTGACCTGCTGAAGCACCCTGAGGACTCTGGTGTCTTGCTATCTGTCCCCACCACTGAATTCAGGACTTTCGGGCCTTCTATTGACCTTCTAGCCTGCCCCCCCCAACTGTGTCATTTACCCCAGTGCGACCTTCCCAGAGACTCTCACCTTTTATATTTGGGTCAACACTTAGCAGTGTTTGGCATATAACAAATGCTCACTAGGCAGCTAATGAATAGAATGCTAGGCTCAGAGTCAGAAAGACCTGTCTATGAACTTGGCCTTGGACATTTACACTTAGCTGTGTGACCTTGGGCAAGTCATTTAACCTCTCTCTGCCTTAGTGTTATCATTTGTAAAATAGAGATAATAATGTCACCTATCCCTCAGGGTTGCTGTGGGGATCCAATGAGATGGTCCTTGTAAATCACTTAGTAGGTGCTATGTGCTAGCTATTATTACTAAGAGCAATAAATGTTCTTTCTATATCAAATTTCTTACCTTCTTAAGGAGGGGGACAGAGGTGGGAGAAAGGGAGGGATAGAATTAGAAACTCAAAAGTTTTAAAAAATGAATGCTAAAATTGTTTTAACATGTAATTGGAAAAATAACATATAAAAATGTAAATAATATTTTTTATCCATTCATTCTACAAGAAGCCTTTCCTGATGCCCAGTGAAATTAGTGCCTCCCCATTTCTTCTACCAAAATACTTTGCTTTATTTTGTATTTAATTGCAAATGTAAATAGTCCTCCCTCATAGAATGTGTACTCTTTGAGAGCAAGAACTACTTAATTTTGTCTTTGTATTCACAGTGCCTAGCAAACTTAATAAATGCTGGTTTGGGGGCAGCTATGTGGCACAGTGAATAGAGTACCAGCCCTGGAGTCAGGAGGACCTGAGTTCAAATCCAGCCTCAGACACTTGACACTTAGTAGCTGTGTGACCTTGGGCAAGTCACTTAACCCCAATTGCCTTGCTTTCCCCCTCCAAAAAAAAAAATAGACGCTGGTTCCTCTCAGAATCAGTGCTTTGGGAGTAGAATAACTTAAATTATATTGCTCAATTAGACTATATCCTTGCAAGAAAGCCTTTTGTGTTTTTATCTGGACTTGGAATTTCATTGGAATAGGAGATTCCTGAACAGGAAACTCCCTCTTTCACTACAGAGCAGCACCTGCTCTTATATTGTTGGACTGTTAGCTAGTACACTGAATGGTTAAGTGACTTAAACAGGATCACACAGACAGGAAGTGTCAGAGGTAGGGCTTGAACCTAGATCTTCCTAGTTCCAATATCTCTCTCTGTTATGATGTGCTACCTCTCACCAGAAGCTATATAGAAAGAAAATCTTTTTCATAAAATGTTTTCAACAGTGAAGGCTGTGTCATTTCATGTAGGGCTGAGGTTCAGTTGATGTCCAGTCATTTGGCTCTCTGTGACTCCATTTGGGGTTTTCTCAGCAAAGATACTGGAGTTATTTGCCATTTCCTTCTCCAGCTAATTTTACAGAGGAGAAAACTGAGGCAAACAGGGTTAAGTGACTTGCCCAGGGTCACACAGCTAGTGAATATCTGAGGTCCGATTTGAATTCACAAAGATGAGCCTTCCTGAGTTCAGTCCTATCCACTACACCAGGGTAGGCTTAAATAAAGCTACCATTTATCACTTTCATGCATCCATCTCCAGAGTCAAGAAGCATATGTTCAACTACAGAAGTTGGTTCTTGTGCTCTATGGACAGACAGAACCTCCCCGGTGTAAGTTGCACTTGAGTCAGGAGGTTTCCTTGTAAGATCCTGTTCCCCACTCATAGAGGAAAGAAAAACAATCCAGTTCTGGAATAGAACATTTTCTTCTTTCCATTCTTCAGGCAGTGGCTAAATAAAAGAAGACCAGCAGCAGCCTAGGAGTGATTAATCAGCGACAGGCTGACCAAAGCAGAGATCACTGATTGTCCTCTCAAGCCAAGCCTTAATGTACAAAGCAATTATTAACTGCGAGAGTCACTTAGGCAACTATTAATGTGTAAACCTGTTTCACCCAACCAGAAAGGTTGGCAATTAGAGCAAAGTAAGGGAGTGAACAGGTAGCAGAGACCGTGAATGCATAACTGAGCAGGGAGGTGTATGTGCTCATGAATGTTTGGGGTGTTATCTGAAGAAAGGCTGAATCAAGTGTTTTAAACAGGAGACACAGAGAGAAAGTTAGAGAGAGGTCTTGAGATTTGGAGTAGGAAGGGACTTTAGAAGTCATCCAATTTCTAATTTTAGAGATGAGGCAGACCTGAGTTGAAATTTGGCCTCAGATACTTACTAGCTGTGTGGCTCTGGGCAAGTCACTTAACCTCTGCTCACCTGTTTCTTCAACTATAATATGGGGATTAATAATAACACCTACCTCTCAGGGTTGTGAGGACTGAATGAAATAATATTTATAAAGTATTTAGTGTAGCACCAGCACATAGTAGGAGCTTAATAAATGCTTTTCTCCTTCCCTCTCCTGATCACACTGGAAACAGCATAGTTGAGACTAGAATTCAGGTCTCTATGTTTTTTTTTTAATGCTTTATTAACTTCTGATTTACATCATTCATTTCTGCCAGATTTTGAGTTACAAATTTTCTCCCCGTTTTTCCCCCATCCATCCCCCCAAAACAGCAGTCCTACAGGATATCCCCACCTCCAATCTGCTCTCTCCCATATTATCTCCCATACCCGTTTCAACTTTTCCAGTGGATCTCTATGCCTCAGTGCCTGTATATCTTTTTTCTTAATTACATGTAAGATGGTATTAATAATAGTATACACACACACACACACACACACACACACACACATATATATATATATATATATTTGAATATTTGATTTTAAAACTTTCAATTCCAGATTCATTCCCTTCCCCCCCCCCCGCCACCCACCCCCACTGGGGAGACAAGCAGTTCAGTATAGGTTGTACATGTGCGGCTAATGCAAAACAATAACGTAGTAGATGTATTGTAAAAGACTGACTATATTTCCCTCCCTCCTATCCCACCTCCCACTTTTTCTATTCACTACTTTGATCCTGTCCCTTTTCAAAAGTGGGTGCTTCCAACTTCCCTCCCCCCCAGCCTGCCCTCCCTTCCATCACCCCCCCTCACATCTCCTTCCCCCCATTCTCCTGGAGGGTGAGATCCCCTATTGAGTGTGTATTTCCCTCCCTCCTCAAGCCAGATTCAATAGGAATAAGGTTAACCTATTCCCTTTTGCCTTCCTATTCTTCCCCTCCATTGTAACCATTTTCCCTTGCCTCTTCTGTATGAAATAGTTTGCCCCAATCTGTCTTTCCCCATCTCCTCTCATTATATTCCTCTCACCTCTTAATTTCACCTTTTAAGTATCATCCCTTCCTGTTAAATTGGTCCCGTGCCCTCTATCTATGTATACCTGTAAAAGTATATACACACATTCACATATGTATTCATGTGCCCGCATACCCTCATATAAAGACATATATATATATATATATATATATATATATATATATATATATATATATATATATATATATATATATATATATATATACATATTTCTAATCCCTTCAATTACTGAGAAAAGTTTCATAAGTTACAATTATTGTTTTTCCATGTAGGAATGTTAATAGTTCAACTTTGGCCAGGTGGCTCAGCGAGCAAGAGCACCGGCTCCAGTGCCGGGATGACCCAGATCAAATCCGGGCCCAGACACCCAGCACCACACCCAGAAACAACTGGCCGCCCAACCCCGAGCAAGTCACCCAACCCCGAGTGCTTCAAAATAAAAAAATAGTTCAACTTTGATAAGTTCCTTATGATTTCTTTTCCCTGTTTACCTTCTCATGCTTCTCTTGCTTCTTGTATCTAAATGTCAAATTTTCTATTCAACTCTGGTTTTTTCAGCAAGAATGCTTGAAAATCCTCTATTCCACTGAATGACCATATTTTCCCCTGAAACATGATACTCAGTTTGGCTGGGTAGGTGACTCTTGGTTTTAATCCCAGCTCCTTTGCCCTCCGGAATATAACATTCCAGGCCCTTCAATCCCTCAGTGTAGAAGCTGCCAGACCCTGGGTTATCCTGATTGTGTTTCCACAATATTCAAATTGTTTCTTCCTGGCTGCTTGTAATATTCTCTCCTTAATCTGGGAATTCCGGAACCTGGCTATAATATTCCTAGGAGTTTTCTTTTTGGGATCTTTTTCAGGAGGTGATCGGTGGATTCTTTCAACCTCTATTTTGCCCTCTCGTTCTAAAACATCAGGGCAGTTTTCTTTGAGAACTTCCTGGAGGATGCTTTCCAGGCTCTTACTTTGGTCATGGCTCTCAGGCAGGCCAATAATTTTTAAATTATCTCTCCTGGATCTATTTTCCAGGTCAGTGGTTTTTCCCATGAGATATTTCACATTGCCTTCTATTCTTTCATTTGTTTGGATCTGTTTAACAGCATCTTGATTTCTCATAAAGTCATTAGCTTCCATTTGCTCCAATCTAATTCTGAAGCAATGATTCTCCTCAGTGAGCTTTTGAGATTCTTTTTTCCATCTGGCAAATTCGACTTTTTAAGGCATTCTTCTCCTCATTGCCTTTTTGAGCCAGACTGTTTTTTAAGGTATTATTTTCTTCAGTTAGGCTGTTGACTCCCGTTTCATAATTTTCTTGCATTGTTCTCATTTCTCTTCCCAATTTTTCCTCCACTTCTCTTATCTGCTTCTTAAGGTCCTCTATGGCCTGTATTTTCCTTTGAAGCTTTTGGTGCAGGAGTTCTGACTTCACTGTTTTCCTTCTGTTCCATGCCTTGCTCCTTCTTATCCCCAAAATAGGAGTGTATTGTTGGAATCTTCTGTCTGCTTTGTTTCCTTTGCCTACTCATTTTGCCACTCAATTATTTGATTTTGGGGCTTTTTGCCACAGTAGGACTCTGCCACCAGACAGGGGAGTTTTTGTCCCAAACGCTGGGGTTTTCTCAGCTGCCGGAGATATTAGATGGGTGCCCTCTCTGAGGTCTCCACACACTCTGGCAAGCTGGACACACACCCCAGGACCTCCACCCTAGACTGCAATCCAGATCCAAGCAGGTTAAAGCAAGAGCGATTACCCCTCAGACTGGTGCTTGGTCCCCCTACACTCTGCAGGCCAGGAGCTGAAGCTGCCACGTGTTGCTGGCAGGCTGTGCTGGTGTCTCAGAGGTTTCTCGCCCCAGGGGTAAAAGCCACGCACTCCCACTTACTGGGTCCCAAAGTCCAGACTGCACTGGCCTCTCACCTTGTCCTTTGCATCTATGTATTGATAAATCTGGAAATGGCCACAGCTGCTGCTGATCTGGAATCCCTCTGGCTGGAGGCTGGTCAGGCCTGCCCTGGGGCTAAAGCCTTGGCGTGGTGCTGGGCTCGGCTCCCAGAGCGCTGCGCTGGCTGATTCCTGCCGGCCTGCCGGGTTGTCCTCAGTGAGAGGTTAGCTTCTCTGTGTCATTTTGTGGGTTCTGCAGCTCCAAAGTTTGTTTAGAGTCCCCTTTTTACATGGATTGGGGAAGGTGGAAGCTGGAGCTGCGGGAAGGTCATGATTCTACTCCCAGGTCTCTATGTTTTTATGAGGAAACTGGCCGTTTCAGGAGTAGAAGATCATTCATGTAGCAAGCACTCAGGGCTAATAGTGCTGAATTACGAACCAACTGACTTTCCTCACTGTGGCCGGTAGTACATATATATATATATATATATATACATACACATACATATACATATATATACATATATACATATACATATGTACAATATATGATATATAATACAATATATTATATATTATTATTCCAGTTTTGCACATGAGGAAACTGAGACTCAGATAAATTAAGCAACTTCTTCCCTGCTGTGAAACTAGGGCTTGATATCATAGACACTGTGAGCCAGGAAATTCACTAAGCCTTACTGGTTATAAGTTCTACACTTTTCAGGTCCCTCAATTTGCTGTTCTTTACTGTTCTTCTTCAACTCCATCCCCACTCTAGCACAGCAATGCTGAAACTGAATTGGATAGAATATTGGGCTGAATATAATCATTTGAAATTAAATGGTGGGGGGTAGGTGGCACAGTGAATACAGCACTGCTCCTGGAGTCAGGAGGACCTGAGTTCAAATCTGGCCTCAGACACTTAACACTTTCTAGCCATGTGACCTTGGGCAAGTCACTTAACCCCAATTGTACTTCCCTCTCCCCTCCAAAATTAAAAAAAAAAAAAAAACGAAATAGGGGTAGACATAAGTTCTACATGGAAACATTCCCCCAGTGGAATGGGCACATCAGAACAATTTGTCCTTGGCCATGGAGGTGACTGAAGCAGGTATTGTGGAAGCACATAGAGTTTGGTCAGACATAGAAGATGCCAAGGTCATTGGCTGAATCCCTGGCCATTGCCAGTCATCTCTACTTTTGTCTTGCCACTGGACTATGATGATTCAGGAAGAGAGAGTGAGGCTGACAAGTTTGTACAGCAACTCTTCACTTAAATCCAATTCATGCACAAGTCAAGATATTACCCATGATGTCATTGGTCCCCTTCGAAAACAAAGGATGACCAACAGAAACAGCAACAACATGGGTGCAAATACCCTCCTAAGTGTGAGATGAGCACGAGCATGGCGAGGCAACAATTCATCTATAAAAGAGCTGCAAGCACATCGAGAGTGTGACACGGAAGTCAAAAAAGCTAATGTGACCTTTTACTCTTGAGAGAGATATATTGAGAGGTAACCAGGACAAGGGAGAGGGCAGTCCAAGTGTATTCTGTCCTGAGTCGACCCCATGGGGATCATTGTGTTCAGGGCAGGGTGCCACATTTTAGGAGGTATATTGATAAGCTGGAGATAAGCCGGAGTCAAGAGTAGGGCAACAAGAATGCTAAAGTGCTTTGGGTACATATCTTAAGTAGACTGGTTGAAAGGATTAGGGACATTTGGCATGGAGAGGACAAGGCAGACCTGATAAACCTCTCCAAATAATTGAAGGTCTGTTCTACAGGAGAGGTGTTAAACTTGGCCCCTGACGTCAGAAATAAGAACAAAGCGTAGATACTGCAGAAATAAAAAATGAGGCTTGATGTTAGGAAAAACATTTCCTAACAATTAGGGTTGTATCAAAGTAGGATAAATTATTTCAAGAGGTAGTGGTTCCTCCTCACTAGAAAAGGCTGGATCATCATTTGTTAGGTATGTCGTAAAGGAAATTCCTATTTAGTTATAAGTTGGACAAGATGGCCTCTGCGGCCCCTTTCTGAGAGTCTGTGATTCTGTAAGGGAATTCACATGCTTTACCACCTACCTGATAAATGGTGATCCAGTCTTTTCTGGAAGATACTGAACAGTGGGTGTAAGTAAACTTCAGCATAGTATCAACTAAACAACTGCACAATGTAAAGAATGTAATATATATTACATATTATTTTTATTATATTGTCACTAATTATTCCTATCGTATGGTATATATATACATAAAGGATCTCATCAAGAGGTCTCCGATTGTTAAGGGAAGTAGGGCAAACCCACATCAAAATCAAAGGTCACCGTTGGGTAGCTTCTATCTCTGACTGCTACTCACATAAAGTTAAAAGAGACTTTAATATAAGAAGGCCCTCAGCACATTGTGTGGAACCCCTGTGGATGACTTAGTGGGGGCATGGAAAAGTGTCACATGGGATGCATAGGTGTGAACAAGTTGAGATCAGTACCTTTGAATGCAGTATACATACAGATTAGATGAAAACGAAGTCACAGCAATAGCTGAATACTGCTCTCATCAGTGTTAACAACTTGCAGATCACCTGTTATGGGTATTTTGCATATTGATATGTATATTTTATTAACATGTAATTTAAAGTTTATTATATAATATTATTTAATTAATAATATGAATATATTCATTAACATGTATACTTATTAATTCTCTTCTGAAAGAACACCTTTGAGGCCAATGACACTGAATATGTTGTTCAGAATGTTCTTCCTCCCTCACTCCCACCTTCTGGATTCCTTTTTTTTTTTTTTGAAGGGGGAAGGCGAGGCAATTGGGGTTGCCTAAGGTCACACAACTAGTGAGTGTCAAGTGTCTGAAGCCAGTTTGAAATCAGGTCCTCCTGACTACTCACTGCACCACCTACCTGCCCCCTGGCTTTCTTTAAGACCCATTTTGAATTCTACAGTTGTCCCTTTCACATCATGACTTTCCCCATCACAGTTTCAAGATATCACAGGTCGGCATAAGAAATTAAATGGGAATTTTGGGGGAGTTTTGCAGAAGCCACAGACAACACATGAAGGCCAGCAGATGATGCAGAGCCTATGAGTAAATACTTAACCCAAATTTTACAATAAGGCACTGTAAATGACCCATAAAAGAAAAAGAAAAAATCAGATTTCTTGCCTGGCACAAAGGAACGTCAAAAAATTTTACGCAAATTTTCCACATTTCAGGGGTGCTGCGCTCCTAAGCCCACAATGTGGGAAGGATAACTGTACTTTCTGAAAAGAGGTATTTCCTGGTTCCCCTCCCCTCCACCCACAAGTGTCTTCCCTATGAGATTACCTCCCATTTGTACTGTATTATTTATGTGTACATAGTTGTTTGCATGCCTTCTCTCCCACTAGAATGGCAGCTCCTTGCAGGCAGGGATCACATTTTTCACTTTATCTGTATCCTCAGTATCTAGCACAAAACTTGGTATATAAAATAAGCACTTAATAAATGCATCTTGACTGTATAGCCTATATTGAATTTCTTGTCTTCCCAATGGGGGTGGATAAGGAGGGAAGAAAGGGGAGAATCTGGAGCTCAAAGTGCTAAAAACAAATTTTAAATAAAAAAAATTATGCTACAAGCAACAGGGAAATAAGATATACAGGCAATGGGGTATAGAAATCTATCTTGCCCTACAAGAAAGTAAGAGGGGGATAGAAGGGAACTCAGACTGAGGGAAGGGGTAATCAGCATGCTTGCCATCTTCAAGTGGGGGGAGGGAAGAGATGGGGAGAAAATTTGGAACTCAGAATCTTGTGGAAATGAATGTCGAAAGAGTATGTAGCCAGTCTGGGATTTCCAAGTCACTGATGAGGCTGGATATATATCTCCAGATGACATTCCCAGGTTTAACGAGAGGTGAGGCCTTGGAGAGTAGAGTGAATTAAAATGGACTATTTGTTTGGCAGAGAATGGTGGGACTGGTGCCAGAAGAACTAGGGAACCCTGAGAAATGTAGGGAATTATGGAGTTTCCATGACTTTCACTCAGATGGATTTCCTCTTCCCAATTATGGTCACCATGGAAGGTCTTAGCTGATCAGTTACTCTCAGTGGGAATGGCTCAATTCATAGCAGAAGCCCTAAAGTCTACCATCACTTGGATAAACCTTCTTCCTCCTAGATTGGGAGAAGAAAGCATGTGCAGAAGCTAGTGTTTGGATATATTAACCCTGACTGACTCCTCTCTCACCAAAATCAAGTGGGGTAAAGAATTTCTCCTTGGGTCTGGAAGCTATGGAAGGATAAGAGACTGTAACATCACACAGTGGCTTAGCTGTTCATTTCCTCTGGACATACTTGGTTAAGGCCCAGTCTTAACAAATTATGGCACATGAATAAAATAGAATATGATTGTACTTCAAGAAACGACAAAGGGATGGTTTCAGAGAAACCTAGAGAGTTTTGTATGAACTGATGCAGAGTAAAGTGAGCAGAACCAGGAGAACAATTTATGTAGTAACAACAATATTGTAAAGACAAACCACTTTAGGGGCGGATAGGTGGCACAGTGAATAGAGCACTAACCCTGGACTCAGGAGGACCTGAGTTGAAAACTAAAATAAATAAATTCTGCAAAAAAATTTTTAAAGAGTTAAAATAAATTTTAACAATTCATAACATGAGCAACTGAGGGCAATCTATCTTAATCATTTTCCTTTCCTCTCAGTACCTACCTTAATGTTTTGTATGTAATAAATGTTCAATAAATATTGTAAAATAAATAAATAAATGCATGTTGACTGACTAAATAATTGTTTGTAAGGCACCATATTTAGTATTTCCTGCCCTTTGTCAGGCCAATCATGGTGAATTTGCATAATCTTGGAGAGTTTATGCACTTCCCAAAGGGGACAAATCTGAGGAATTGTAGCAGGTGTTCATTGATTCTTGGTTCACTGTCACAGACATTTGTAAACACTGAGGTAAATTATATTCTTTAGGAACTCAATAGTTCCCTGGTCAAATGTATGGTGCAAGATTGATGTTCACAGAGCTATTAGAAGGCATGTATGTGCACACACACACACCAGGGTGCTCAGATTGTGTGGTGATGAAAGTTAAAATGTCACTCAAACAAACGACCACAAAATAGTTAAGGAAGTCTAGGACCAAACTATTGGCAAATTTCTAACCTACCATGGAGGTGTTACACAGTCAGGATGCCATTTTTAGGTTTTCAAAATGCCTGTTTAGAATCAGGCATAGAATAGAGTTTTCCACTTATATCTTGAGTAGTTTATGTACCCTTTAAGGATTCTTAACCTGGGGTCTGTGAAATTGTTTTTTTTTTTAAAGAATTTGATAAACTAGGGGCGGCCAGGTAGCACAGCAAGTAAGAGCACCGGCTCCAGTGTTGAGAAGACCTGGAGATTGAATCCTGGGCTCAGACACTTAGCACCCACCCAGAAACACCTGGCCGTGTAACCTTGAGCAAGTTACTTAATCCCGATTGCTTAGGGGTGGCCAGGTGGCTCAGCAAGTAAGAGCACCGGCTCCAGTGTCGGGATGACCTGGATCAAAATCCGGGCTCAGAATACTCAGCACCACACCCAGAAATAATAATAACTGGCCGTGTAACCTTGAGCAAGTTACTTAACCCCAATTGCTTAAAAAAAAAAAAGAATTTGATAAACTGTATTTCAATATAATTTGATTTTTTTTTTTAATTTGGTTTGTCTTATTTTGTGCATTTAAAAGCATGTTCTTCAGAAAGGGTGTGTATGCTTCACCAGATTGCCAAAGAAGTCCATGCTCCACAAAAATGTTAACAAATCTTGCTTTAAAGACCGAGTCCTTTGGCAAGCATTTCCAGGGCTCTAGGATGACAGCTAGAGGTGGTTGAAGGCGTGGTGGTTACATGGAAGCACAAAACTTCACTGTTTATGAGTAAAATTAAGGGACAAATGAAGTCCCATTTCTGGTTTTTTACCAAGATGTGTTCATGGCTGAGGGATCAATCTGTATATGCAGTTGAAGTGATGGTAGGATATCTCAGTCCCCTTTATCTCAAAAAACATTTTTGAGTTCTCTGGACTCTAAGAGCAACTGAATTTGTGCTTTAGGGTTTTCCGGGGTCAAAGCTCTGGGCAAGTCATTTAATCCTGTTTGCCTCATTTTCCTCATCTGTAAAATGAGCTGGAGAAGGAAATGGCAAACCACTCCAGTATCTTTGCCAAGAAAACTCCAATGGGTTCACCAAGAATCGGACATGACTGAAATGATTCAACACCACCACCACCACCACCACCACCAATATCAGTGAGCTTAGGGAAATTCAGTAGATGAGATCTTACAAGACTGGAAACAAAGAAAGTTTAAAAAAGGAGAAACAAAAGTTCCTTCCTGAACTTGAAGCTTCATGAGAGCAGGGATAATATCTTATCTTAACTCTATTTACCTTAGCACCTATTGCAGTATACCTCTATCTCCCCTCCCCCCACACACGCAGTAGGCACTTAAATGTCTATTGATGATGGACTGAACTGAACAAACTGGGGTCAGCACAAAGGAATCTAAATTACATAGCAGACAGACTGACATTAATTCAACAAATTCATCTAAAGATCACACATTGAACACATACTGCTGTGTTAGGCACTCTGGGAGAGACAAAGGGGAACGAGGTGCATTTTTTACCCTCTTGAAAGTTTCTCAGGTCAGTAATCAGTCCCCACACTCACTGGGCAGTCAACTTGGCCACAAGAGAGTTTGACGAAAACAAGTGTCCAAGTTTCCAGGACTGTTGGTTGGTTTTTAAAGAGGTTTTTTAAGGGGTTTTTCTGTTTTGTTTTTTTTTTTTTTTAGCTTTTTATTAATCCGATTTTATCTAGAAGATTATTCATTGGTAACTTCAATGAAACTGTTTTTATATACTCTATACTCTTTGGAATATTGTTGCAGTCTGCACACAGGACCATGAACGTAAGAGAAACTGTGATTTCCACCTTTTTCTCTGTCATTCCGCTCCTCATCTGTTAGACATTCACAGAATGCCTACAGAGAGCTAGTTCTTGGTAAACATGAGTACACATCAGGTTTTTTTTTTTTTTATGTACAAGGCTCTGCGTGGAATGGGTAGAAAAGAATTAGCTGATATGGAAATGTTTTACATGATTGCACATGTATAAACTATATCAGTTTGCTCATCTCAGGGAGAGGAGGAAAGGGAGAATCTGGAACTCAAAACTTTTTTTTAAATTAAAAAAAATTGTTTTAACATGTAATTGAAGAAAAATAAAATATTAAAAACAAAGTAACTGTAAACATTATTTAAAAAAAAGAAGAGAATTACTTGAAATCCCAACAAGTAAATGATCACCATTTGGACAATGTTTTGCAGTTTTCAAAGTGTCTTCCTTTTATAACAACTCATGAGATAGGCGCTATGTTGTTTTTTTGTTTGTTTTCTTTTTTGTTTTTTTGCTTTTTGGAGGGGGGAAAGCAGGGCAATTTGGGTTAAGTGATTTGCCCAAGGTCACACAGTAAGTGTTAAGTGTCTGAGTTCAAATTTGAACTCAGGTTCTCCTGACTCCAGGGCCAGTGCTCTATTCACAGCACCACCTAGCTGCCCCCAGGGGCTAAGTTTTAATACCCACATCTTATACAGAAGGTTCACAAAGAGCTGCCCACTAGAAAACTAGGACTCCAACCCAGGTCTCCCACCTCCCCAGACACCTCCCTCCCTCCCTCTGTCTGATTGGGAAGGAATAGTTTCTACTAGAAGTTTGGAACAGCAACCAAGTGTCCCCCAGCCGAGAAAAGTAAATGATCAGATTGGCTTGATCGAATGAAGCTGTGCTTGGTTGTACCTTGTTTATGTTGATGTGAAGAGCAGGCCATGGGGAAGCCACCTTCGAGGTCTCCATTTCCATCTTCTTCAGGTGGGCAGCAGCTTCGTTGTAAAGAATGGGAGGCCCTGGGCTCAGTTCTAAAGAGAAAAAAAATATTCATAGAATAAAGCAATTTGAAAGAAAAATCAGGTTTTTAAATTTAATTTAAATTTTAATTTAACTAATTGACGAATTTAACTCATTCAAACGAACCATTAGGACAAGCTTAGTAAATCATTTGTTGTTCACTTGTTTTGATCATGTCCGATTCTCCATTCACCCCATTTGGGGTTTTCTTAGCAAAGATACTGGAGTGCTTTGCCTTTTCTTTCTCTAGCTCATTTTGGAGAGGAGGTAACTGAAGCAAACATTGTGAAGTAACTTGCCCAGCATTACACAGCTAGTAAATGTCTGAGGTAGGATTTGAACTCAGGACTTCCTGAGTCCAAACCTGGCATTCTTTCCACCGCACTACCCACCTGCCTCTAGGAAATCACATGGGTCAATTTCCTTAGCGGCAGCCATGAATGCCGTTCAGCAGACCTTCTTTTGAAATGAGCTTTTACTTATTTACATATATTTTGAATTTATGTCTCCATACATTTTGTTTACTCCCCCAAAAAGGTAAATTTCTTGAGGGCAGGGACTATTTCATTTTTGTCTTTTTATTACCGATGCCTGACCCATAGTGCATACATAATAAATGCTTGTTTAGGGGCAGCTAGGTGGTGCAGTGAAAAAAGCACCGGACCTGGAGTCAGGAGGACCTGAGTTCAAATATGGTCTCAGACACTTAACACTTACTAGCTGTGTGTCCCTGGATAAGTGGCTTAACCCCAATTGCCTTGCCTTCCCCCCTTAAAAAAAATGCTTGTTGAATGAATAAAGAAAGAAAAAAAGAAAAAAAAAGCATTTATTATATGCCTGTGTGCTGGGCCCTATGCCACCTATTTTTACAAATATTATCTCTTATGATCTTCACAACAACCCTGGGAGGTAGGTGCTTTTATGATAACCATTTTACAGTTGAGGAAACTGAGGCAGACAAAATTAATTGCTTAGGGGCATACACTTAGGAAGTGCCTGAAGTTGAATTGTTCTATATAATTTGTCACCAAACTGCTTCTATGAATAAATGACTTAATGAATCACACGAATAACTGCTTGGCCCTGCCAGACTAATTTTATTATTGACCTAAGCAAAGCATAACTGGGAAGATAAATATGAAGACTTAAAATCATACAAGTTCCAAAACCAAACATGGATTGTTATGTTAACACTGTTACTTACATTTATTCAAGGATAACTAAATGGAGCTCTCAAAGAACATAGAAACAGTGTAAACTCAGGGTATCCCCAAATTCCCATGTATGGCCCATGGGTATATTTTTATTACCAGTGGGTTCATGAGGTACTCACTGACAAAGTCCTTGCTGGCATCCAACGGCACATCATTGCCTGGTTACCAACTTCCCTGACCCACAATTCCAATCTCTTAATGAAGAAGGGGACCTCTAGGCAGCGTTTAGATGATTCTTTTTAACCCTAGATTTCTCTTGGTGGGACACTGGGAATTCTAGAATGAACTAGATCTCCTCACAATTCCCCAAAGTGAGTAAAAATATTGAAGAGATCCTAAGTCTCTTGATAGAGGAACTGGAGAGGCACAATGGGAGAGGGATAAAAAGCATAAGACTGAGATTGATTTTGGCCATTGGGAAGGTGGAGTAGTATAGTGGGTGGAGTGCTGGCCTCAGGGGTCAGAAAGGTCTGAGATCAAATCCAGTAGCAGACACTATTTATATAAATAGTACTTGCCCCGGGCAAGTCATTTAACCCTGTTTGCCTCAGTTTCTTCATCTATAAAGTGGGGATAATAACACTGCCTGTTACAAGGCTGTTGTGAGGATCAAATGAGATAATATCTGTAAAACACTTTGCAAATCTGAAAGCGCTATATAAATTATTAATATTTCAGAATCATAGACTTTTTAAGCAGGAAAAGATCTTAAAAGCCATCTCATCCAATTCTCTTGTTTTAGAGATGAGGGTACAGAGGCTTTACTTAGATGAAATGATTTGGCCAAAGACCCCCCCCACCCACCCAGCTAGTCAGTTGTAGAATCAGAACTGGACCCTAGGTCTCTTCACTCCGACCCCAGGCTGCTCCTTCTGTGAGTTAGAAAAATTGCCAAGCAAAGAAAGGGTAAGTATTCAGGGTAAATAGATGCAGGAAAAGGGTCAATAGGATGAAAACACAGAATATGATTAGTCCACAATAATCAGTTTTCAGGGTTTCCTTAATTTCTTGGAAAATTCTATGCTTAAAAGTGAAAAAAAAATCTTCAGTTAATTCCCAATTACCTGCAGAGGGAAAATGTTTTTTTTTTTTTCAGGATTCATTAGTAAGTTTTGCTTTCAAGTATTTGGTGAAATCTTTCCCTATTCCACCTAATTAACTCCTTTGTTTCAGTCCCACACGGCCAATGGCATGGAGAGCCTTAAAGTCGAACACTGTAAAAATGTCTGCACAAGCCAGAGAGACAGTACATTGACTGATAGAAAGGAGCAGAGAGGAAATGTTCTCTTTAGGCAGAGGGGATGCCATTCATCACCAGCATAGAGTGTCAAGCAGGGGAGTGTCTCTGAACAGGATTGGAGGAAAGATATGGAAAGCTCAACAATTTCCCCAGCTCCTTTGGAGACAAGTTTTTTGTTTTGTTTTGTTTTGTTTTATGCTTTTTGGAGGGGCAATTGGGGTTAAGTGACTTGCCCAAGGTCACATGGCTAGTAAGTATTAAGTGTCTGAGGCCTGATTTGAACTCAGGTCCTCCTGACTCCAGGGCTGGCTCTATTCGCTGCACCACCTAGCCGCCCCATGGAACCAAGTTTTGATAGCTGTGGCTTCATTACTTTGTTTAAAATGAACTACTCAAACACTGGACTCATTTGCACTCAAATATAAGTCACTTGTTTTAATATAGCACTTTAAAGTTTAAAAGGGGCAGCTAGATGGTAAAGTGGATGGAGTGCTGGGCCTGGAGGCAGGACACAAGTTCAAATCTGGCCTCAGACACCCTGGCCAAGCCACAGTTTGCCTCAATTTCCCCCTCTGTAAAGTGAGATGGAGAAGGAAATGGTAAACTATGCCAGTATCTTTGCTGAGAAAACCCCAAACGGGATCACAAAGTCAGACCTTACATAGTTTATCTCATTTGAGTCTCACAACTACCCAATGAAATAGGCATCATTATTATCCCTGTTTAACAGATAAGGAAACTGAAACTAAGAAAGGTTAAGTGATTTCCCCAGGATCACACAGCTAGTAAATGCCTGAGGTAGGATTCAAACTCCTGCCTTCCTTACATCTCCTTCAACACTATCTTCTATCTCCAGAGCAAGTACAGAAAGAACATTCCTAAATTAGATAGAAAGGGCAGTTAGGTGGAGCAGTGATAGGGTGCTGGGCCTGGAGTCAGGAAGACCTCAGTTCAAATCTGATCTCCAATTAGTATTAGCTGTGTGACCCTGGGCAAGTCACTTAACTCTGTCTCAGTTTCCTCACCTGTAAAATGAGCTGGAGAAGGAAATGACAAACCACTCCAGTATCTTTGCCAAGAAAACCCCAAATGGGGTCATGAAGAGTCAGACAAGACTGAAATGACTCAACAACAACAAAGTTAAATGGAAATGGCTTGAGGATTGTCCTCTGTTCATGTGGATAATAGAGAGTTGTACTGATTCTGCTATGCTTTATATATCCTAAAGACAAACTCAATGACATGCAAAATCACACCTTTTCCAGCATCAGAGGCAGGGAGAGAACCCAACGAATTCTCTGCATGTATGGGTGTGTGTGCGTCTTAATTTGTAGAAAATTCCTTGTGTGAAATGACTTCCATTCATGTAAATCAGCAATGTGATAACAGGGGTAACAGAAATTGTAGGAGGAAGTTGGTAGCATATTGCATAGAGTACTGGGCCTGTAATCAGGAAAGCCTGAATTCAAATCCAGCCTCAGACATTTAAATGACTCTAGACAAATCATTTAACCTTGGCATGCCTCAGTTTCCTCTACTGTAAAATGAAGATAATAGTATCACCTACCTTACAGAGTTTTTGTGAGTAGCAGATGAGATAAAATTTGTAAATGCACTTAGCACATTATAGGCATACCGTAGATGCTATCTAAACGCTTCTTTCCTTCCTTTCCATTATATAATCTTAAAGATTTTCCTGGAAGTGAGAGATCAAGTGACTTGTGTGTGATTGCATAGCTATTTTTCAGAAGTGGGATTTGAACCCAGGGTATCCCATCTTGTCCTTTAAATCCTGGACCACACTGTCTCTGTAGTATAATCTACATTCTTAATAACAAGGCTAAAGTAACTGAGCCTATGGCCCATGAACACTCTTCTAGAACCTGACTGCCATGCCCAGTACAATGACCCACAGAGAAATTTGTCTATTGCATCAGCTCGTTAGAAACACTAGTGTGAGAATGTGGTATGGAAGTTGGCAGTCTTTAGCACCAAGACAGACTTCCCTGAGGGGATCCAGTAAGTTCTGTACACTGTAGCCATTTATTGAGGCCAACAATGGCACACTGTGTCCCAGTAGGTCAAGAAATACAAGCCCCAGCAAAGAATTGAGAACATGTTCTTCTGTAACCTGAGGAACATGGAATCTCCATCCCACTCCAATCGTTATTCCACTGTTGGGTCTGCAGCACAAGAGGGAGCTCCTGCTAGTCTAAGAGAATTTTATGCTTAGATTTCAAACCCATCATTGTTTTTCTGTAACTAAAGACCCACTGTCATCAAATAAAACAATTAAATCTAACCATCAAACAGTCCCAAGAATGCTGGATTTGGCATGAGAGGATCTATGTTTGAATCATAACTCTCCTACTTGCTACCAGTGTGACCTTGCCTCAGGTCTCTCCGGTCCAAGCCATTCTCCACTCAGCCACTAAAGTGATTTTCCTAAAACACAGGTCTGATTTTCCACCTCTCCCCACCCCTACCCCCAACTCAATGAACTCCAGTGGCTCCATATTGCCTCCTGGGTCAAATACAAAATGCATTGACATCCAAAGTCCTTCATGACCTAGCTTCTCCTGCCTTTCTGATCTGCAAGTAAGGCATAATTTACTTGCCAATTTGTCCTCCTTGATCCAGTGACACTGGCCTCCTGATTGTTCCACTGACAAGACACTCCATCTCTTGGCTCTGGGAATTTTCTCTGGCTGTTGCCGGCCCACGTGTGAAATCTTCACCTTAATCTACTGGCTTATTTGGCTTCCTTCAAGTGCCAATTAAAATCTCATCTTCTATAGAAAGCCTTTCCCAATCTCCCTTAATTCTAACGTCTCCTTTCTCTTAATTATGTCTTACTTTACCTACATGTAGCTTGTTTATACATATTTTTCTTCCCCTGTTAGACTGTAAGCTCCTTGAGGGCAGGGACTGTCTTTTGTCTCTTTCTGTAGCCCCAGAACTTAGCACAGTGCCTGGAACATGGTAGGCACTTAATACTTGTTTCTCAACTATTGAGCAAGTCACATAACCTCCAGACTTCAATTTCCTTGTGTGTAAAATGAGGAAATTGAACTATATGACCTCTAACATCCTTTCAGTTCTACATCTATGACTAGGAATCCTTACATCCAGACTAGCTCATTACAGATGACGCCCTCTGCACTTGAGGCAGTCTACCTTGGGGAAGGAATGGAAAGTACCACACATAAAGTACCACACACAAAAATCTCCAGTCATAAAGGAGAGAGAATTGGACACCTGGAGGGTCAAGTCTAATGAACTTACTGCTGGGGGTTGGGATGCCAGAAGTCATTTCTTTGCTTTCAAGAGTAATTGGTATTCCATAATTGGAGTGGTGTTGGTGCTGGTGTTGGTGCTGATGGTGGTGCTGATGGTGATGATGATGGTGATGTCTTCCTGGCGCTTTGGTGCTAAATGGGGTTCCCCCATTTTCTTCGATGTTGAATAGGAGCAAATTAGAATTGTTGAGCACTGGTGAGGGCAAAGGATAACTACAGGAAATAAAAAACAGTTAGAACTTAGACAAACAAAACCCCTCAACATTCTGGTCGTTGTTTTCTCCCCAACTGAGTAACTGCTTTTTCTCATTCTCTAAGTAGAGAGGGGCTGTAGGAAAGAAGTGGCTTTTTTTTTAGGATAATGTATCATTCTTCAAGTTGTGATAGTGGTTCCCAATCATTCCAAGTATGAGGATCCATGTATGTGTGTGTGTGTGTGTGTGTGATATAGAGACATGTATAGACATGTGTGTATGTATATATATACATATACATTCATTTTCATATATTTTATATATGTTTATTCATATTAGAGACAGACAGATAGATAAACATTCATAGATCCCTACATGATAGTAATTGTATCAATTAAGGAAATATGTAATGGCAAAAGGCTACTATAAATTCAATAATGCTTTGAAATGAATTAATATTTTATTAATCACAAAAGTGAGAAGGTATGGGATATAGTAGACAGAGAGTCAGCTTGGAGTCTGAAGACCTGTGTTCAATTTCAACCTTTGACATGTACTGGCTAGGTGAACCTCTCAGTTTCTCAGGCAACTCTCTAAAACAGAGGTGGAAAACACATGGTCCAGGTCTGAGGCCCACAGCACTCCCCAAGTACAGAAAGAAACTGAGCAAAATGTAATTGGGAAATATTTAACCAAATAAATAAAATTACAATAAAACATGGATAATGTTAATATATATGGTTTTCTAAGCTGATACACATCAATAGGGATCCATATGTACAGTTGAGTGTATCCTTCTATCCCCATTTCTATTTGAGTTTGGTACACTGCTCTACGCCAACAAAATCAAGGTACTGGTGTTGTTCAGTTGATTCAGCCATGTTCGATTCTTTGGGGCCCCATTTGAGGTTTTCTTGGCAAAGATACTGGAGTGGTTTGCCATTTCCTTCACCATCTCATTTACAAATGAGAAAACTGAGGCAAACAGGGTTAAGTGACTTGCCCAGGGGCACATGGCTAGGTAAGTGTCTGAGGACAGATTTGAACTCAGAAATATTAGCATTCTTGACTCCAGGTCCAGCACTCTATCCTTTTCCCCCACTAACTGCCCTATTTTGCTTAAATTAAATAAAGATCAAGAGGCAGCATGGTCTATGGAAAGAAAGTCAGCCTTAGAGTCAAGAGAACCTGGATGTGAGTTCAACTTCTGACACATACTGGTTATGTGACTCTGGGCCAGTCACTTGATAATAATAGCTAGCATTTATATTTTAATATTAATTTTTATTTATTAACATTTTAAGGTTTACAAAGCACTTTACAAATATTTTTTTATTTTCACAACAATCTTGGGAAATAGGTACTATTATGACCCCCATTTTATAGATAAGGAAACTGAAGCAAACATAAATGACTTGCCCAGGTCTGGATTTGAACTGGATTGGAACTCAGGTCTTCCTGACATCAGGTCCAGTGCTCTAACCTCTCATGGCACCAGGGAACTCCTTAAGACTATAAGTTGCAAAATAGTTATTTATTTTGGTCTGTGTTTTCTTTTATAATGTGACTAATATGGAAATGTGTTTTACATGATTACACATATATAAACTATATCAAACTGCTTGTCTTCTTAATGAGGATGGGAGAGAGAGAGGGAAAGAATTTGGAACTCAATTTTTTAAATGAGTTGAAATTTATTTTTACATGTGATTGGGGGAAAATAAAATATTAAATTAAAAAGATTCCTTCCAACTCAAAAAACCCCCCAAAACCAAACAGTTAACAGAGATCTACATTGATAGAGGAAGCTTCTTCACCAAGTAGCTTCCTATAGTGACTAAGTCATAGATTTAGAAAGAAAAAAAGGAAAGAAGGAAACAAAAAAGAGAAAGGAGAGAAAAAAGAAAGGAAGGAAAAAAGAGAAAGGAAGGCATAGAAAGAAGAAAAGAAAAAAGAAATACAGAAAAAAGAAGTAAAGAAAAGAGAAAGGAAGAAAGGAAGGAAGGAAAGAAAGAAGAGACAATGCTTAGTACACACATAGATTCTGGGAACTTTTGTTGTTGGACTCAGGAACCCCTGTTCAAGGGCCTGTGGTCCAATGCCCTATGCCAAGAGGCAAATCAACTAGCTTAGTTAAAAGAGTCAGTCAATAGGGGAAGGTAGGTGGCACAGTGAATAGAGCACCGGCCCTGGAGTCAGGAGGACCTGAGTTCAAATCTGACCTCAGACATTTGACACAATTACTAGCTGTGTGTCTTTGGGCAAGTCACTTAACCCCAATTGCCCTCCAAAAAAAAAGTCAGTCAATATACATTTAATAAGCACCTACTGTGGGGCAGCTAGGTAGAGCAGAGTTCTAGGCATATAGTTAGGAGACTTGAATTCAAATCTGCCCTCACCCTGGGCAAGTCATTTAACCCTTTTTGCCTCAGTTTCCTCATCTGTAAAATGAACTGGAGAAGGAAATGGCAAATCACTCCAGTATCTCTGCCAGAAACCCCCAGTGGGGTCACAGAGAGCTGGACCTGACATAAAGGAGTGAACAACAAGTATCTACTAAGCTCTAGGCACTGTGCCAGGGACTGGAGATACAGAGAAAGGTAAAAGATGGTACTTGATCTCAAGCATCTCCCACTGGACCAGAAGCCAGAAGACATGAGTTCTAGTTCTTGCTTGCCATTGTATGGCCCACGTCTTTCCCTCCCAGAGTCAAAGTAGCCTTCTCCATTAGTTGTTCCAATAGTTTATAGCTTTGTGTTGCTGAGAGAGTAGGAAGGACCTGAGGACGCTTAGCCGGCTTCTCTCAAAAGCAATTCCTCATTTAGAGCCAGTATATGCGGATGTTTTTATGTCCATGTGTATATGATTAAGTGAAGAATGCAACTATGTTTCTAGATGAAAAACAGTCCATTCTTGTAAAAGTAATCCCGAAGCAATGGGCTTGAGATTACTCTGAGTGAAGATAGTAATCAAATATTTGCTTCCTACACGGCAGGACAGAACCATAACTAAGAATTTATTCACCTGGGGCAAAAACAATAGGGGGTCCCTGGGGTGGGGTGGCAACATGCTGATATCTCAACTCTGACTCATCTCAGGAGAGGGTTGGCCTGATCCTAGACACTGGAAGTGGCTTGCCAGAGGGGCAGTTGCTTTTCATGATGCGAATACACCACAAACCAAAGTGATCTCTGCCAGAAGAGGAAGGGTTGCCCTCCTAGAGAACTCCCTGGCTCTTCTCCCCAATCTGCCACTATTCTACTGATTGCTTTATATATCATAGAAAACTGAAAGGAACCCCCTAAGGTCATCTAGTGAATCTCATTTCACAGATGAAGAAACTGACTGACTAAAGTGAAATGACTTTTCCATGGTCACACAGATAGTGAAGCTCAGGGTCAGGCTTCTAACCCAGGACCTTTGACTTCAGAGTCAGTGGTGTTTCCACTTCTTCCATGTTGGAACACTGGAGTAGTGCTCCATTTTCCCCATGCTTATTATGATTCTAACACAGGATATTCTTCTATAAATTATCATAGGCATAGCATAGACGCAAACTTCAGTAGACCATGTATGCCATCACTTCTTTCTATATACCTCAGGCTAGTATTTGGCTTGTTCCCCAAGATTCAAGATTAACCTTTCTTTCATTAGTTCATTGTATTCCTTCTGGTATAAATTATGTGGGGCAGATGGTAGAATCATAGACGTAGATCTAGAAGATCCCTCCAAGGCCATCTCTTCCAGCGCTCATATTACATATGGTCATTCAGATAACAATTATCAGAAGCAGGATTGAACCTAGTTCTTCTGATTCTAGAATTCCAGAAATTCTATTTCTATCATAATGCCAAGCTGTGAGATAGCCCCATCAGAGTGAACTTGGATACTCAAAGATGAATAAATGAGCTTTTATCATAACAAGCAATTTAGATTTTATTGAACTGATTTAATAAGTTCTTATTTAAGTGATCACATATGTACACTTGTACATATGTATACTTGTACTTCACACATACTATGTGAAATTGATCTTTAGCACCCTACTATTAAATCATAGGATCATAAATTTAGGGCCAAAAGGGACCTTAAAATGCATCAAGTGCAACTTATTTTACAGAAAAGGAAACTGAGGCACAAAGAGTTAAAGTGACTTGTTCGAGGTCACAAAGCTAGTAAATGTCTGGGGGTAGGATTTGAACCCAGATCTTCTTGACTTCAAGTCCAGTTTCCTATCTACTACCTCAATCAATCAATAAACATTTATTAAGCATCTACTGTGTTCTAGGCACTGTGATAGGCACTGGGGATACAAAAAGAGGCAAAAGACCGTCTTTGCCCTCAAGGAGCTTACAAGCTAATGTTGCCTCACTTACCTTTTGCTATTCTCCTTTGTTTTTGAAGATTTTTTCCCCGGTCACTTGCAGAATTTATTGTTTATCAATGGAATTTTAAAATTTAACCACTGTGTACCTTCATGTTTATAGCCTTGCAGCTTTTTCAGGAGATGATCTATGGTATAGATTCTTTCAACTGGCACTTTTTTTCTGTCTATAGAAGTCCCAGGCAGTTTTCTTGTATGATTTCTTTCATTATGGCGTTCAGGTTTTTCAACTTGTGTTCTTCTGGGAAACCTATAATCCTTAAGCTGTCTCTACATATCCTGTCTTCAAGATCAGTATTTTTGCTTGCACAGAGAGCATATTTTCTTTTAAAGTTATTGCTTTTTGCTTCTCTTCGATTGTCCTTTACTTCTGTGTATTTGCATTCTAGATCAAGAGTCTTCTTTTTTGTTTCTTTAGTGAGACTTGCCACCATAGATTCAAGTTTTTCTCTTCTACCAATTATTTTTGTCATACGGGCCATAAATTCTGCTCTCAATTTTTATTTCTCTTTTAAAACATTCACAAATAGAATGTTGTGGTTCTAACTTCTCAGAATCCACAAAGATGTCTACTTCATCAGGTGTTAAATCATTTTCCTTTATTTTGTAGTATTTATCCATCTAGAAGTCATATTTCCCTCTGTCATTAATGTCTTCCCCATTAATTTATTTGCTTATGCTCAAGTTCTCTGAGTTTTCTTCTTCTAGAGATCTTTGGTAGTTTCTATCTCCACAGTCTTCCCACCCCCCTTTATTTTTACTTATTGATTATTTTCTGACTCCCTCCCATTTGATAGGGCTTTCCCTGGGGGCTGTATCTCAAAGCATCTCAGCCTACTCCCACACTGGGCAATTAATCATTCACAAGCCTAATTTTCTGCCCCATGTGACTTTTGAGGCAACAGCAATAACCTCAGCTGGATGCTGGGCTCTTTCTTGTCAGGTTTATTGGAATGTCACACAGTCCCTCATACATGGTCTCCTGTTCTATTCCTTCTGTTCCTCAGTTGCCTGGTCTGTCAATACAAGGTACTGCCACACCAACACTATAACAGCCTGGGAACATTTCTGCCATTTGGAGTTTGGATCTTTGTGGAACGGGGAGGAGGTGGGTGTCAGAGTAATAGTGTTGAACTCTATTACAAGCCCAGCCATGTGTCCCGCTCCACTCTCTCTGTTCCTCACCTCTTCTACAGAGTTCTACTGTCACACAGAATGCTGCCGCTGTGCTTTGTGAACTCAGCAAATTTCTGTAGTTTGGAACTGGGAACTTCATGGCACTGGAAAGAGGAAGATGGAATCAGGATTTTGGATTGCATTTTGTTGCAAGTCCTTGGGTCAGTCTGTAGCCTTGATGCTGATAATGTGGTAGATTGGGGAGGAGGTGCTGATTGAGCATGAGATGGGCATTATTAGTTCATGGACTTCTTAACCTTTTTTTCAGGTTCTTGGTGTCCTATGTCATGGAAACAGGTGAAATTGCTTTATTTTTGGTATATGATTTCTATTCTGGAGAGGTTTGAGGATTATGAAGATCAGATAAAATGTCTAGTTCTCCATCTTTTTGGTCACATAACCTGGAACAGCTAATTTTTGCTTCTTATTCTTAAGTATCTTCTTTCTGTCTGTGTCTCTCTTTCTCTCTCCATTTCTCCTAGTGCCTTTTCTCTTCAGTCCTACAGGTGTACGGTCTGAATGCCACCTTTCCACTACCCACAGCCTCTCATAGTAACATTCTACCTAGAACTTCCCTTCCTCCTCCACCTTAATAAAGTTTTCTATTATCTCAAAGTTGGGCTTTAGGAAGGAAGCAATGTGTTTGAATTAATTTACACTAAGCTGTGAACTACTTATATCCCCTTCTGGCAGGAATATTGGCATTTTAAAAGACTTGCTAAAAATCTTGTTAAATCCGAATGAATCTCTAATTGGTGAGATATCAGCAAGTATGAAAAAACGTGAGATGCTGCCTGACAGTAGTATATAGAGGGCTAGACCGGGAAGCAGGAGAACAGGTATTCAAGTCTTGCCTTTGACACATACAGCCCATGTGACCCTGGACATGCCACTTAGCCTCTGAATGCCTTTGAATCTATATTGGTGAAGTTTCCATTCTGGGAGCTCAATACACAGATGAAATTGCAGGTCTAAGCTCCCCCCAAAGTCAAGAATTTTAGAGATAAGCTCTTTTAGGGCAAGGACTGTCTTTTGCCTAATAGTAGGCACTTAATAAATGTTTATTAGTTGATTGATTGTTAGAATGAGGGTTTGATTGGAAGAGAACTCAGAGCAGTTCCTGGCACTCAGTGCTTAATATTTATTATGTTTGTGATGCAGATAAAGCTCATTGCTGACTCATATCCAGTCATGGGTCCCAAGTCTTAGGCTACTGGGACACTGAGGTTAAGTGAGTTACCCAGGGTCACACAGTCTGGATGTGCCAAAGGCAAGACTTGAGCACATGTTCTCCTGCTTCCCAGTCCAGTCCTCTGTATCTCAGGCAGCCCTTCGCACTTTTTTTTTTAATCCTTGCTAATATTTTGCCAATTAGAGATTGATTTGGATTTAACAAGTATTTTAGCAAGTCTTTTAAAATGTTGATATCCCTGCCAGATATTAGCTAGGTTAGGGTTTCTCCCAGGGCACTGAAATTCCGAGGGTCTGACAGTATTTCCAGCCCTTCAGCTATCAGAAGCACTTGATGATTGAGCTCAGGAATAAGTAGATGAAATAAGAAGCAAGAGCTGAGGTGCTCCTCCACCTGGCCCCTTTCCCTATCCCTGCCATCAGCCTCCCTAATCCCTTCCCCATTCCTGTCTGCCCAGAAGCTCTGGTTATGGAGGGCCAGCTCTGAAGGGAGTCTGTTCTTTCACACATTCTGAGCTGGGGAGAATCAGAAACATAAAAGGGTTTGTGCATCTGGGGTCTCAGATAGGGAAGTGAGTGCTGGCTTCATGTGTGGAATCTTTTCTGGGCATGACTTATCCCCCGCCAGCTTGGTATGAGGTAATAGCCCTGACACTGATTCTGAGACTGAGTTCTCTGTTGTTCATTCGGTTCAGACATGTCCAACTCTTTGTGACTCCATTAGGGTTTTCTTGGCAAAGATACCAGAGTGATTTGCCATTTCTTTCTCTAACTCATTTTACAGAGGAAGAAACTGAGGCCAACAAGGTTGAGAGACTTGCCCAGGGTCACATAGCTAGTAAGTGTCTAAGGCTGGATTTGAACTTGGATCCTCCTGATTCCAGGTCCTCTCCTCTATCTACTGCACTACCTAGCTGCCCTTCAACCTCTCTAGGCAAATTGTCATACCAGTTATTTACTGACCCAGATTTCCAAACAGACATCTGTCTGCCTATACCCTCAGCTTCTCTTCATTTGGAGTGTGGAGCCCACACACTGACTCTGCTTTGTCATCACAGTTCTCTGAAAGGTGGAGACCAGAAGTAATCAACCGGCCTTTTCCCTTTGCAATGGCTGGCAATCTCCCAGTTTTAGCTCTTTTTATTTCTGTGATAACAATAATACTTAAGAATTATGTTACACTGTAAGATTCATATAGGATCATAGCTGGAAGAGCCTTTAGAGGCCACTGAGTCCAAGCTACATTTTACAGATGAGGCAACTGAGGGAATGAGAGGTTAAGTGACTTGCCCAGGGTTACAAGCTACTAAGTGGCAGAATTCAAATCCAACTCTTCTCAACTCTAAGTCCAGGACTCTATCTAATTACAACAGTAACAATGATAAAGTAATATTTATAAAGGTAATGCTTTTATCATAGAAATGTAGTGAGATAGTGATAGCTTCTACCAGGGATATTGGAATGAAGACAACTTCAGGGCTCTAACGAGACCCTCTACAATGAAACTAAGTGCTTAGCATCACTATGGTTTCTTGGACCGTTTGGCCTATCGAGTCTCTCCACTACTTGTAGATATTTAAACCACATACACCCCTTTAAAATGTATTGGGAACATTGGAAAAATGCCCAGTGTCCAAGGCATGGTAAGCACAATGCACACTGGCTCTTTTGAAGTATAGGGTAGCTAAAGGAACACTAAGTAACCCTGATAAATTTGTCTGTACTCTGTTAGAATAAGAAGAGAACTTATTCATGCATACTGAAAGGCTTGGAAACAAAGATGCAACAAATGATAGCAAGACAGGAAGTTCACTAAGATTTTTACAGAATGAACCATAGATTCAGATAATAGCAGAACTGGAAGGGACCTCAGGGTCAGTCAACTTGGCCAAGCCCTACCCAAATAATGAATCTTAAAGCAACTCCAACATGGAACCTTCCAGTACTCACTTGAAAATCTCCAACAATGGGTAGCTCATCCCACATTTTTGACAGCTCTAATAGAAGTATCTGTGTATATTGAAAAAATAAATTTCTCAGAAATCATGGATATTATTTGCTAATGAAAGTGCAAAGTATGGAAAATACCAAAGAATTATATGATTTACCACTGTGTATGGGGATGGCATGGATGTCAGATTAGAATTAGGATCATTTTAAGCTGCTAGGTGGTGCAGTAGATAGAATGCTGGGCCTGGAGTCAGAAGACTTGAGTTGAGATCCTACATCAGATATTTCCTAGCTGTGGGGCTCTGGGCAAGTCATTTAACATTTATCTGCCTCAGTTTCCTCAACTGTAAAATGGGAATAATAGTAGAAATAGTCAATAAGCATTTATTTAGCACCTACCATGTGCCAAGCACTGCTCTCAGCACTAGGGATACAAATAAAGACAAAAGATAGTCCCTGACCTCAAGAAGTTCACAGTCTGATGGGGAAGATCACAAGCAACAAATGTGTGCAAACAAGCTACTTACAGGATAAAGAGGAAATAATTAACAGAAGGAAGACACTAGAATTAAGAGAGTTTGGGAAAGCATCTTCTTTACCAGGTTGTGAGGATCAAATGAGATAATAATATGTAAAGCATCTCGCACAGTGCTGACATACAGTAGACACTTAATAAATGCTCATTCCCTTCCTCTTCCCCCTTTACTCACTGTATATGGTCAAAAGATTAGAATTAAGATCATCCTAAGCAGGTTTTAAAACAATACAAGGCAAATCCTTATAGAATAACCTTGTTGTTATTATATATTATATGTTATTATATATTATATGTTATAACATATTATATATGTTGTTATATGTGTGTGTGGGTATACGACTGTTTATAAAGGATTCTATATTGGACACAAATTGGGAACAAGGTAAATGGGAAGCTGTTGCCAATAACAACAACAAAAAGAAAAAGACATGCAGGAGATTGGTGGGTACGATAAGCAGGTACACATTTTTAGATATAAAGATATTTTAACGTGTGGGAAATCTACCAATCCTTTGGAAGCAGAATTGAACAAGAATAGTTTTTCTGTAGCCCAGTTGCTGCTTTGCAGACATTTAGAGATTTGGTTTTGAGACCAGGAGAAAAATGGCATTTGACTTTCTGGCCTAGGATAGGGGGAAGGGGGGGGGGAGATACTATGTTTAACCACCAGGTGGTGCTGCTAGCCACTAACATGATTGGAAGTATTAAACTGAGCCAGTCCGATGTTTACTTTGGCACTTATGGTGCTTCTCTGTTAAGCAGATGTATAGGAAGGTACCAATCTCTCTATCGTTCTTAGAGACCCCCCTTCCCCCAACTCCACTTAGATCTAGATCACAGATCTAGAGTTAGAGTGGACCACAAAGTTCATTTAGTTCAATCTATCATTTTATAGATGAGGAAACTAAAGCCCAGAGACCAAGTGTCTTGCCCAGGGTTATGCAGATAATTTTTTTCATTTTAATCGGAGGTAGGATTTAAACCAAGGGCCTCTGACTCCAGAGCTAGTATTCTTTCCACTGTGGTTTATGCAAATTCACATGTCTAATGTGAATCTACCCAATTAGAATTAGTTCTGAGTGTTCAACCTACTGGTAAAACCCTGCCTCTCCCCTGCACTTAAGATATTTCACTATGCCCTAATCATGTGACCTTGACATAAGGTAGTGGCCTCCCCAAAGGGTGGACAGAATATAACACATATTCTATCTGTCAAACTTTCTACCTACCTCTTTAGTCAGCATAGAAACAATAACCACAATAAAACAATACATAAAATGGGGGGCAGCTAGGTGGCGCAGTAAATAGAGCACCAGCCCTGGAGTCAGGAGGACCTGAGTTTAAATCCAGCCTCAGACACAACACAAAAACTAGCCGCGTGACCTGGGGCAAGTCACTTAACCCCAACTGCCCTCCAAAAAAAGCAAAAAAGAAAAAAAACAACCATAAAATATCTTTGTTGTTTTGCTACTTGAAGATACTGCTAATCTCAGGAAGCACTTTGATAGTCACAAATTGCTCTGAACCCAAGAGTTCTATGGCACATATAGATTGGCTTGTTTAACCCTCTATAGTTGCTACTCATATGAGGAGGTGAATTAATATAGGGAACACAATATGACCCCCAATTGATGGTCTCACACTGCCAGTTGGTTCAATCTTTTGATGTAGGCTCAGGAATTCTAGATTTGAGATTCCTGCTCCTCATGGTACAGAGAACAGATTAGAGATTTGTTGAGAATTTAAATTCCTGATGGGCTAGGGTTTTTTCCACTTGGCATATTTCACTGGCAGAGACCTGATTGCTTCTTGCCACAGCTGGCTTATTGCTTGGGGAGCTGGAGTATTAGTGATGGTAAATCAGATATGAAAAAAAATTCTCTGCTTTGTTCACCATCCTGCCTTTTCTCTCTCCCTTATCTCTGACCTTGAGCCATTTTAGTTCAGGTTCCTTGTGGCCTCAAGGCATATCACATGCCCACTGATCCTTCCACTGAGCAGCTAAACTTGGATATTTGCTTCTCCTTGTCAACTCTATTGTTACAGGGGATATGAGGAGGAAGGGAATGAAGGAATTTTACATATAAAGAGTCCAAATCACTGTTTAATACCTTACAATGTGGGAAGAGACAAAAGACATTTTTAAATAATGGCTTAGGGGTAAAATGAAAATATATAATAAAGCCAAAATATCATTTCTACAGTTTCAGAGTGGTGTAGGTCCACAGGAATAATTTTCTATTCATCCATGCAATTATTTGTTGAGATATGGACAGTAGGAGGGAAAGATAAAGTCAGTTAAGTAATATGATATATGGGTAGAGAACTATAAGCTGGCCATGCCATCAAGACACATCCTAATTGGCTAAATGAGTGAATCCTGAATTTGACCTTGGACTGGAAGAATGGATGGGTGAGCTCAATCTAGAAAGCCCTTGTGGGTAGAAGCCTCAAATCTTGCAAGCGTTTGGAAGAGATGAGGCCCTTCTTAACCAAGGCTACTGGTAGCTTAGAATAGGGAAGGCCTTAGCCTGGATAACTTTAATTAAAGATTTTATTAAAAATCTTGGGTGCAACTCAGAAAATGGGTAGACTTCTTTTCTGTACACGTCTAATTACCTTATCCTTTTAAACTGTTTCTAAAATTGCATTCTTTTCCCTCGTAAATAAAACCTAGAAAATGCACTCTTTCGACCTGAAGGGTACATGGAAAAGAAGAAAGGAAGATAGAAATGACAAAGGAAAAAGAACATTCAGAAATATTGGCAGTGATAGAGATAGGCAGCCATGAAAGTTCTATTTGGACATCTCTCTAAACCCAGGGAGCCCAACTGGCTAAAGCTCAGTACCTGGGGGTGAGGTTCAATGATCAGGAAGTTCTGAAAGTAGTGAAAGCCTTGGGGCCGAAAAGTACAAGTTCCTTGGACTGGTTCCAAATAAAAGTGCTCCTGCCCCATAAAGCCGATTTTTATTCATTGAAGCATAAAGCTTCAGGCCAGAGAGGAAACAATTCTTAGAAATCACTTGGTCCAAACACCTAATTTTACAGAGCAGGAAAATGAGCCCATCCAGAGAGGTTTTTACCCAAACTTACAGAGTTTCACTTGACACTGTTGTCTGTCTGTCTGTCTCTCTCTCTCTGTTCCCCCTCCAGTTACTCCTACAAGGATAATCAGTTCTATAATCATGGTATATGAAGCCAGCTTAGAAACACCAACCCAGATCTTCTGCTTCTCTTTGCTTCTATGCAGAGGCAAAAGGCAGGCTCTGAGTGACAGTGCCAGAGAGGCTATAATTCTTGCTAGGGCTATTTGGAAACAGTCCCAGCCTTCCTGTCCCTATTGCTCAACTGTCCTGCCTCCCAGATTGTGGGAAGAGAATCTAAGAAAAAATTTAGCAGACCAGGAATGGTATACATTTCATACCTTGGTGATAGCAAAGGGCAAGGTAATTATGAAGGGGTTACAGTTCTAGGCCTGATCTTTTTCTTTCAAAATAGGACTAGGGTGCTAGCTCAGGGCACAGGTTCACTGGACAAACAGGCACAGGAACTGGTGGGAGCAGATGAGCAAACTACTGTGGAATCTTGTTGGTTGAAATATTTCAATAGTACTTGGGTTATTAATTACTACATGGAAAGAACATCTGCAAAATATGTGGGAAGGGCTCTTACATGTTGTATGTCTAAGAAACAGGGAAAGAGGTCATCTTTTCTGGAAGTTTACAGGTCCTTTTGCCTTCAAATAAATTGACTCCATGACTGGAAGATGGAGCTATAGACTTATTTCATCTGTTGTTGTTCAATCATATCTGATTCTTCATGACTAAATGGACCATAGCAGGACACTATTGTCCATGGGGTTTTCTTAGCAAAGATGGAAATGGTTTGACAATTCCTTCTCCAGTAGATTTAATGCAAATAGAAGTTAAGTGACTTGCCCAAGGTCACACAGCTAGTGTCTGAGGCAGGATTTGAACTTAAGTCTTCCTGACTCTAGGTCCAGCAATCTATCCACTGAGACACCTGTCCCCTAGATTATTATCTAGAGATACACAAAAAAGAAACCCAAAGAGAACCATTCAGGTAGCCCCCAGGGTATGACCAAGATTAGCTTACCTGCTTCAAATGATCACTAGTTAAATTTCAGGCAAGAGAAGCTGGAAACCATGACCCAAGGCCAAGTGTTATCTATAAAGCATAGTGAGTATACCCTTACATTAGTTTGCTCAAATACAATTAGTGTCAAAGCAGCAGCTATTGAATGATTGTGTAGAATGAGTAGAAAGTTATCCTATAGGGTCTTTGTAGTAGGCCCTAGTAGCTATTTAATATGGCATTTGTCGAACAGGAAGACATAAAAGCACAAAAGCTAAATGGAAAGCAGACTGCTTATGGTCTTATAAGCAAGATTTGGTTCCAATGCTTAATTTGCAGAATTTGCACTCATAGTATGGAGTTTGAGAGACATTATAGCAAGAAAGAAAGATTTAGAAATCCTCTACATAAAAAAAGAAATCCTCTGCATAGAGATGTTATAGCTAAAGTGTGGGAAAGGAAACAAAAGAGGTCCCAGGATAGAGCCTTGGGGATGTTCTGACTTAATGGTCAGGAAGAGAAAGAGGAGGATGTGCTATCAAGACAAATGAGAAAGAATGGTCACACAGGCAAGAAGAGAACCAGATGAAGACCAGTGTCATTGAAGCCAGGATACATAGCATCAGAAATTGCAGAGAGGTCAAGATGAGAACTAAGAAAAGACCATTGAATTTAACAGCAAAAAACCTCACTGGGTAACCCTGGAGATAGCAGCTTCAGTCCAGTGGTGAGGTTGAAAGGGGTGAAGTAGAGATTGGGAAGCAGATGGTAGGAGTATAGACCAGAGATGTCAAACACATACATCACACTGAAGCCCAGAACTCCAAAATGCAACCAGACCAGATTAAAATTCACTTGAGAAATATTTAACAAAACAAATAAAATACAGTAACATATAAATATTGTTAACATGCAGTTTTTAAAGTCAACAATGCAGCCCAATTTCTATTAGCTTGACATCACTGCTATAAGACACCTCCTTTCTAGGAGTTAGGCTGTGAAAGGGAAAAGAGATATTAGGATGAAAACTTTAAGGAACAGCAGTGCCAAACGAAGGTTTCATTATTAGTTTAAGGATGGGTGTCACCTGGGTATATGTGATGATCTATATCACTTGAGTAGCTCTTTGGCATCCAAAAAAATTCATCCATGACTTATGAGATAGCTAGAATGGCAACTCAAAGTCAGGTGAACATTATTTTATGTCAAAACCATATTTCAGCCACCTTTTAGAAATGCTGGTCATTTCCCATTATCATAATTTGTCCACTGATGCTAAAATAGAGGTTTCAATCTATGGGGTATAAATAGGATTTGCATTGAGTGAGATTTACATTGAATTAAAATCAGGCTATTCCAGTCTCAATAGAAAGGACCAAAGCCAATCTTTTGACTAGGATTTCCTTTGTGACTGCTTGTAACTGAGGTTGCCTCTTCACTATCCCAAACTGGAGAATTTAGTGTTCACCTTGTGCTTCTGTATGTTGGGGCTTTGCTTGGACCATACTCTGTACCTCTAATTTCCCCCCTTGTACCTGCCCATCTTCAAGGTCTAGCTCTAATCTCCCATTTTGAATTCTCTCTTTCAACCTTCCACTTCCCAGAATCTCTAGCCCCATACAAGGCCCAATCAAGTGTCCTTTATAGCAAGAAGCTTTTCCCTAGTCCCTCTAACTTGTTAGTGCTTTCCAATCAAATTACTTTGTATTTACTTTGTATTTTGGGTTTACTTATCTGTGTGTACATTGTTTACCCAATAGAACATAACCTCTTTGAGGGCAAGACTTTGTAACCTCAATCCTGAGCACAGTACCTAGCACAGTGTTTAATGTTTGTTGAATTGAAAATGTCTCTGGAGTGTAATATACTAGAATAAGGCTTAGTTTCAGAGTCAGGAGACCTGAATTCAGATCTTAGCTCCAAAATTCACCAGTTATATAACCCTGAGAAAGCCCATTCATCTCCAACTGTTTCTTCAAGGAAATAATACTACTTTGCTTACCTATCCCACGGGTTTTAAGGAAAAAAACATTACATAAATGTGTTATCATCTAAACAGATGAACCCCAACACTTTATATTTCTTTTATGCCACTTTTTACTTTATCTTGTACTTAATAAAAATAATTGGCATTTATGTTGCATTGTTAAAGTTTGCAAAATGCTGTATAAACATTCTCTTATTTTATCCTCTCAATATTTGGAGATAGGTGTTATTATCACCCCCATTTTAGAGGTGATAAAACTGAAGCAAGGGTCAAATGACTTGCCCAGGGTCACAGAGTTAGTCTCTGAGGCTCAATTTGAAATCAGGTTTTTCAGAGTCAAACTCTTAAACACTCCAACCACCTCAATCCCTTAGTTTGAGAAAACTGAGTTAGAATCACTGCTATCTTGTTAAGATTAAATTTATTAGGTTGTGGATAAATGACATCAAGTACTATTTTGGCTTTCTGCTGACAATGACATGCAGCATTATTGGTCACTTTTTAGAAGGAATGAGAGTATCAATTCTAAGAGAGTCCATTTGTCAGATGAGGACATCAGCATCCCCCCAGTTACCAGGATTGTAACCTGAGTTTTCACTCTTCTCTCCCCCAGACATCCTATCAGATGTCAAGTCCTTTGGATTCAATCCCTCAGTATCTCTCACATAAATCCTCCTCTCTTCTCTCCCTTTAAAGTCAGTCTCCACCCACCCCTCCTGCATATATTTATCACTTCTCTCTCACCTGGTCCATTATAATATTCTCCAAATTAGTCTTCCTTCTCCAATCTATGGAGACACAGATGCCAAGATGATGTCCCTAAGAGGACTGACCATGTCACTCCTTTTCAAAATCCCCAGCTAATTATATTGTCTGTCCTTATATAAACTCCTTGGCCTTGTAACTTAGAGCCCTTCAAAATCTACAGACATTGTTTTCCTTTATGTTCCAGTCACATGGGACTACAAGTTGTTGGCTGATCTAATCTTGATGTTTACCAACACCTCGAATCCGTGCAGGTCGTCCCCCATGCCTGGGATATACTCCCTCCTTGCTGCCCTTCAGATTACTTACCTTTTTCTAAGGCTTTGTTCAGGTGCTGCTTCCTCTGTTAAGCCTTCCCTGTTTTCCCCAACTGAGTGTGTTCTCTTCCAATTTTCCTAAATCATCTTGCCATCTACCCCATCACAGTATATCTTGTATTATACTTATCTGTGTGTATGTCATCACCTTTCCAGTAGATTGGAAGCTCCTTGAGGATAGGTAGTCATTATTTTTTATAACTTTCCTTTCCCCCAACACCTAGTAAAATACCTTATACTTATTAGGTGCTTAATTTAACGTTTTGTTTGTTGAACGATGCTCTGGAGAGAGAAACAAGAAGTGTTGATGCTGTCTTCAATAGGCACGCAATCACCTGGTTCCCCTTCCAGAACATCCATGAGTTGATCATCATTTCACCCCCTCTGGAGAGCAGAGGATGGCCAGAACTGTTGAGACTTTGAGGTTTGAAGAAGGGGGTAGGAGGGAGCTCATGAGAGGAGACATCAGTCTTCTTGTTGTGGTAAGTTCAATGATTTGGTCAGCAGGAGTAGGGGGGGAGTAAGGCAAAGGTCACCATTACCTTTTTGTTCTTCTCTATTCAGCCTTTGTAGTTCGTATGGCTCACAGCAGGAATAGAAATTATAGGAAAGCAAATTTCTTCCTCTGTCCAAGTTTTGACCAAGCTCCCTGTCTGCCCACCACTGGCAGTAGAAGAGAGTCGAAAAGCCAGACTTTAAAAGTTACCTCAGGGCTCCTCCAGGACTCTGGCAGAGGTCAAAAGAGCTCAAATAGCCTGAAGTAGCCCAACTGAAGACCAGCGTATGGTAGTGGTACCTCAGCTGAGATGACTAGTTAGAGCACAGTAGTGGGATAAGACCACAAGAGAACACTGGTGGTTCAGAAGCCCCAGTCATGCATATTCACTTGGCTCAAATGGTCCCTTTTGTGTGTGCCCCTCAATTTGTCTTAATGATTTCAGTCCCCTATCCCACTGATGGTACGGTAACCTGAGGGAGTGTGTACCCTGTGTGTATCAGAGAAACTGTCTTTTGCTTTGACTTTACATACCCTCTAGTCGCCCTAGTAAAATAAGACACAATAAAAGCTATTATTTTGAGCATTAAGGCAGAAAGCTTTTGATTGAGCAAGTATGGTGGGAAGTAAAGTTGGAGACATGAGAAGAAACTAAAATTTAGAATGGTCACTGTCACGATCATTTGAACTACTGTCTCTTGTTATTATATGCTCTTGTGGGGGATAGACTCTAAAATCCATGACTTGGGCCTCTCCAAACACCCAGCCCTATCATGTGATGAGAGCTTTCACCATGTTATTCAAAATCTGACTGCACACATCTCTGGCAAAATTGCTACCAAGTGATTCCAGTTACAGGGGTCTTAGTGATAGTCTGGGCACTGGGAAATTCAAGTGAAATGATAATTCTGACAGAATTCCAGTCAATGACAACATGCTTTCAGTCTCTAATTAAAAAACAAACTACAAACTCTAAATTAACTATAATTGATAAATATAAAAAACTATAGTTGATAAATAATAGACCACTAAAAAATAGGAACCAATGCATAAATGAGTTAAGAAGGTACCTTTAGAACATATTTCACTATGAGACATGATCAAGATATTATGAGTATTAAAGGCAAGAGCTTTTTTTGCTGATGACAGAAATGTAGCCTCTCTTGTTATTAAATACCTTCCTGAGGCTTATTTAAGCTTCAAGGCAATTTGTACTGTCTGAATACAGTACTAGCTGCCTGGTCTGTGATGGGAGGTGAAAAGGAAAAATGAAAAGCTGTTTATGTGTTTGTCCTGAGTGCCAGAAAAACTCAGCAGGACTTCAAAACCTGGTGGGGCCATGCAGCCTGCATTCTTAACTGGGAAGGAGGTGAAAGGAATTTATTTGCCTTAACCTGACAAAGAAATATTTTTGTGTGTGTGAGGAATGAATGAGTTAAATAAAAAGTCTTGACAGCTGCCTGGTAGAGTGAAGCTTTTCTCTTCTTTTCTTTTTTAAAGCAATTGGGGTTAAGCAACTTGCCCAAGGTTACAAGGCCAGTTATTTTTTTGTGTGGGTGTTAAGTGTCTGAGGTCGGGTCCTCCCAACTCCGGGCCGGCATTCTACTCACTAGGCCCCCTAGCCGCCCCTGAGTGAAGCTTTTCTAACAAAGATCTGAAAATGTGTTGAGAAGTGCCTGTCAGCATGTCGGCCCTTCAAGGTTTACCCTACAGTGTCATAAAAGGGTGAAGGTTACTTTTCCACCTCTGAACACCCAAAGAGCTGCAGTAGCAAATGGCAACAGGGGCACCAGATGATAACTGTAGCATCTGGATGCATCAGCCTAGCCAAGAAAGATCTAGTGGGGTCTCCAGAGGCAGAAGATAATGGGTGGAAAAGGTGGAGCTCAGGGCACAACAGCTAGAGAAACAGGAACCGGAGACCAGGGAGCTATAGGAAACAGGGTTGGATGTAAAGGCCCACCTAATAGCTGACTGCTGGTAGGTACAGCCATGAGTGGTGTCCTAGCGACAACACAAATCATACTTACCTTGGAGTGTGTTTTCAGTTTCCTTTCCCACCAGCATGGGACCTCAGAGACCATCTATTCCAGCGTATACATGACCCACTTCTATAATACACCTGACCAGTAGCAATCATACCTTTTGGGCTTTTTGAAGGCCTCCAGTGAGGGGAAAAACTATTATCTCCTGAAGCAACCCCATTCTATTTTTTAATAGCTCCTGTAGTTGGGTGGTGTTTTACTTAGACATCAAACCTAAACTTCTTCTGAAACACACACTTTCTTTCCCAGCACTGCTCTACATAGGACAGCCCTTCTAAGCAATGGAGACAATTAGCACTTCTCTTCTAAGTGTTCTCCAGGCTAAACATTCCCAGTTCCTTCACCTGATTCTCATATGGCAGGATGCTCCAAGGACTTGGGCCATCCCAGTCACACTTCCCTGGCTATTCCATAACTTCTCCTCCTTCTTAAAAAGCAACATCCAAACTAAACATGATATTCTGGGCCTCTTTTATAAAATCTTTTGCAAAAATTCAAAGATACCTTAATACTTATAGTGCTTATTATGTGACAGGCCCTGTGCCAAGCGCTCCACAATTATTATCTCATTTGATCCAAAGGAAAACCTGGGGAGTTACATAAGGGACCATCAAGTTGAACCTTCACATTTTACAGATGAGGGAGCTGAGATGGAGAGAGGCTAAGTCACTTGCCCAAGGTCACACAGTCACTAAGTTTCTGAGGCACAGTTTGAACTCAAGGTCCAGAATTCTATCTATTGTATCATATATCTGGGGCAGCTAGCTAGGTGGCACAATGGATAGAGCACTGGACCTGGAACAAGGAATATCCAAGTTCAAATTCGACCTCTAACACTTAGTAGCTATGGGACCCTGGGCAAGTCACTTAACCTCTATTGCCTCAGTTTCCTCAATTGTAAATGGGGATTACGGCCTCTACCTCACAGAGCTGTCATGAGGATCAAATGAGATACTAGTAAAGCACTTAATATAATGCCTGGCACATAGTAGTTGCAATATAAATGCTTATTTCTCTTCTCCATCTATCTGCCTCAATCATTGGTAGAACAAGGTACTATTTCAAATTTCTGTTTCCTCAGTGCTGTTATGCACAGTATGTCTCCCAGAGTGGGCCTGGGATTCTTAATTTTTTTGTATGATGGACCCTTTTGGCAGTTTGAGGAAGCCTATAAACTGCTCCAAATAGTATTTTTAAATGTATAAAATACACAGGATTATAAATAAATCTAATTATACTGATATAGTAATCAAAACTTTTTTTTTTTTTAACTCACTGTCCCCAGGTTAGGAACTCTTGCTGTAGGCAACAAATTTTTGTTGAATTAAGCATTTTTTTTTTGTAGCATTCCTTAATTCCACAAAAAACGTTTTGGTTTAAAAATTCCTTTATACAACTAAAAATTATCAAGGAGTCCCCAAAGGGATTTTGTTTCTATTGATGTTTACCATCTTAGAAATTAAAATGTGTTAGCAGGATTCCCTGAAGAGGTCTTGGAGAGAACACTTTAAGAATAGCCGCTTTAATTTATTAAATTCCATAAACATGAAGAGCCCACTATGTGCAGTGTTCTCTGCCAAGTGAAACACATCTTGCCTTCAATTCTAGACTAGGTGTTGTGGATTCTGTGACAAAGGAGACTTTCACTTTTCTCAACAGCCTCTTTCTACTTGTCCCTGTCCTGAGGGTGTTTCAGCACTTCCTCTCCTCTGAAAAGGGATAGGAACTCTAGCCTAACTCCCAGTCTTAAAAGAAAAAAGGGTACTCTTCTCTTTGCACTTTGAGGCATTAGACACAGCCAGAAATATATACCACTTACTACGTTTTTTAAATTCCAGTAGACTTTTACAACAGCTTAATTTCATGACAGTTGCTTTTTAGTCACGGAACCCTTGTTTTCTTTTCTCTCCAAAACTGTCTCCAAGGTTTTTACAGCCAAATACAATGCTTTAGTAAGGGTGTGTCCATTGAGGAACATAATTGGGGGTGGGGTCACCTTGTGGTTCTGCATGTCCCACTTCTGAAAGTTCTGATATCATGCTTCTCTTAACAATAGCCCAGTATTGTTTGGTCTTTTGGATCCTGTTAGTGCAGTCTGCATTTGCAGCTTGTTTTCTCTTCCTTTGTGGGATTGTTTGACCCTTTTAAAATTCATTGGATTTCAGGTTCTCTACACGTCATTCTAGCAGACTGCAAAATTCTTTACTTTTCCTTATAAGAGTTGTCTGCTACTTTTAGCTCAGTAGCCAAGATAAGAGAAGCTGTATGGATCCCACATGGTTGAATGTATTTTAAATTTGTTTTCTCATTCCACAAAATTAATTGATGTTTGAATGGATAGAGACTGGATCTGTAAGGTAAAGTCACATGTCAGGAAAACCCCTTACTGTTACAGGTTAACAACTGACTTGTCCAGCTAGAGTCAGTATGTGAGAAGTGAAGCTTGAACCTAGGTCTCCCTAGCCTTGGTTCAAATAAAAATACTGTACACCTTGTCCCTGATAACTACAGCCCTAATTCTCACCTTCTGTTTGCTGCCAAATTTATTTTTGTTCTTTACTACTTCTTTTTCAATTTCCTTTTCAGGACCCAGAATTCTAGCTTCCCCTTCCCCCCCCCCCCCCCAACCCCTCCTGTATTTCTACCCAGTCAGCTGCCAATGACTTCCTTCTAGTCAAACACAATGACTTATCAGTCCTCGTCTGAAAGCAATCTTACTGAAGCATTCAACATTATTGTTTATGCATAGCTTCCAGGAAATTTACTTCTCTTGAGTTCTGTGACAATGTACTTATCCCACTTCATTCCTTGCTCTTCCTCCTGTCTCTTTTGCAGGCTCTTTTCCCCTAGCTTTAAATGAGTGTTTTTCAGAGGTCTCTCTTTGGTTCTCTTCTCATCCTCTCCGTTGGCCAATTTTAACTTCTGTAGCTGTCCATTACTACCACTGGGTAGATGACTCAAAAATCCTAAAGTGCAGGCAGACCCTGATCTCTTTTCTGAACCCAAGACCTATATCTCTAAGTGCTTTTAGGGATACCTTCACCCAAATGTCTGATCAGCAACTCAAACTTGTTATGTCCCAAACTCATCTATCTTTTCCTCCAGATCCAATTTTTTTTTTTTTAAGCAGCTGGGGTTAAGTAACTTGCTCAAGGTTAGACGGCCAGTTTTTTTGTGTTGGTGTTAAGTATCTGAGGCTGGAACCGATCCCCAATCCCGGGTCCTCCTGACTCCCAGGCCAGTGCTCTTACTCACTGCGCCACCTAGCTGCCCCCAGATCCAGTTCTTTTGATGTCAATATTTTCAGGTATGGCAACATCATTCATTTGGTCTTCCATGCTTGTAATCTCATCTTTCACCAATCACTTACCAAGTCCTGTTGATTATATCTTCACACCTCTTGAATTAAATCTTGCTTCACTATTGCTGGTGAAAAAAATAAACTCACTAGATTTGGAGTCAACAAATGCAATTTGGTACCTGTGAAAACAGGCAAATCACTTAACCTCTGGCCCTGTCTTCATCTATTTCAGCAGCTCAAAAGAAATGTGAGACATAGAATTGTGGAGACATCTCCACTCCAAATGTTCATGGGGACTATTTGTACCCAACCAAGCTCTTACTGGTCTGACCAACCACAGCTGGACACACTGCAAGTTGACGCCAACATAATGATATTATTTTAGTCCTCTCTGAGCAAGGACGAGAGCCAGATAACCATCTTAATCTGTTTTCTAAGGTGCTTTTCAGCCCTAAATCTATGCTCTTGCTTTCATCCTAGTAAATGATGTCATTACACAGCTGTCTAGTTTGTTGCAATAGCCTCCTTATAATCTGCTTCCATTCTTCTTCATATCAAAAGAATAATATTCTTTAACCATAGATCTGCTCAAAATTATTCAAAGACTGCCTCTGAGTACCCAGAAAAAATTAAATTCCTTTGGCATTCAAGGCCCTCCACAATTTGGTCATCTTCTCTAACTTTCCAGCTTTACCTACTGCCTCCACACACTGTGCTCACATGATTCCTTATTTCCGGAATTCTTCCTTCCCCCTCTTCACCTGTGGAAATCCTGGCCATTAATGCACAACTCTAAAGTCACCTACTACAAGGAAGTCTTCTGAGATTCCCTTGATTTCTAATGCTCTCCTCTAGAAGACTCTAATGCATTTACCAATGAGCATTTATTAAGAGCCTACTATGTGCCAGGTAATGAAAATACACACAAAGTGAAAATTCTCTTTTAAAGGAATATGCATTAAGGAGTTTACATTGTAAAATCAGCATGGAAAACTGCAGTATTATAGTGATTTGCATCTTATCCTTCCTACCAGACTTTAAACTTGTGAGGGCAGGGGACTACAGCTTAGCTATGATCTATAGCACAGAGGCTACCACTGCACACACAGTAGATCCTTAACAAATGTTTGTCATCTTGTGTATGGCTTGCTTTTGTCTGAACTGATTTTTTAAAATGCCAATATTTTTATGAATGTCAAGAGAGAGCTTAGACATAACCAACCTGCCTGTGAAGGTCTTGGCTGAATTAGTATAGAGTCTGTGGGAATGTAGCCGACTACATGAAATACTTTAATAAGGAGTGTGTGGATGGAAGGAAGGGAGGGAGGGAGGGAGGGAGGGAATAAGGGAGATAAACATTTAAGTACCTACTTTATGTCAGTCACTATGCTAAGCACTTCATAAATCTCTCATTTTATCCCAACGATAAACCTGGGAGGTAGGTGTTACTATTTTTTCATTTTATAGTTGAGGAAACTGAGGTAGAGTTTAAGTGGCTTGCCCAGTATCACACAGTTAGTTAATGTCTGAAGTTGAATTTGAATTCAGGTCTTCCTGACTCTAGGTCTAATCTGTACCACCAAAGAGTCTCACATTATGATGCCTTAATATAAGTGAAGTAGGAAATTGCCTAAGAACCGGTGATACTCCAGGGAGGAACAAGGGACCTGTGCAAAGAGGACGAGGAAGGAGACAGAGACAAAGGATAGGAAGGCAAATGAAAGAAGAGAGTGAAGAACGCAACAGAGAGTAGGATGGACGATCCAAGGTCCAGAATGTAGGAGCATGGATCAGAGCCTGCTGGAAAATTGAAAAAGCAGAAAAAAAGGAACATGAGAGAGAAAAAGAGATTGTATAGGATGCTTAAAGAAAAAGAATAGGGCCTAGAGAAGGAAGACAATGATAGGAAAGGAATTTGTAATGATCACAACTGTGAACAACAGCCTAGTTTGTGAGGGAGGTCAAATTCTGAGCATAAACAAAAAGGATAGACATGGGGCCCAATGAAGAAATTACCTAGTCCTCCAGAGACAATAACAAGATAGACACTGTCACTCAATCCAGGGACAGGGGAAGAGTTGAGTGGATCAGCCCAAAGTTATATAATTAAAAAGCTTTGGTGTAGGAAAGAGGTTAGTGAAATAAGATAAATGACACCTGGAGGGGACTGTGTCTAATTTATATCCCCACCCCATCTGCTGTGATGGCCAATGGGGAGGCTGAGAAATTTTCACCTTCATTAAGATGTTGGAAAAACATTAAACCATAACTCAAGAGATGTCTACACTGTTTATAGTTTGTACCCTAATACTCCCTCATGCTAGAGAAAAAAGATAGTGGTATGCCTCCACAGGGGTAGGATGAAGGATGACAGGTATCACTGGAAAACCAAGAAGGAGACCCCCGGGGCTGTGGCATCAAAAAAGGAACCAGGTACGATCCAAAGGATAAGATGGAGAATTCTTAAGCTGGGTATCATTTCATCATAGAAGAGAAGTAATGTAGAAAAAGTGACTTTCTATCCTGTTCATTAGTCTAGTTCCTTTTGGAAGATTTCTAAAAGGCAGTCCTATCCTCTCTCTGATCTCACACCTATTCAACATGTATTTTTCCTTAATTTTCAATCCTGAAAGGCCTGTCTTATAAAACAAGTAAAATAAACAAACAAAACACAAGGTTCAGTTGAGTATTAGCAATGACCTCTATTGATCCTAGAGAAGAAAAGAATTACCTCCATCCTTCTGGTTGCGGTGGGGGGCGGGGGGGAGGGGAATATGAGCATGGAATGTTGCATACACTGTCAGATGGGGTTACTGTTGTTTTTCTTTTTTATAAGGGAGGATTCATCTTTTTAGTTAGCATGTACAGAAATTACTGTGGTGTAAAAACAACTGGTAAATAAAACTTTTACATCTAGGGGGCAGAGATTTGGGCTTGGATCTGTGCTATTTACATTTCTGGCAGTGACTTGGATAACAGCATCGATGACGTTTATAAAATTTACAGATGACCCAAAGCTGTGAGGGACCACAGAGACCCTACATGACCATCAGGATTCAAAAAGACCTGGATAGGTTAGAACATTGGACCTTTATGAAAATCAGTTGTAACATTAACTTACAATTTTTCTAGGATGTTTAGGCTTCAGAAGCCTAACATGTTATTATCTCTCATTTACCATTCATACTTACATTCATACTTGCCCATGGTCAGCTGGGGCTGAAAGTCAAAACCAGGTCTCTTTACTTCAACATCAATGCTCTTTCCCTATAACCCATTACCTCCCAAGTACTACACAGTAACACACAGATGCCCTTGGGGCAATTCAGTCCAATTCAATTTAAATTGTATGTAGTTTGCCTTAACACTAACTAAGCCCAGACTCTATAATACCATTTCTCAGTTCTCTGCCAAATCACTTCACCGTGGTATTGGTTGCCCCTGGATAACACGGATGAGTCACGTGCTTTTCTGCTTTCAGAAATCCCATTTCACTGCCCTGAAATATTAGTGCTAAGGGAAAGAGAATGTTACCTTTTAGACATCCATCATAGCTTCTCTGAGAAGCCTTTCCTGATCCCTGTCAATGCTAGGTGCCTTCTCTCTGTGGAGTACTCTCAGTTCATCCTGTAGATACCTTGTTTGCACACAGTCATCAGCATGTTGTCCCATTAGAATGGGAGTTCCTTGAGAGTAAGAGCTATTTTTGCTTATATTTGTATTCCAGTGCTCACCTGGCACACAGAAGGTGTTTAATCAATGCTTATTGACTAACTGATATATAGTAAAAACCCATTCACAACTGCACTTGTGAACAGCTTGTAAAAATGACACCACAATCCAAGACAAGGAGGTTCTAAAGAGGTCTCACTTCATGCAAGATGGTCCAAAGCTCACTTTGGGGCCTTATAAGATAGAATTCTGGTATCCAAGTGTACTGATGCATGGGCTATCCATGAAGACAATCCAGGAAGCCATCAGGAGTTCATCCAAAGTAATTTAAGAGTCAAAACACAACAAATGATCTTTATTCCTCTGAAAGGCATTTATGTAAAAATGTATTGAGATGGATTAAAGATTCAGGACACATAATTTGTACTTAGCACATACACTGAAGATCAAAACAACTGCTAAAAAGAACATTTATAAACAATTTTAAAAATACCAAGAGTTGTGGATGATCAAGCCTAACTCTGAAAAGAGTGGGTTGGGTTTTTCCCTTGCTGAACAGGCATGTACAAAAATCAAGAACTGCTGTATTTTAATCTAAAATTGATCAAATATAGAAGATCTCAAGACATTTAAACAAAATAAGTACACACCCAATTGCAACAAAAATGTCACAAAAAAAAATTTCACAAAGGATGGCACAAGAATTTCTTGATTTTATAAAAGGGTGAAATGAATATGGTTTGAATCTTGTAGTTTTAAGGGACCAGAGGGAAAGCATATTGTTTTATTTTGCTCACTTTAAAGCAGGAGCTAAACTAAGACAGTAAGGTGATTTTAGATACAGATTTCACCCCAAAGTAGCAAACAGGGTGGCATCAGGCACTTCTGACATGGGAATGGCACACACCTGATCCTGCACCCTGCACAGCTACACAAAAGTTACTCCCTCCCCACATACATATTAATTTCATCAGATTCCCCAAATGCATTGTAGATGGCAATGGTTTACCTTTTGAGAGAGTCCAAGCAGAAAAATGATACATTCTACCAATCCTTAGTTTGTATTCAGAATTACCTTTAAAAAATCAGGCAAGATAGCAGCACCCATCATTAAGGCATTATTTTAAATGATTAATAGCAGCAACTACTACCCATAGGGATAGCATGTGGTTATTATCAGTACAATCAAAAAGTAGTGATTGCAAGATACAAAGCGTTTATTCTCCCTCTAAAATATCTTCCAGTAAATTCCATGAAGATTTTAAATCTTTCCAGGGGAAAAAAAAAGGTCTTCTCAGAAAGGGGATATTGCATTTTCCATCACAGGACTATGGACCAGATCTGTGATTTCATCAGAGTAGTGAGCTCCTGGTGAGGGACTTCATTAAGCATTGCAGGCTGCCACCTGCTTTGCCATTTATAATCTGACAGTGTGGCCTCAAGCCCCCAAAAGCGAAGGGATTGATCCAGCCAGTAGACATCAGAGGCAAGACTTCAAACCCAGGTGTTTTGGGCTCCAAGGTTACACTTCTGTCTCCTCTATGCCACACCTCTTCTCATTTTAAGATTTGCAACATTCTTTTTCACTTGAAACCTCAGCCTGGCAGCAATATTTAAAAATAAAAATACAAAACCCCCTGGCTTTGGATAGTATCAGAAAACCATCTGGTCCAACCCCTAGCCATTTTACAGATGAGGAAACTAAAGTAACTCAGAAGGAAATGATGGGCTCATGGTCACATCATTGGCAAATCTAGCATAAGAGTTTCTTGACCCTTCAGCCCAGGGGTCTTTTCATTATACTATGCTCTTATACCAATCTCTCCTAGCTTTGCTTGGTCCCATCAGTTAAATAACAAAGATATATATCTATATTTGCTGCACAATAAAAATAAACATACATTTTTACTTCCAAATTTAAAACTGGAACAACAAAAATTATTCCTGAGCCTTGAACTACCTTCATTTTATTTGGAATGTGGTAAATGAGTGATTTATGACTAGCTACCATGGGCTATTTTTCAGATATTTATAAAAAGGCTGAAAAGACCTTTCAAGACTATCAAGAAAGGCCAATCAAATATAAGCTACAGGCATTTTTTTTTAAACAACACAAACTCAGGTAATGCAAAGACAGACAATGTTCATGGAATGTGATGAGACTAAGATGGTCAGGGAGATCTGCAGAGTCTCAAAGGGCTGTCATAAGTTTATCTTGATACATCAAACTCATACTTTGTATTCCTCCTAAATTCTTCTGGTTCTGGTTGTGGACATAATGCAAACTGTGGTCATCTTCACTTGTGGGTGGTTTCCAATGTGACCTGTCATCCTGAAATGATGGCCTGTGCCATTGGCATAGTTAATGGTTAGTGAAGGATGAAGACACAAAACTATTGATGAAATAATACAAGATGGTAACAAATGCTTTAGAAATTGCATGCAAAACAGTGAGATGGAAATGACGAGACATACTGGATAGCAGGATGCATTAAGCATTTTCATCACTTTCCTCCCCCCATTTCAGGTATTTGGGGGCAAAATCAGATGAGAACTGTGAATAAAATCCCAAATTCATAAGGGGGTAAAAAATGTGTTTGTGGATGGGTCATATCCATTAGGAAGCTCATTGGGCAGAACAAGCAGTAAAATACATAAAATTCTCTCCCTCTTCCCACAAGAAAAGTTTGAGCTGAGGAAAGAAATATCATGGCTCCTGGGTTAAACAGTAAAAATGTAATAATATTTCCATAAGTATAAGTTTCCATATATTTTTCATTTGCTTAAGCTGAGAAAACAAATGGCATTTGCAATAGAATGACTTTTGAAATTAGCACCTAGCCAAAGCCACCTGTTAAAAAAATCACACAAAATTGAATGCCTCTGTGAATAATGGCATTTCTCTATGAATACATTCAGGACTCCATCAATAAGCTTTGGTGAGCTCTGATGTACAATGTTGGTACTCAGTTTTTCTATTAACTCAATTATTTCTGTCATTCCAAGTTCTGTTTGTGCCTGCAGAAGACAGGACACTCTCTTCTGAAGAATCCTAGAGCTGAGAGGGACCCCTCAGAGATCATCTAGTCCAAAAAATTCTTAACCTAGGGTCTGTAAATTTGGTTTTTAAAAAATATTTTTATAACATTATGTCAATATAATTGGTTTCCTCTATAATTCAAGGTAGTTTGTGCATTTAAAATATTTTTTAGTTTGACCAGACCACCAAAGGGGTCTATGACACAAAAATGGTTAAGAATCTCTGATCTAGTCCAACCCCATTCATTTTGCTGAGAAGGAAACTTGAAGCCTCAGTAGAGGCATAGGGTGATTTGTGTAAGGTCATTCAGTCAACAGGTGGTAGATCTGGGATTGAATTAAGGTGTTACTAGTCCAAAATCGAGGGTTGCTTCCACTTCATTACTCCTCCACCCCACCTCCCCCATGTCAAGAACAAACATTATTTAGAGGTTTTAAGAGGCATTTTAAAGTTTTCACAAAAAGCACTGAAGTTATTAACAAACAAGGTTTCAAAAAGTAATGACTTGCCTCTTACAGAACTTCTGTGCATCAGATAATGTAACTATTCCTTTGTGACTAATCTGAGGAAGCTTTTACTATTGTTTCTTTTGATTCATACCTAAGTATAATTTGAAAAAAAATTTTTTTAACTCGGTGACAAAAACAACGTTCTTCCAAAGTGCTTACCTTACATTCGGAGAATGAGGATGCCATTGTTGTTGTCCAGGATGTATAGTAGGATGGTATTGCATCTGGAAGCAAAATATTAACCATGTTAGTTTATTCACAATTCCATGTAGACAAGAAGTTAACATGCTTTATATTTTAACTTTCGTATACTCTGGAGGGTATATGACCATGGTAACAACAACTCTAAGAAAACACAAAGTGAAGATTCTACCCAATCATTCTATTGCCCTTGTTTAAAAAAAATTAAACAAGTGTAATGCAACAGTTCTAGATGATTCTGGAATCATAAGCTTTCAAGTCAGGAAGAAATAATAACCAGGTTTTTAAAAGAAAACAGGTACTTAGGAGAAAAGCCCAAAAGGTCATTATCAGAAGAATGAGAATGAACCTTTTCCATTTTCCTCAAAGACAGAACCAAAGGAAACAGCTAAAGTTATATCAGGAAGAACTTTCTGTAAGAAAGGTATCCAAGTGTACAACATTATTCTAGAACCAGAGACTGGTGTGAAATATCATTCCCTGGAGAACTTCTTAGAAATGGCAAAAAAACCAAAACCAAAACAAGAAAAAAAAACCTTACCACACATTGTGATAGTATATGAGAGGGAGAGATCATTTCCCCCTTTATAGATGTGGAAACAGGCAAGAAAGCATTGTAAAGTCACAAATTGCTTTAGTTAATGGTGGAATGGGAAGACATCCTATCCCTCTAAATTGAAAGCTGTCTTAAAATCACAAATCTCCAAGAGAAAAGTAGAACTGGGTAATTCTAGAGACTCAATATACCACCACTAAAGCCATCTGTGGAAAATCCCATCACTGCGGGTGAATTAAATGAGGAATATCATGACTGTAGTTAGCATTTATGTAGTGTTTTAAGTTATGCAAAGTACCTTCCATATTATCCCCTCACTGGCTCCTCAGAACCAGCTTGGGCCATATAGTTAGAGTTTTGAGGAAGAATATGAATTCAGGTCTTCTGGACTCCAAGTGCTTTACCCACAATACCACCTAGCTGCCTCATGATGATTAGAAGTCCTATCTTCCCTAGATATTCAGGAGCAGTTTCTCTAAGCTTTTTAGCATGTAGATAACTTATCTCCAGCCTTCCTTATCATTGGAATCAGGCAGATTCCACAAACCTGTGCAGGCCCTTTGCCTCACTAGTTAAAAACCCTCTCATGCTTATAGGCAGTATTTGTCCATATCCAACTTTATCCATCTTTTTTTTTTTTGCCTTTTTTTGGAGGGCAATTGGGGTTAAGTAACTTGTCCAAGGTTACACGGCTAGTTTTTTTATTTTTGTGTGTGTGGGTGTTAAGTGTCTGAGGCCGGAACCAAACCAGGGTCCTCCTGATTCCGGGGCCAGCACTTTATGCACTGCGCCACCTAGCCACCCCCTTTATCCATCTTTTTAAGAGGATTGTTAGTTCATATCTTTGGTTATATACTCATTTAAAATAGAGGAAAGATGGTTTAACTTCTAGGTACTGAGATATTTTTAAAAAATTTTTTCAATAATTCTTTTCTTGGCAAATCAGTTGGAAAATAAAGTATGATTACCTAGCCTTGACATAACAATTGCTTTCAGAAAATGGAAGGATGCATTGTTATAATAAGTAGACTTGAAGAGAAAAATGGAAACAATGGAGTTAGTGCAGCAAAAGTCAAAATTTTTAAAAATCTTTGTCTGATCCCTATCTCCATAACAGGCACTTTTTCAAAGCATGAGCTCCCAACACCTCAGATGAGAGGGGAGCCTGAGAGCTGGGTGCTATCCTCTTATTTTGATATTTAAAAGGATTAATGACTCCACTGATTTATGTACTTCCTCTGCCAAAACAGATCACAACCCCTATAATCAAATCAATTTATCAACAAACATTTATGATGTCTGGAGAAGCAAATGGCAAACCACTCCAGTATCTTTGCCAAGAAAACCCTGTGAACCTCTGTCACAAAGAGTCAGACATGACTGAAACAACTGTACAACAAAAATGTATTATGCCAGTCAGAAAATATATAAAATATATTGTACACACAGTGCCTGGGGGAGGGAGGGAGATTGGAGAAAAGCTTCTTGGAAGAACCAGTAGAGGTGAGACTGGAAGGGAATGAGGGGGTTCTGAGAGGGAGAGAGAATCCCAGGCAGGGATACAGCCTGTGCAAAAGCATGGAGATGAGAGACTGGATCTGACAGACAGCAAAGAGCTAGGAGGCCTGTCTGGCTATATCACAAAGTGTCTGATGGAAGACATGCAATTAGAATGGAAAGAAGCTGGAGTCAGATTATGAAGGACTTTAACAGTAAAGGCAGTGGGGAGCCAGTGAAGTTTCTTAAGCAGGGAAGTTGGACCTGTTTTTTGGGAATATCAGCTTGGCAGCTGTGAGGGAGGATGGCCTGGAGAGAGGAGAGATATGTGTACCCCTTAATATATCTTCAAGGAGGTGCTGCTATAGTCAAAGCATCACTTGGCAACCAAATCTCTGGTGATGAGCCTCTCTGAATTTAGCAAGGCACAGTTTGTTGTTGGGACCACACTCAAAAGCTTTTATTGCTTGGCGGTGGTGGTGGTCAGTCATTTTCAGTTGTGCCCAACTCTTTGTGACCCCATTTGGGACTTTCTTGGCAAACAGTGTAGTGGCTTGTCATTTCCTTCTCCGGTTCATTTTACAGATGAGGAAACTGAGGTAAACAGCATTGTGACTTGCCCAGGGTCACACAGCTAGTAAGAGTCTGAGGCCAGATTTGAACTCAGGAAGGTAAGTTTTCCTGACGCCAGACCCAGTGCTCCATCCACTGCACCACCTATAGCTGACCTTACAGCTTGCTAGGACCTGCCTTTTCTTATGGTATATAAATCAAAAGCCTTCAAAAAATCTACCAAGGAACGATTATCCTTTTTTTTAATTAAATTTTTTTTGTCTTTTTTGGGGTTAGGGGGAGGTAACTGGGGTTAAGTGACTTGCCCAAGGTCACACAGCTAGTTTTTTGTGTTAAGTGTCTGGGGCTGGATTTGAACTCAGGTCCTCCTGACTCCAGGGCCAGTGCTCTATTCACTGCACCACCTAGTCGCCCCGGAACAATTATTCTTAAACACCCCAAAGAATTACAGAATGTGGTTGAACCCAGAAGGTAGTATGGTGACTACAGGTAATACTATATAGGTAAAATACCATAGGAATACTACTAAGGTAGTATAGTCTAACCTCATTTTACCATGAGGAAATGGAGGCCCTCAGAGGGAGAAATGATATGCCTATGGCAAAGGGCAAAGCTCAAACTGAACCCAGATGTTCTGATTCCAGGGCCAGGCCCCTGGTTGCTTCCTTTCCCACCAAGGAAACGCATATAAACTCTCAAGTCACTACTAAAAAAACAAAACAAAAAAACACTTAACAGCAGAGATTTACACAGCAATTTAAAGGTCACAAAGTCCTGTCCCTTATCATTTCTTACAACCTTGTGAGTTAGGGATGACATATGTTATCATTATCTCCATTTTATAGATGAGACTCTGAGAGTAACTTGCCATGGTCATACAGCTAACATGTCTGAAGCAGAATTATACCTAGGTCCCGCTCAGTACCAAGTCCTGTGCTCTTTTCAAAACACCTAGCATTCTAATGGGGGGGAGGGGGGAAGAGAAGAACCCAAACAGAAAACCTGTGAAAAACAAGATGAGCCTGGAATATGAAAAGGTTCCTCTGCTCAAGGCACCCATGTTTATTCATTTCTCTTGTGATTCACCACTGAGAGAATGGCATCATTTATATTTCATCCTTGGCTTCTGCAAGTGTGATTTTCATCAATGTATAGCCACTGCAACAAAATACCTCTAGAACAAAATAATTAGGAAGTAGCTGGGGTAAAGCTGTTCATGAAAACTAGGCTCTTATTTCATAACTATCACTAATTAGTAACCTGTTGGGGGGGGGCAAGGGGGCGGTATTCAAGATATTTAATCTCTTAGAGGTATAGCCTGTTGAGGGGATTAGATAAGATGGCCTCCAACACCTCTTCCACCTCTGACATTCTGATATTCTAAAGAATAATGCAGAATACAAGCTATCACCTCAACTCACCCCAACTCACTCATGGAACTCACTTAGAGATTGTGTTTGAACAAGTATATTAAGCTTTATTTTCAAAACGGCACTAAGACTTCAGGGATGCCCTAGACAATAATGGAAGATCAAAAAGGAAAAATATTTTGCAAAGGCAAAATTAGGGAAAATGAGTGAAATATCATAACAAGTATTCAGGTTCTCAAGGCAAAGTTCTGAGATTTGTGGCATCTAAAACCACAGTATGACAGCACCTCAGGGTATTAATGGTATGGAATATTCTGGATCAGATGATTACTGAAGTCTTTGGTGGGTCTGTCCATTTTATTCAAATCAACTTAACGGGATTCAATATTCATTAAACACTTACTGTAAACAAAACATCTTTTATCCTCTACAGGATAGATAAAATAGTGGAAAAGCCAGATAAGCTTATTCACATTAGCCTGAGGAGAAGGTCATTAGCCCAATAATATTATTTATTATTCCTTCAGACCCTAAGAGAAGAAGTGTCCTCCTGAGCATGACAGTGGCATGTCTGAGTGAAACAAGCTCAACAATTTTTGCTTGGTCAAAGTTTCCTGGTGCTTAAATTTCCACTGTCATCACATAACACAAATAGAGGACAGGATTAAATGACTAACTAGGCTGGAAAAATATAAAAATAATTTGCTCTTACCTGGTAATTGTGAACTTCTGGATTATTTTTGGAGCTAAAATAAAGAATAGACAACATATTACAGAGAGGAAAGTAATGTAGTATTAATTAGTATTAATGTTCATAATGTTACCTGCTCAGATTCATATTCAAACAAAAAAAAATCAAGCAGAAACATCTATGATGAACAGCCATTTTGGGTCACACACATGCACCATTTTGTAGCATTATCTCCCCTCCTACTAGACACTCTCTTGCCTCCTTAGGGTTTTTTTTTTTTAACATTAACATTTCCTGGTTCTTTCGCAGTTAATGACAGTCCAGTCAGCAAGAAATTACACTATGCATTCCACAGATAAAACTGTTTAGATTTAAGAGACCCTGAGAATTATGAAGCAGGGAGAGAGAGGGAGAGAGAGATGGAGAGGGGGAGAAAAGGGGAGAGGGGAGAGAGAGGGCACATGGGAGTAGGAATAGTAGGCTTTATTTCCTATCTCTATCTTTTATTTCTTGTCAACTGTGTAGTCTTTGTGACCAAAGTCTTTTTTCCCCTCTGAGGTTCTGAAAGTAGTTGTGGATCACTCTCTTCTTCTTCTCCCCTTTGTACTTCACCTCTTTGAGAACAGGGCATCCATTTTTTTTTTTCATTTCCAGGGTCTAATATACTGCTTTGTACTGAACAATATTTAGTAGACATTGATTAAACTGAACTGAATTTTGGAGAATGATTGTGAAATGTTCCAAAAACCAAGTATTCTTGACTAATAATTTCCAGCATATTATTGTACAAAAATAGTTTCCTACCAAGAGCCACAAGAATGATGATAGCAGCAATTCACATTTAACTTAATACTTTACAAAACTATTTCCTGACAATAACTCCATGAGATAGTAGCATTGTCAGTACTGTTTCAGCCATTTTGTAAATGGTCTCCTCTTGGTCTTCAAATCATTAGTGATTTGCCTAAGTTCACATGTCAGAAGTTAAACATCAGAACATGGAATTGAACCCCCGACTGCCTCCAAATTCAGTGTTCTTTCCACAAGAATCAAAGCAAGTAAGAGCTGGAAGGAACCTCAGACTTCATCTCAATCAATGCATGGCTGAATAGAAATCCCCACTTCAACATCCCCAACAAATTGTTATCCAGAATCAGGAAACAGAAAAAGGAAAATGAAAATCGCACCTATGATCAATATCCATAATTTATATATATTAGGAAAAAATAAAGAGGAGTAAAATGAAGTCTTCCGTATCCAACAACAACCACTGTTTTGTCCATGAGGATCAGGATAACACTTACCATAGCTGGGCTGCTTTCACTGGGTTGTTTGCTTAAATACAAACAAAATATAGGTTAAGCCAATATCCCAGAAACTGAAAAAGTATTACAATTTTAGAAGCTGCTTTATGACAGGTTGGAAAGAGGCAGGTTAAGCAAACTCATTTTGTATTTGAAGTACATCTTCACAAGAACATTTTTCTAATCTAAAAAAGTTACCTCTTCACCACAGCTGTCTTTATCAACTTAAGCTCAGAGAGGCTCTTTGTTCACAGAGACAGTGTAATCAAATGCTTCAGTGTTTTATCCACTCCACAGATGGAATGAGAAACAGGGAGTGGAAACAAACAGAGGTGGGAAAAGGAGATAGGGAACTGAGAAACATCTAGCATGGGTCAACTATTCTTCCTGGAAAACAGACATACTTATTTTAGTAGCATATAAAGTCTCTGGTCCTCTCCAACTCTCAAAACTTACTACAGGCTTCTCCTATCTGGTCACCTCCTCTGTTTTCTTTTGTCTCTTTTCCTTGTCTTTCTTGTCCCCTCTTCTCTTGTTCTAGTTCTCCTATACTCTTCTCCAAATACAAAGAATCATTTATTAAGTATGCATTACATGCAAGCATTATGCTAGGTGCTAGAAAGGTAATGGCAACCTAGTCCTTGCCTTCACTGATTATAAATTTAGGGTTGAAGGAAGCATACACACACAAATGACTCCTATTCAAATCCTACCTCAGACTAGCTGTTTAACCCTAGGCAATTCACTTGATCTCTCTGTGTTTCCATTTTTCTCATCTGTAATATAGAGATACCAGCCCAGCATCTACTCAATGGATTGTTGTAAGGATCAAATGAGTTAATACGTTAAGTGATATAATAAGTGATAGCACTATAGAAGTGAAAGCTATTATCATTAATAATAAATTAATATATTGGTATTAAGATGCACAAATGTTATATTATAGAATTCTATACTGTAGATCATATATTAAGTTATATATAAAATATATAATGAATTAGAAATAACAAAATATTGCTATTTATTAACAGAATAATAATAAATCATGCTAATTACATGGAAATACTTAAGAAATTTCTAAAAATAAATAAAAATAAGCAGATAAACTCAAACCCTTTTAGCCTTACTTTTCATGTATTTATGCAAAATACTTCTTAGGCCCCATAAAAGAAATCTTTATTTATACTTTCAAGTTCTCCTTAACATGAGATTCTACTTTTTCTTACATTATTTTGAACCTTGATTAGTCCAGTTCTAAACATATGGGCAGTACTTATGATTTAATGATTAACCCACAAATATTTACTCAGTATCTACTATATGCCTAGGCACAGTGTGTAAAAAAAGTGTAAAAAAAAGGTCCCTGTCCTCAGGGAGCCTCCAGTCTACCAAGGGAAAGTAGAAAAATATACACACAAGATGAACACATGCAGACAAGCTGTGATATAGGCTGTTACCAGGAATCCAGAAGATAAGTATAATAAGAGTCCTATTATGATTAAAGAAAAAACTTCACAGAACAGATGGAACTTGACCCTGGCCTTGAAGCAGAGATGTAAGGGAGAGGACTCCAAACCTAGGGGACCACCTGTACAAAAAAAGCATGGAGGGAGGAGGCAGAATGCTCTGAAAAGGAATTAGCCATCGGGTCAGTTTAACTGGAACAATATGAAAGAAGCCTAGAAACAATATTGTGAATGAAGGACCTCACATGTCAGAGTAATGATTTTGTATTCAACCCTAGAAGCAATTGGGAGTCACTGAAATTTCTGAATGATTTATGTCTTCAGAATATCCATTTGGCAGCTGCATGGAGAACAGACTGGAGATGGGAGGGTGAAAGATAGGAACCAACAGCAGCCTGAGTGAAAGGTGATGAAGGCCCAGGCTAGCAGTAACTTCTGTGTGAATGGAGAGAAAGGGACAAATGTGAAAGTTAATGCTGAGGTAGACTCAGTAAGACTCCCTTTCATGGTTCAGCTGAATTAGACCACTACTCTTTATTTCTTCTGCTTATTCTGTCCTTTCCTGTCCTCTGTGTGCCTGACACATAAGCAGCTATTTAATAAATGCCTGGTGAATGATTGATTCTTTGCTTATTCCTAGATTAGACATACCCTACTTTACCTCAACTGCCAACTGCTAAATTTTTCCTTTTTTTTTTCTTCCATCAAGGCCCAACTCAGATGCACCACGACATATTCCAAAATTCCATTCCCTACCAGAGCAAACATTTTCTTTCACTCTTCAAATTTCTCATAGTACATGGATGAGACCACTTCTTGACACTTTTCTCCCCCACCCCCCTTTATGAGGACTACATGTGTGGGTTTTCCCTATCTTTTAATGCCTGCTCTTTTAAAAGGAAACTTATTATATCTATAATTTTCCAAAGTTCAGCACTGGCCCTCTTGCTTTTCTCCCCCTACCCTCCAAGGGAGGAGCTGGTGAATAGTATTAAGTGCAACAGAGACATTAAAAAAAAGATTAATTATAAAGAAAGCAGCAGAATGTAGAGTTGTTGAAGGGAATTTTCAGTAAAGTGATAGGAGAGAAGCCAGATGGAAGAGTACCTCACAGGGTAACGAGGAAATGGAGGCAGCCAGTGAGACCCAGCTCAAGAAACTTGTTCATAAAATAAAGGAGAGAAAGCAAAGGAATAAGACGGCAGCTAGAAGAGGAAGCATAGTTTTATTAGATATATACATGGCTTATTGCATTAAGACAAGCTGATGAAGAGAGGAAGACTGAAACAAGGTTGTTGCTGCAGGTTTTCCCTTTCTTCACCAATTAGAGGAGAGACTACAACAAACCACCTACCAGCCACTGGTTCTATTTTTCTGTGCTCCTTTCCAGCAGTTGACTTACGACTCCCTGCCCTTTACTACTGGATAGCTTATAGTGGAGTTGATACAATTTAACACTATACAAGTTATTAAGCCATGTCAATTATGAAATATATAAAACCAATTTCACCACAAATCATGCCACCCTCATTAATCATATGAGCTTAATAATGTCCCTCCATTTTATTCTCTCATCATTCCTATCTCAATCAAATCCCCTTCCTTTTAATGTATTTTGCTGCTACAGATTGGCTGATCTTCCTTGTTCTTATTGGATGTGTTTACAAAGGTACCAGACATGGCATTTTTTCTGTAGACCAGATGGAAGCTGCAATAGACCACCTTATTGACAAAGGAAGGGAAAACCTGGGTCAACATCCCCTGCCCCTCATTTGATTATTATGAGCTGGTGAACAGAAGTTTGTTGGGAAGGACTCAAAAGTTATATAGGGCCCCGTGAGGTCTTTGGGGAATTCAGGTTGATGCTAACTAACCATAATTTACTTTGATGATAGTGCTGAGCCATGAGGGCAATAAATCTTAATTGCTCAAAGTTTCAAAGGACTCAGATAACTCAAGGGGAGATCATGACTGTGTAAGAAAAGATCATGGAGGGTCTAGACAAAGTCAACTGAAAAGGTCAAGTGTTTATATGAATGTCTGCCCATGAATTTAAATTTGTATACCCACACTTGAATGCTACTTTTTTTGTTTGCCTAGCTAAGCTAATCTCTTCACTATCCATCATTTCCCCCTCCTATTATAATTCTCATGGTATAATAGCAGGGGGTGTAGGCTTGTTGCTATTGCAAAAGGTATGTTTATTCAAGGTGAGAGAGCTACTTCTTTCTCACCATTAAAATGCTCATTTTCCCATGACACTTCTGAGACCCCATTGCTTGCTCATGAAAGGGTGGGGAGGTATGAGGTAGTGACAGACAAGGTTGGTGGAGAGGACAGAATGAAAACATAAAAGAGAAAACACAAAACGGAATAGTAGCATGGCAAATGCTGACTAAACCTGTTTAGAAGCTACCCAGATAAACTTTTCTACTTCTCTAGGATGAAAGTAGACAAAAAGTTCAAACTATACATTATAATTACATTTGATGAGTTAAAGAACAATATACTATTGGAAATAGAATGAAAAACACACAACCTTTAAAAGTCGAATGTCTCCGTGACGGGTACCGTTTACTAGGTCTTCTTTCGAATGTACTGGTTCTTCGTAACCGGGCCCCATGAGTGGCTTGATACTCTGTCCTCCCACTAGAAAATAAATAGGGTTTTTTTTTTTTGATAGATTACCAACTTTATTAGAATATATTTGCAAAGGAATTTACATTGAAATGAGTTTTTTTTATTATATTAAATGGGATCACTGTTTCAACTCAATCATGAAGCACAACTGTTCAAGAGTTCAACTGAATCTTAAATTCGGTTTACGGGTCAGTGTGTTATCATGAGACAAAACAGTGACCTATGACAATTTCCATGATTTAACAAGTTTGGGTTACTGAAGATAAAGCTTCCGGAAGTGATAATTTTCTCTAAGGCACTATGTCCAAAATTTAGAGAGAAACCACCAGGTAAATGGTAGTGTTGGGTTACAGCTCCATAGTCTGAATGTGTAAACTTTACCTTAGGAATAACTAACTGAATTTCTTAAAAAAAAAAAAAAAAGAAAAGAAAAAGCATACGATCCATTTACTTGTGCTTTTCCTAAAAGAAATAGTAATAATAATAACCACCTACATTTTATAACGCTTTAAGGTTTATGAAAAACTATATGTCATTCCCATTTGATTCTCACCTATGAGGTAGATACTATTAATGTCCCAATTTTACATATTGGGATATTGAAGTTCAGACAGATTATTTGCCTGTGGTCACACAAGGAATAAGTTTGAGAGAAAGGATTTAAAATCAGGTCTTCCTGACCTGAAGTACCATACTTTTCCAATATACCACTCACTCTCTGGCAGAAAAAAAAAGTCAATTACTCCAAATAATTAACAAATCCCTAATTATTAACTTTATTATACAAGATTTGATCTATACAAGAATAACACAAATACAGATAGTTCAGCTACTAAAATCAGGTATTATTAATTACTCTTTAGGCTTTGACTTTCCTAATCACATTTAGTTCTCTGACCTAGAGTAATTAAGATATCAAAAAACCTTGTGCCTATAGAGAGCTTTTCAGAAATGCGATAGTTCTTCTAACACCTGTCCATTTCACCCATTTCAGCAGCTCTTCAGTCATTTTCAGGCCTCCAATGACATTGCAGTTTTTACCTGGGCTTACAGCTTACCAGAGAAAAGACAAAGTTCTATTTATTTAGTGCTCCCAAGGGGCAACCAAGCTTCACACCACATAGTGACTTAACCCAAAAATTGTCCCTTCATCTTCCCTGATCTAATCTTTCCCTTATGGTCAAAGGATAAAACAAAGGAAAAGAAGATTATAGGATGACTGCTTGGTTCTGTCAAATCCTGTGGTATCCACCTTCTAATCAGGAAGAGTCCTGTGGCAATCACATAGCAGATTGTAGATTTAGAGCTGGGAATAACCTTAGGGGTCATTTAGTACATGTACAATGTAAATCTTAATCTCTAAAACTTTTTTTTGGTTTTGTTTTTTTCTCTTAAAGACCTGCCTTAACCCAAATCACTCTGGTCCCAGACCAAACCCTACTTTGTCACTGGTCAGGCCCTAACTGGTACAGGGATGAGCGAATGTAAATAACAGTTGTTTCTTTTTTGCCCAGAAACCCTAAAAGTCTTCCCCTCCCAGATCTTTTTTTTTTTAAAGAGATCATTCTTTGCCTCGTTTTTATTAAGCCTCAGTCAAATGGAGACCTGTTAAAGACCTTAGCTTGAAAAGCCCAGGGTCTCCTACAGCATCATCTCCAGTTGAACTGATCTATATCCTGCCACTGGACCCACTGACTCCGGAGGAAAAAGTGAGGCTGGTGACTTTGCACAGCCCTCCCTCACTTAAATCCACTTCACTTGCATGTCATGGAATCACCTCCCTGATGTCACAGTTCTCTTCAAGAACAAAGGACAAACACCAACAGATTATAGATGGACTATAAAAGAGAAGGCAGTCCAGAAAGGCTCAGTAATTTGCCCAAGGTGACAGAGGTTATAAAGTAGCCAAGCTCAGTTCTAAACTTAGATCCCAAGACTACAAACACATAATCTTTTTCTTTTGCATCACGTAGACCCCACCCCACACGCACCCTTTGCAGGTCACTCACTGACTTCTTCCTTAAAATGGGTGCAAACACACAAGTGACTTTCTTTAAAAATCTTCCTATAGATGTTTCAGAATTTTATAAGCTATCAGATGCTTCTTAGAAAATTTTTTTTCTTTCTTAAAGAGAATTTGCCTTTATATTTCTGCACATTTTCCAACACCTCTAAAGAAAACAGAAAATGCCCAGGTTTATTTGAAAGAGTTCCACAGTGATTTCCTCATGTTGCCAATAAGTTTTCAAATGGATAATTTCTGTAATTTGAAACAGATTTTAATGAGATGTATTATGTGGGAAGAGGTTCAAGACCTATGATTGCACTCACAGATGAAAAGTTTTATGCAACATTCTAATAGAATCATAGACTTAAAATTGGGAGGGGTCCTTGTCATTTGGATCTGACCAGAATGTCAACCTTAATACTGCTACCAAGCAGTCATTTAGAGGCAACTTCCTACCTCCAGAAACAATCTAACCCTATCAGCTCTCATTGAAAGGATATCTCATTCTTTTTATTAAGCCAAAATCTGCTTCCCTATAATTTCCAACCAAATCTCCAAGATTGCCTTCTGAGATTAAGATAAAAAAATTTTTTTCCCTTTTCTACAAGACAGCCATTCTGATGTTTGAAGACAGCTAGTATGCCCTCCCTAAGTCTTCTCTTCCGGCTAAATATTCCCTACACCTTCAACAAGTCCAGAAATAGCAGCATGCTCTCATCAACCTGGTCACCATCCTCTGAACACCAACCTCAGTGTCCTTATCTCTCATTTGCAAATAGGATCAATCACATCATGAGTGATGTCTCCACTTGTGCATGAATTGGATTTAAGTGAGGCAGAATTGCCCAGTCAGATGGAGATCTGTTAAAGACCTTGGCTTGAGGGGCAGCTAGGTGGCACAGTGAATAAAGCACCGGCCCTGGAGTCAGGAGGACCTGAGTTCAAATCCAGCCTCAGACACTAAACACAAAAACTAGCCATGTGACCTTGGGCAAGTCACTTAACCCCAACTGCCCTCCAAAAAAAAAAGCAAAAAAAAGACCTTAGCTTGAAAAGGCCGAGGTCCCCCACTATGGCCATTAGGGCCCAAACAGTGACCAAATAGGGCTTGGCCTGGGACCAGAGTGATTTGGAGATTTTTTAAGCGTCTTTAAGAGAAAAAAATGAAACAAAAAAAGGTTTCAGAGATTAAGATTTACATTGTACATGTACTAAATTACCCCCCTAAGGTTGTTTCCAGCTCTAAATCTACAAATTGATATATGATTGCCAGAGGACTCTTCCTAATTAGGTGAGTACCATAGGATTTGACAGAATCAGAGAATCATTGTCAAAAGTTTCTGGATGTAGTCTCCCTAGGGCATCCCCTCTCTTGCTTGGGGCATTATAGTCCTAATATTGCTGCCTCTGAGCATTTGCTTTTCTCATGGATAAACCTGTCCCATTCTTTAGGGCAGCTAGGGAACATAGTAGATACGAGTACTGGGCCTGGAGTAAGGAAGACCTGAATTCAAATCTGGCCTCATGCAATTACTAGCTGAGTGACCCTGGACAAGTCACTTAACTATATTTGCCTAAAGTTCCTCATCTATAAAATGAGCTGTAGAAGGAAATGGCAAACCACCCCTGTATCTTTGGCAAGAAATTCCCAAATGGGTCAGGAAGAGTCAGATATGACTGAACAACAACAATTCTTTGGACCAAACAGTTTCTTAACTTAAGGCAAATGATTAGTTACCTGAACCTAAATCGTGATCCTAGCCTTATGAAGTCTGATCTATTGGATTTATTATTTGCTGGTGTCCTCAATCTGAAGAATGCATGATGTTCAACTGCACATTTCCAGAGGTGCTTGCAGGTCCGGGAGCTATCTAATCGGAAAACAAACGTGTGCTCTTGCTCTCGCCCCTTAAACAAAATAGAGCATCCTGTTAGTTTTGCATATCTGATATTAGGGAAAGGCTGATATGAAGACAGAAAAGAGAGCACCAAAATTACCTGATCATCATCTTCTACGACAACAAGGGTTAATTTGCTCTTTTTAAAATCCATTTTAGTGATTTTTGGCCTAGTTACAAAGAAAACATTTTTACAGCAGAATCATATATACAAACAATTCATATCTCAAACAGTGGCTGCCATTTCGTTGTTTACAACTCTTAGCTTAGGTGAAACTTCATTCAACAATTCAAGGATCACTTTGCCAGTGATAATTACAAGATGTTCATGCCTTTAGAAAATAGTTTCACGAACTAATTGGGCAAAAAAGTTCATCATCAGAAAGTCGACTTTCTGATGGTGTCAGGTTGACATGAAACAATTTAATTTAAAGAGGACCATCCAGAATTTGGGGGAGGTGAGCATGGGTGATTACTGCGATAACATGAGTTTTCTAAAAATGAATCTGGGTTTTGTAAACCCACCTCAATATTCTCTTTCTGTGTGTGTGAGTATGTGTGTGTGATTTTATTACTATGGCAAACTCCAAGAATGGAAAATCCTTTCAACAACACAAATAAAGAGCCCACATCTGCCTAATTCCAAGGTCAGCCTTCTATCCACTCTGCCACACTAACTTTCAATGTTGTTATCATCCACCATATGACATCATTCCACCACAAAATAGGACATATTTAAAATAATATTAGACAAGCTAAATTACCAAAAGAATAAACCTATTTTGTTAGCTCCTTCAAAGATTAATATCCCTGTTGGTGTTAGACCAAGAGCATATTCACAGCCATCTCTTCCCTATAAACAAAAGAAGTGACAATCAGTATACAGGTTTAATGTTTCAATTAAATACAATAAACATTTTAAAAGTAGCTAACTGTGCTACGCATTGAGAGAGATTCAATAATTACATAATATTAAATTCCTATCTTCAAGGAACTTATAGTCTCCAGTAGTCTGAAGAGAATACAAAATGCATTACATCAAAGGCTTGCTTCTAAGTTTTCAACAGCAGGTATATTGAGGTTATTTAGTTGTTATGGTGCTGTTCCATATCTTACCTTAACTACATGCATGTCTACGCCATACATTTCTAACCATTTTGCCTTGTTCAGATAGGAAAGTTCAGCCTGTGCAGGACTCTTCCCCCTTTACAAAGGAAATAGAGATACATGTAGGCTGCTGCACAAACATAAAGGGAATTCTCAACACCAAGACTCTGTTGTCAGAGATTTGGATTCCTTTCTTCTGAGGGGGACTGGCAGCCATTTTCCTGAAATGAGTATGGGAAATTGAACCCAACTTTTTCTTCATTTGATCTAGTTTGCAGGGAAATACTAATGTCAATTATGCCTATAGTTATGAAAATGCAACATGAGTTTAACGGAGATGATCTCAAAAACTGCAGCACAGGAATGCCAATTCCATGGAAAGGTGGGCAGCTTGCTGTTCTATAAAATGGGTGAACCACATCTATTTTTCAGATTACGATGTTAAGGTTTTTCTCCACTGACAAATTGCTTTCAAAGGCTGAGTAGGAATTAAAATGTTTAGTATAATAAATTTAATCACACAGCAATGGATTATACAGTTCGTTAAATTCAGTGTTGGGGTCTTGTTTTTATTTATTTAATAAGCATTTATTGAATAAATATTTATTGATCAAACATTTGTTCATTTATTTATTTATTTATTGGAGAGAAGCTTTGCTAAGTGAGCTCTCAGCCTCCTTTGGCTCTAGGAAACGTTAAGTTTACATTTCTGTAACTACAGACTGGTTTGTGTATACTCTTGTGATTATGCAGAACATCTGGAAGAAACTAAATGGTACAATTTTAGGGTAAGTCAGACAGAGCAAGGAAATTCTAGATTTCTCTTGGGATGTTCTCTTGGGATTTCCTTATTTCTGTTCATGAAACCACCATTCTCCCACTTACCCAGGCTTCACAATTGAAGTTATCTGACTCTTCCCCCACCCTCAACATCTAGTCAACAGATCCTCAAATATTTCCTTTACAATGTCTACTTGCATTCATCCATCCACCTACAGACCTTCCCATCCTTTCCACCATAGCTCACAGCCTCCTGGCTTAGTATTTTGCTTCCAGTCACTTTCTTTCTACAGCTAAATTTTTATTTCAAACTTTAGGAGTACTGGTCAATCTAATATGGAATGTATTTTACATGACTGCACATGTATAATGTCAGATTGCTTATGTCTCAAGGAAGGGAAAGAGATGGAAAAGAAAGATAGAATTTGCAACTCAAAACTTTGGAAAAAATTAACAAACCCGAATGTTAAAAATTGTTTTCACATGTAATTGGGGGGAAAATAAAATATTATTTTTTAAAAAATTATGGAGAAAAAAAGAAGTACTGGCCAATTTCCCTAAATATGACTAAATCCTTTTGAATTAGCATAGCACAATTACCCTTTTGGCCTTATCTCTGTCATTTGAGAGATTAGGACAGCCTAATTCCATGGTCAGAAGTAAAAATAAGAGACCAGAATTCACTTCATTATCATAGGGGTTGCTTGGTCAACTCCCACTCTCCAATCAAATCCAACTGCTTTGTCAGGTTGATTACTAATACGGATCTTTATTAATAGTTATGTACAGTATTATTTTAGCATAACATATATTATTGTATCTTAATTCTTTGTAAACTAGTAATCCATGAATGACATATATAATAAGACCCTTTTAAGCATATTATATTATTAAGGAGACTACTATTTCCTGACCCTGTTAGGAAAGAGAAAGCTCACTCAATGTATGTTTATGTGAGTGTACACACACATACATACACCCCCCCCCCCCAATACTGATTTAATACTGATACTGCATGGACACTGCTTGTGACTAGTTTCTACTACTATTGCTACCACCCACATTAAGGCAGAGGCAATGGCTCCTATATTTCTGCATCTCTGAATTCTGATCCATAAGCACTGTACTTGAAAGGTGCTCAAGACTATGTACATGAATTGGTTCAGCGAATGTACATTATGGGTATGTAGGTATGGATAAAAAAGGTTAACCAACAGTCCACTATATACACTATATACAATGAAAGTTTGTTATTGACTGTGGCTAATTTTTAAAAAATTAAGTCCTTTATGGATCTTATAAAAATCCAGATTTCATACATTCTGAATAATATGAAGCAGCCGCATGTAGGAAGTTCAAACATTATTATGAGGACCTAGAGTTGGAAGGAACCCCAGAAACCACATATTCCAATCCCATCATTTTAGAGATCAGGAAACTGCTGCCCAAGAAAGTTAAATGACTTACCCAATGTCATTCCGGTAGTGACAAAGGCAAGATTTGAACCCAGGTACTTGTACTCTAAGGGAAGAGTTCTATACACTATACCACACTGCCTTCTACTTTCTCTCTCATAAAATGATTCGTGCATGGCTACCTTGATGACTTGAGCTCTTACAGAATCATAGGATTTAGCGTGGAGCCTCTCAGAGCATTTAATCTCCAAATTCCTCATTTTATAGATGAGAAATTGGAAACTCAGAAAGGGGAATTGATTTATTCATGTTTATACATAATAAAAAGTAGGAGAACTAGCATTCAAATCCTCTAACTCTAAATCAGGTATTCAATAACACCACATGCTATAAATTCATCCCCAGTCATTCAACTCTGTCCCCCAATACCAACCCAATCCTTTCTGGGGTACCCTTGTAGGTTAAGACAAATGAACAGTGGTTCCTTGGTTAGTCAACAATTGCTTACTCTGATGTAACAAATGAAGAAAAATATCCCTCTATTTTTCAAAAGGCAATGCAGTAAAGCAGAAGGAATAATGAACTGGGAAAAAGGGCTGAGAACAATATTTATGGCCTCAAATGTCTGTATAAGGATGCACAGACTAGGCAGAAGGCAAACATTAACTTCATGGAAATAACTGGGACTCATGACTGGACAATGGCAATGGAAAAGTGTAACTTGTTCAAAAGAAACAGATCTAATCACAGAAGAGAATGTGTCATGGATGTATGTTTACATTTATGAAATTATATCTTGAGTCAATTAGAAAATACAGGAGTCTAAGAGTAAGAATCATTGAGATAAAGATAAAAAAAGAGAAAACATTCTTTCATAGTGGACAGATATTATCTGATGTCTGGCCACAGATAAAGAATATGGATGACTTTTCCCCCTGACAATAATTATCAATAGCTATCAGTGGTATGATATAGTAGTGATGAGGAGTCTTTAACTATCCATATACCTGCTGGGAGTTTCAATCAGAGAAAAAAAAGTAGAGCATCTCAAAAATTCTTGTCTTGTGTTGATGACAATTTAATCTGTCAGAAGGCAAAGGAAGGAATGAGGGAAATTTATACTTTGGATTTAATTCTGATCAACAAAACCAAACTGGTTGATGGAATGAAAGCAACAGGAACACTGAAAGAAAGTGAATGCATCATCTTAGAAAGGGCAAGAGCCAGGGAAGGGAATACGACAGGTGCCCCACACCTTAAGACATTAGATTTTTAAAAGTTCTTAGAAATGATGACAGACTCTAAAAGGGAAAAAGCATACGGGATTATTAAATAAATGAAGTTCTGATAATACAATGATCATGGATTTTATCGAAATCATAATCACCAATTATAAATGTTGAAGTCTTAATGACAAGTAGGATATAACTTCTTGTAATAAAAACCCTGACAGATAGATGGTGCAGTGGTTAGAATGTGGGCCCTAAAGTTAGGAAGACTCCTCTTTCTGAGTTCAAATTTGGCCTCAGACACTTACTAGCTGTGTGACCCTACGCAAGTCACTTAACCCTGGCTGTCTCAGTTTCCTCATCTATAAAATGAGCTAGAGAAGGGAATGGCAAACCACTCTACCATGTTTGCCAAGAAAACCCCAAATGGGTAGGACAGAGTAGTAGGACATAGCTGAAAATGACTGAACAACAAAAAAAACCCACTGGGGTCATTTTCAAACAGCAATATCAAAGAGTAGCAATAAAATAGGTGCTAATAATTTGTGCCTGGATTATCATAGACACACAAACTTCCTATATAGATGCTGTGCTTCTAACCCTCTCTTATAGTCCACTCTAATTCATACACTATAACCATAAGCATCTTCCTTAAGTGCCATTTGGATCCCTCCAGAAAATGACTACATTTATTTGCCTCATATAAAATTCATGCTTTTTTGTTGTATTTATCACTTTTTGTTACTCCCTAGGAAGAATGCTACACTCACTCCAGCCAAGCAAAGATGTTTTCTTTCCTTTTCTTATCAATGAGCCTGGAATACCTTCTTCCACCTTCTTTGCCAAATTTCTACAAGAAAATTCAAAACAGACTTTCACAAACTCTGATAAGCATTTATTAAGTGCGTACTGTGTGCCAACCACTGCTGTTTTTATAAATACCTATAAATAAGTGTTTTTATAAATAAAATCTCATTTGATTCTTAAAACAACCTGGTGAAATAGTGCTATTGTTATCCCCATTTTACAGGTGAGGAAACTGTGGGAACAGAGACTAGAGTACTTGTCTCAGAGCCATTCTAGTAAATGTCTAAGGCTGGATTTGAATTCAAATCTTCTTCACTCCAGACCCAGCATTCTATCCACTATACCACCAGGTACCTCCAACAGGACCAGGAAGGCCCTTCTCTAGGGAAGGAACTTTAGATACCATATAATACAACTTTCTCATTTCACATATGAAGAAACTGAGTCCTAGAAAAGTGAAGTAGTCTGATTACATAGGCAGTAATGCATCAATCAATCAATCAATCAACAAGAAATCACTAAGTGCTTTTTATGAGCCAGACAGTGTTATGCACTGGGGATAAAAATACAAAAAAGGGAAACAGTTGTGTTCAAAGAGCCTATGTGTTAACAGGGCAGGTAACCTATTTTGGGCCCTGTGATACCAGTGGTTTCTCCAGAGCCAAGGGTACATTTCACTAAATAATGGGCAAAGCAGGATACTGAAGGCCCAGAGGACGAGAGACTTATGGAAAAAGCACAGAAAATGGGATTTTTAGTCAGTGCTTGCTGTGCTGCTCATTAGCTGCATGACTCTGGGCATACAACATTAACCAGTCTGCTCCCGTTTCCTAATTTGTAAAATGAGGCAGCTGGGCTAAGTCATTTCTAAAGTTCCAAAGTTTAAGATGCTATAATTCCATCTTATTTTGTATATATTTCCTATTTATCTGCATGTATGTTATATGTCCTTCCCCATCCCAAGGAACAAAAGGAAATAATTATCACTTAAACTATTATTTATAAAGGAAATAATGAAAGAAAAATACATAAAGGAAACACTAACTATTAAGCATCTACTATGTGCCAAACACTGTGCTCAGTATTGTATAAATACCTAATTTCATTCTCCCAACAACCCAGGGAAGTCCACTCCCATTGTATAATTAGTAACATTAATAATAACAGCTAACATTTATACAGTCCTACTACATGCCAGGCACTGTGCTAAGGGCTTTACAATTACTATCTCATTTGATCCTCACGACAACCCTGGGAGGTCAGTGCCATTATTATCTTTATCTTACAGGTGAAGAAACTAAAGCAAATAGGGGTTAAGTGACTTGCCCAGGGTCATACAGCTTTTAAGTGTTTAAGGCTGGATTTGAACTCAAGTATTCCTGACTCTAGGCCCAGTGCTCTATCTAATTTGCCTCTCAAATGCCTCAGAATGTAAATTCCTGAGAGCAGGAATTGGTTTTGTCCTTCTACCCTTAGTGTCTAGCAGTAAATTCAGAAAATGCTTGGTGTACGTATACATACACACACACACACCACATACATACATGTCTTTGCAAATGGTTTAACACAATGACACTATGTTATCTCTATAACCTGCTCCTTCTGTGATTTCATCAGTTTAGCTAGGGACTAACCCCCCTAAATTCTTCTGCAAGTTATGAATGAATGAATGAAAAATCATGTATTAAATGCTGATTAAGTACTAAGCATTCTTCTAATTGCTAAAGACACAAATACAAAAGCAAACAATCCCTATCCTCAAAGACCTTATATTCTAATGGGGAAACAACAGAGGGTTAGTGGTGGCCAGGAAAAGGAATTATGACCTGGGAAATCACAAACATGGCTAAATAAAAGGTGTGTCCAATGACACACCTTTTCCAGGGACAATGGTACTGTTGATACAACTACAATTCTCAAGAGTTAAGAGTGGGGTAGAATGTAGTAGTTAGGGCTCAGTGCCTCCCAGGCCCAGCCCAGAGGCAGCAGGAATGGAGCCAGGAATAAGTTTGGTCTACATGGTCCTTAGCACTGTCAGAACCCAGTGGCTTAGTTTTTCCCAGGTCTTAAATCTGGTACAGGCTCAGTGTTGCCTGTGGCATGGAGATGATGATTGGTGACCTGATGGTATGTTTAAGAAACAGAACTTGGAAGATGGAGCACAAGATGTCTTGTTCTCCACTGAAGGTACCAAGTTACCTGGTCGCCCACTACCCCCTACATACATATCTATTATTTATATAAAATAAAGGGTTAGAAAACTTTGTCCAATCTTTAATATCAAACTGTGGGGCAATGGTTTATGCACAGAAAGGCAACAGGGGTATATTCCTGCTATATCATGGCGGCTTGCCTAATGTGGAGGCATGATGACTGGAGCAAAAAATATTCCACAGAGCGGATGAGCCTGCAGATGTAATGTAACATCAGGAATTGTCATGGGGTCATCAAAGGGAGGTTGGGATATAGCGCCAACCGCTCAGCTATGCCACAACCAGGCTGAGAGACCTCAGCTAGATAGGACATTAGTCTGGCTCAGCTCAGCATCAATTAGGTTAGAAGGAATGAGGAAGCTGTTGTAACATTCCACACTCTCCATATTCCACTACCCCAACAATCTTGTTGGTTTTTGCTAGGAACAGTTTCAGAACAAAGGGTGTATCTTGGTCAGAGATCACAGAGATTGGTAAAGGAAGAGAAGAACCAGTTGGACTTTTAGAGAAAGAGGCTCCAGAGCCAGCATAAGTATTTAATTTACTCTGGATAATCAATAATACTTTGTCGTTTTCACACAGTTGACAGGCATGGAATAAGCTCAGTTGTCAAAGATGCAAAATATATTTAACCATTCAGCTCTAAATCTATGATCGAGCACTTAGCATAGCACTGGCACCTAACAAGTATTTAATGCCTGTTTATTGATGGACTGATTATTGGCTAATCCTATGGTTTGAAATGTCCAAGTGTCTTAAATGGAAGAATTAGACATGAGTGACTGATGCAGACTTCTATAGAAATCATAGGAAAACAACAAAAAGTGTTTACTCCAAAGTTAATAAAGAAGGGAAATCTGTGTGTGTGTGTGTGTGTGTGTATTCGAGTTTTAAAATTTGTACTATTTAGTTTTTCCCCAGTTACATTTAAAAGCTTTTTTTTGTTCTTTTTTGGAGGGGGGAGGGCAGGGCAATTGGGGTTAAGTGACTTGCCCAAGGTCACACGTCTAGTAAGTGTTAAATGTCTGAGGCTGGATTTGAACTCAGGTCCTCCTGACTCCAGGGCTGGTGCTCTATTCACTGTGCCACCTCGCTGACCCATAAAAACAATTTTTAACCTTTGTTTTTAAAACTCTGAGTTCCAAATTCTCTCCCTTCCTTTTTCCCCCACCCTAGTGAGAAGGCAAGCAATTTCATATAGGTCATACATGTGTAGTCATGCAAACATATCCATAATAGTCATGTTGTGAAAGAAAATATAGACAAAAAAAAAACCTCAAGAAAAATAAAGTAAAAAAAGTATGCTTCAAACTGTATTCAGACACCAACAGTTCTTTCTCTGGGGATGGAGAGCATTTTTCATCCTAAGTCCTTCAGAGTTGCCATGGATCACTGTATTGCTGAGAAGAGCTAAGTCATTCACAGCCGATCATCTTACAATATTGCTATTACTTTGTACCCAGTACATTTCATTTTGCTTATCATTTCTTAAAGTATAATAGTATTCCATCATAATTATATACCACAACTTGTTCAGCCATTCCCCAATTGATGAGCATATCCTCAATTTCTAACTCTTTACCCCTAGAAAAGAGCTGCTATAAATACTTATGTACATATAGGTCCTTTTCCTTTTTTAAAAACCTCTTTTGGGATACAGACCTAGCAGTGGTATTGCTAGGTCAAAGGGTATATATGTATGGTTTTATAGCCCTTTGGGCATAGCTCCAAATTGCTCTATAGAATGGTTGAATTAGTTCACAACTCTGCCAACAGTATATTAATGCCTCATTTTCCCCATGTCCCTTCCAACATTTGTCATTTATCTTTTCTGTCCAATTAGTCAATCTAATAGGTATGAGGTAGTACCTCAAAATTGTCTTAATTTGCATTTCTCCAATCAATAGTGAGTTAGAATATTTTTTCATATGGCTAGAGATAGCTTTAATTACTTCAACTGAAAACTGATTTTATCTTTTGATCATTTATCAATTGGGGAATGGCTCTTATTTTTATAGATATTACAGTTCTCTTTATGTCAGAAAACTGAGGCCTTTATCAGAGAAACTTGCTTCAAAATTTTTTTCACACTTACGACTGCTAACTGTATTTCTCTCCATCCTATTCCCTCTATCCCGTTTTACTCTAATCTCTTTCTCCTTTCCCGTTCCCTCCTCAAAAGTGTTTTGTTTCTGACTACCTCTTCCCCAATCTGTTTCACTTTTTATCAACTCTAAATTATTGCCACCAAGTAAAGCCGTTTTCTTAATAAGACCTAAAGACCTAAGGAGCCAAGGGCATCACTCAATAGACTAATGACCATATGGAACTTACTACTAATAATGAAAAACTGAATTTTTGAGAAAGCATAACAGATACTCAATCACTAAGAAAGCAGGGCTTGGAATGCAGAAGGAGAATAATAAAAAATATAACTAAGACAAATGAAGTGAATTCCTCTCAGACTGGGAATTTTCCTGCAAAACGGAAGCAGTTGGGTAAGTTTAAGGAATAAAATGTGCATTTCACCAGGATATCTGGCATGATTCATATGACACAGGTTTAATACGGTCTCTGGACCTTAATTTCTTCATTTAAAAATAAAGGCATTTTAAGTTGGAGGAATAGGAAGGCAATTAGATGTTAGCAGTAGCCCTACCAGACATAAGCTTCTCTCCCATTTTGATATTTTGGTAGGAAGTCTCTGACAGCAGGGACGCTAGGTGGTGCAGTAGATAGAGCACTGGGCTTAGAATCAGGAAGACTCATCTTCATGACTTCAAATCTGGCTTCCTAGCTGTGTGACCCTGGGCAAGTCACTTAACCCTGTTTGCCTCAGTTCCTCATTTGCAAATGAGCTAGAGAAGGAAATGACAAACCACTCCAATATCTTTGCCAAGGAAAACCCTGAAATGATGTCATAAAGAGTTGGACATGACAAACAACTCAACAAACCTAATAGCAAAGAGAATTTAAGTCTTCAGGCTGGTAGCCCTAAACAAGCCCTTTGAAAAATTTACTGTGGCTATGAAATCAAATGTGCTGGAAGAATAAAAGGGAGACCTCCATGGGGACTCTGGGGAGCCTGCTTGGATAAGATTCCTTGTGTTTGAGTTCCCCTGTGCTGTGTGTCTTCGGGCAAAGTTTTGTACATTGTAGGCACAAGATAAACCAGAGGATGGGGCAATAATAATTCTGTGTAACAAGGTCAATGGCTGCTATAATCTTGTCAAGGTTTTCTGAACCTGTCCCTACTCTCTTCATTGTACCAATGTCAGAGGTCATGGAACCCTGAACAAAGAGATCAGTCATGCCAAACTCCAAAAGACAAGGAGGCCAGTAAACGCTATATAAGGTTCCCTGTGAGCAGCATATTCACTTGGAAAACCCTGTTAGAAGAAACCATGTTCTATTCTGTTGTATCTTTATGTTAAATACTCCCTAATTACATTTTAATCTGGTTCCAGCCACACTCGGGAGTGCTGAGGACATGTGGATTAGAGCACCTCCAGGGTTCCTGCTCTAGTTTTGATTTTCTATATAGTTGCGGAAGAGATCCTTTTTTAATGGTAAAAATGATCTCTTCTCCACCTTTATATGACAATTTAAAATGCTGAAAAATTTTGACATGCTTTTAAAAGGAAAGGAAAAACCATTCCTCAAAAAGTTTGTTTTTAAAAAATGACTACCAATTTACATTCTGCAGATGATTTCATGTTAGATTTGCATTTTTGGAGCCTAAGCTCCAAGAATGCATGCTAGGGCAACTGGGGTAATTGGGGTGGAGGACTGTTCCTAGGATGTCTACTCTAGCCTTTTGCTTCACCTGGCCTAGAGAATTCCAAGGCGGACAAATGGGTCCCAGACCACTTTCACCACCAAGGACCCCATCTCCACCTTGGAACCCTGGGCCTTTTGAGAGAGCTGAGAAACAACTGGACTCATTAAAGATGGAACCTCTTGGCTTTTCAGCCCCGTCTAGGACACATTAAATCTTCCATGTCTTCATCACTAACATTCTCCTAATCATCGTCTTGCCCCACAACCTATATCCCCAAAAGAGAGATAAGCATTGGGTGAGGTTCTGGGGTGCATGAGGGCTCGATACAAGGGACAGCATATTCTTAGGTTAAACTAGGGTGTTCCCAAATGTGAACTCAGTGTGACAGTCAGCCCTATAAATGGGGGGGGGGCAGTTAAAATTAGAAGCATAGGTAAGCAGTCTATAGAAAATTGCCCAATAACTCAAATTGTATCTTAACGCTTACATGGCCCTTTGGGATAGATAGTGTTAGTATTATCATCCATATTTTACATTGAAGGAAACTAAGTCTCACAAGTACTGAGAAGTAGAAGTTAAACTTGAACCCTCATCCCCTGGCTCCAGTTATAGCACTGCTTTCATTACATCACATGACCTCTCTATAGGTTAAAATCAGCTCTCCTCTATCCACGAGAAGGTTATAAATTTATCAATAATAAATAAATAATATAAAATAATTTTAAATAATTTATAAATAAAATATAAAATATTATATAAAAGTATATAAAATTTAATTCCTAGTTACACATGGAGAAAAGGCAACTATATCATTAGGTTTTTGTTGTCTTGAGAAGATTGGTTCTATTACCCAGATAAAGAACTGATGGACTCTGAATGAAGATGGAAGCATATTTTTTTCATTTTATTCTTTCTCATGGCCTTTTTCCTTTTGATCTGTTTCTTCTTTCTCAACTGTGACTAATATGGAAATATTTTTTTTTCATGGTAGCACATATATAAACTGTATCAAACTACCTACCATTTTCAGAAGAGGGGAGGGGTGGGAAGGAGGAAGAAAAATTTGGAATTCAAAATCTTATAAAAATGAAAGCTAAAAATTTTCCTGATATGTAACTGGGGGAAAAAATAAAATTATTTTAAAAAAGGAGATTGATTTTCTCTCTTTTCTTTCAACAAGGATTTAGTGAGCACATCCCAGAAGCTGCACGGTGCCCTTTGAAGGCAAACTAATGAAACCAATCTCAGGGAAGATGTCAACCAGCAGGTGAGATACCATTCTACCACACAGAAAGTATCTATTAATAAAAATAGAGAGAAAAGAACCAGCTCTGCTTCAGGCTGAACCCAGGTGTCAGTATAAAAGTTCTATTCTCAAAATGCAGTGGAGAATAAGGGAGGTGGATGAAAAAGACCAGCTTCCAGGTTATCAAGTCAGACATTTATCATATGACTGTATTATTTGAGAGAGAGAGAGAGAGAGAGAGAGAGAGAGAGAGAGAGAGAGAGAGAGAGAGAGAGAGAGAGTGTGTGTGTGTGTGAATTCCCAGATCAATGAAAGGGCAGTAAGATAATAATTCACATTTGGAAAACGGAATTTCTTCATTGAGCATATCTCATATAATTAAAAAAAGAAGAGTCTAACTACAATCTATCCCTATCCCTAGGTTAGAACTAAAAATTCATCTTTTTAAGCTGGGATTAAGAATCTTTTGTAAACTCCTAAAGCTTTATCAGTAGGCTACCCAGTCAATGAACAAGTATTTACAGAGCATTTACAATATTTACAGTATTATACTAGATACCATGGAAGAAATCCCTGTCTTTAAGGGGGATTTGAGGTATTTATAGTGTTGTTGGGCATAAGACTAACACGTGAAAAAATTGAAAGTATAATAAGACATTGTATAATTAAGCCTAATACTGTGTAGTATACAAGTTTTAGAACAGTTAAGCAAAAGTCTGAGAGAACCATGGACTCAATTACTCAAGGAGGGCTTTCTGAGAGAGATGAAACTTGAGATAAGCTCTGAAAGACAGGGGAAGCAAACAGAGAGCATTCCAAGCAGGGCAAACAGCACTAGCAAGGGAGCAGAGGGGAGAATGAGCAAGGATTAAGTGGGGCCAGTGAGGAGAGCTGACTCACCAAAGCAGAAGAAAGGTAGTTGTTAAGAAACAAACCCGCACAGACACCGTAGCATCAGGTCATGAAAAGCCTTGAAAACTAGGCAGAGGAATTGAGGATTAACATGACTGGCAATTAGAAAACAACTCTATGATCTCAAGCATAGGGAATCTGATATGATGCAAGCAGTGTTTCTGGAGGCGTGGATGGAGAGACGAGGGTAAGGGAAAGTAGCCCAAAAGGATACTAGTGACATACAGGTGTGAGACAATGAGAGTCTGGATTACGGTGGTGGTCACAGGAATGGAGAATAACAAATCTGAGACATATTTAAAGGAAAAAAAAGAATTTGATGACAGATTGGATCTAGGGGATGAAGAATCAAAGATGACACCAAGGTTTCTAGCATGGGAAACTAAAAGAAAGAAATGGTAGTACCATGGACAAAAATGGTAGAACTTGGAAGGAGGGTTAGATAAGGAAGAGAGAAATTTGGATTTGAATGTGGGCAGTTTCAAGCTATGGCATACCATCCAGATGGAAATGGCTTTGAAGGCAGTGGGACTAGAGCAGGTTTGAAAAGTCAGGGATATAGATGCAGATATGGACTCAGATTTAGATATATAGACAGATATAGACACAGTTGGTCTTACTTTTGGAGAAAAACTTTTTTCACATACTTACGTCCACTAAAAAAAAAGTTATTTCTTAGACTATCACTAAATACTAGACTCCAGCATAAAGGTACCTGCACTCTTTCCATTTTTGGAAGATATCAAACTCCATTGCCTCAGTCTGATTTGGAATAAATCGGAACTCAGACACTAGTTCAGGCGTGTGTTCCGGAAGTTCACACTCCCCAAGTTCTGCTGTAATTTTTCAAAGAGAAGGAAAAAAAAAGAGAGAGAAAGATAACATTTAACAAGTTCAGTTACTATGATGACAGACTCCAAAGATATTTCATTTGATTAAATTTGCTGGGCACCATTTAAAAATATATCATAACTCCACTGGGATAAAATGTAATTTGTGAGCTTCACAAATACCCACATGTACACATATGCATACCTTAAAGTCCACAATAAATCTCATAGATATGAAATTGTCACCAACTGCACACACATACACACACACATTTTCCCACCCCAAAACTTCCATATCATGCAAATTCACCTTGGATTACATTTTCCCTTAGTGGGTAAAATGGTATAATAAGAAACTACTGAACTTGAAATCAAAAGACTTGGGTTCAAGTCCTACCTTTGCCACTCATTACCTACCGTATGTGCCCCTGAACAAGTCACTTGACTTCTATGAGATTCAGTTTTCCTTATGTGTAAAAAGGATTTTAATATGTTGCTACCTCGTTGGTTTGATTTGGGAATTAAGTGAGACAGATAAGTAAAGTAGTATAGAAATTCAAAGTCATTACTCATAGTAATGCACTTCAAGGTACATTATTAGTATCAATTAAAATGCCAACTGCTCACTAATATAAGTTTAATATGTTATTAAATATAAGCCAGGGCCAGGATTTTTGCTTAGAGTCCTATTGAAAATTGGTAAAGAATTTGGTGCTTCTAGAAACTGGGAGAGAAAAACTTAATGTCCTGACAGGCTGTGGAGTGGGAGAGAAGGACAGTGACAGTCTGTAGAAGAGCTGCAGTAGCTCAGGCAGATGGCCCAGGAGTGGATGAAGCAGAGGATGGGGTGATAATGGGTCATGCAGCACCTGGAGGGAAAAGGAGGAGGGATCACTGCAAGAACAGACTCTACAGGCACAAACCTAGGAGTGGGGAAAGGCAAAGCTCTGCACTGAATCTCCTTGGCTCTGGTGGAAAAGGGGGGTGAGTATCAGCGACCAGTTACAAATGGGAACCTAGAAGCAAAAAGCCATCAGGAAGAAACTGAAAAATAAAACTAGACAGTGGACGGTAGGCTTGAAAAGCAAGCTAAGGACGGGGAAGAGGGAGGGATTGTTTTGTTTATTCTGTCTCCCTTTCAAGGTTAAAGAAGAGGAAGAGAAAATAATACTCATGTATCTTTGGAGGGCTGACACAGACAATGGGGGCTCTTAACAGAGAAGAGCACTGAGGAAGATTGATTCAAAAGGGAGGAGAGCAACAGAAGGCTAGGTAGGAGGGTCTCTGGTTACTGTTTTAATCAGAATAAATAATACAAGGAACATCTCTCTGATGATCTATTATGTCTTGAAATAAGGAGTATGGCATAAGCTATGGTTAAAGAGAAAAACTGGGTTATTTATTCCTTTGGTATTGAAAATGTAAAAGGTCAGGATGGTAGGAAAAATCTTGAGGTGATTCGATTAAGGAGGCCAAGGGTGGATTCCCCTGTATACTCTTTTCAGGAATGAAATAGGAGATAAGAGGGACTTTGTGATTTGATACATAAGACTCTGTTGTGTTAACAGTCCTAACAAGTGTAGTAGCTCATTTAGGGATTGGTTTGTGGGTATAAGAATGTGAAAATAATACTACTGGAAAAGGGAAAGAAAGTTAATCAGTTTCCAGTTACTTTTTACTTAGGGCTGATTAGAGTCAGCATAAGTACAGTGGAGACAAGAGCATGCTCATGGATAGGCACCATCCCACAAAGCAGGTGCTGAGCCAGCACCATGGGCATTTCCAATGGGCTACACTGGCTCAGCAATGAAGGACTTCTGCTTTGAAACAACACAGAAATCCCTTCCTGGTCCCTACATCTGGGATGATGGGAGCCATTCCAGCTTACATATACAAGGATGGGCCCACATTCTGGGTCCTTGATAAAAGACATGAATGACCAGAATGGCTAGTACCCTGTGAAAAAGTCTGCTGGCTAACTTAAAATTTTTATCCTCTCTGGCCCAGCCTCCCAGGTTGGCCCCAAAGCTGGAGCACCTCTGGTTGTTAGAAGGGTCTCATCCAATTAATGGTACATTTGCCCATTTTGAGAAAAGAGGAATCTAGAAGATTCCAAATGAGTCTAGAAGAGCCACCTCTCAGTGGACTACATAAAGGGGCTGGGAGGAAAGCTCCTTCCTCTTTCCAAGGTGACCTACTGTCCAGTTGGGACACAGCCAATACCAACTTTCTGCCAGACTTCTAGCTGCTGTCTGTCCTTTGTTCTGGAAGACATCAGGGAGGGGATACTACACCATACAAGTGAAGTGGATTGAAGTGAAGGAGGGCTCACTTTCTCTGGAGCCATCAGGGTACAGTGGCCAGATACAGATCTGGACGACCTGAGATGGCCCCTTGTAATGCGAATGTAAATTTTAAAGATCTTCCCTGCTCCTAGGCTAAAGTGCACCAGAAGCCTGGGGAGGGAGGCTTGTTTTTCAGTAGATACTTTTTGATTGGCCAGTGGGTCAATAAGGTTGTTACATTCTCTGAGCCAGGAGAAGGCTATATAAGCCCTGATGTGTAGCTTCGTTTTGGGACTCACTTTGAGAAGTGTTCTGTGATTTGATCTGAATTCTGGGAAGCCGTTGTTGAGAGTCCCCCGGCTTTGAAAAACCCAGAATGTGGAAACCCAGATGTTGACTGGGTATGGATGTAATGGTTGGACAGTTTGGAAATCTGTCTACTTGATGTTTCTGTCTTGATAATTATGCCTGTATGCTTTGAGGTTTGGGGTGCTGACCTTTTCTCCTGAACAAGGTAAATGATAATCTGACTGATTAAAGTAAGCTTGTTAACCCATTTTGAGTTGCTTTCCTTTAACAAAGCAGATCCAAGAACCTGTATGGGTGGCAAACCCTGAGGATGCCGGGGTGCTTGCTGCTACACCCCTCCCCAGACTTAAGTAGCTGGAGAGGAGAATCTTTCTCTCCTCCCTTCCCTGTCCTCTTGCTTTTTTTCCCCATGGCCACAGCTGACCTAGTAATGATCCTAACATGAATATCTCAATCCTTGGCAGCTCAAGAAGTCAGGAGATTCTCACTGCTAACTTGCCACAGGGGGTGCTTCTGCCCTCTTGAGCTCATGAGGCCAAGGCTAGAAACATCTGCCACTGTTCAGCCACCTGCATTTTTCTGTATTCAGAGAAAGAATGAAAAATACAAGAGTATAAAAAACATGGATTTTAATTCAAAGGGGCATAAAAAGAAAAAAATCAAAGAAGTAAGGAAAAGAGGAAATTCAAAGAATGTCTTGAGATTATCATTTTGAATATACTAATTAAGGCTCCTGGGGCATAAGACTGAAGCTCTTATCTCAAAATGGGCAGAGAACCACATCATTAATTGGATGAGGCCCTCCTAACAATCTGAGGAGAGGAATCTGGGTCCAACAAGATAAAAATTTTAAACCAGTTAGAATCTTTTAGCAGAACAACTTCTCTTCTAAGTTATCCAGGGTAGTGGAATTGCCTTGGTTTGAATGCTTTTCTAGTACCCTAGCTTCTTCTTCCTTTCTTTCTGAGTAGCAAATGGGTCAAGGAATGCCCCAAGGAGGCACAGAATTAAGTCCTCCCTGTGTCTGCTTGATCAGATGTCAATTCCCCTTGCTCTATATGTTGTCATTTCTCCATGGATGAGGCCTTTTTTTCTGGCAATGACTCAAGCTCAGGGGTAGATCAAACACCAGAGGTACTGTAGCTTTTTAACTTGGTCTTTAAAAGCAGCTACATGCAGACTTGGAGAGTTGGAAAGAGAGGAATCCATGCACAAACACCAATTCAGTTTCTCAGAAAGGACTGCACATATGTGGACCTCCAGGGAACTACACCTATCAAGGAATCATATTGAAATTGAGATACAGAAGAAAAGGAGGAGTCATTAGAGATAGGAACACCAGCACTGTATGGAGCCTGAACAGAGGGAACAAACAGACACCTGAGCCCTCAGTGGGGCCCTGTCTGGGGCAGTACTGTGTACTGTGTAGGTATACAAGGAATACTCAGTGGATCAAGGAAGAGATGGTGAGGTATTGCTTGATTTCTTAGCAACTTCTCAGTTCCTTCCCCTTGGGGAATGGGACTGTCCCAGAACAGTACTATAAATCAGGAGGACTGTGTTGGCTCCTAGAGAGATGAAGGCTCAAAAAAGGGGAATTTTCTGGATTCCTGGGTAACTTCAAATTCTTGCCCCTTCCAGGGAGGCCCCACTCAGATTAGCATATTTTAAGTTAGGAAGTAAAAGCCCACCAGATGAGAGCTGCTTAACTCACCTACCAGCTCTGAATTATTTTTCCATGTAGATTCCTGGGAAGGCAGAGGCCTACCAGAGAAAGAAGGCATTCAACTTTTGGTGGGTTTTTTTTTAACAGATGTGAGTCAAGTTAAATATAAACTTTTCATATATTTGATGTTATCATGAATGCTTGCATTGGAGCTAAGGGTACTTTTAGAAAGAGTCAAATTCTTTCATTTCCTAGATGCTAGCACAAGTCAGTATTGTTCTGGAGATGCTTCTAAAATTTAACTTGATTTGTAGAAGCTATAACATATATTAATTTATTCAAAGACATTTACCTCAAAGACAAATGTCCCAATCTATTTTATAACTTCTTTATGTTGGGGGTGGTACTATTGCTGTGTGTTCTTTGTTCTTGGGGAAGACCATGGCATCAGGAGGGTGATGCCATGACTTGCAAGTGAATTGGATTTAAGTGATGGAGGGCTGTTCAAAGTCACCAGCCTCACTTTCTCCCCTGAGTCATATGGGTCCAGTGGCCAGATATAGATCAGGATAACTAGAGATGGCCCCTTCATAAGACAGATGTTACAGGTGTTACATATACTACAAAATCATAGTCCTGACCACCTATTCGTACAAACATACATACCCAAGAATTGGACCTATATTATACTTTTTCATACTACCATAACTTCTGGACAAATAGGTGGATATCTACTGCCATATAGCTGTTTAAAACCTCTAAAGACTTCTCAGACAAAATTCCCATCCTTCTCACTTTTTTATTTGTATCTCCAGTGTTTGGCACATACAGGCATTTAATAAATGCATATTCATTCATTCATTCATGCATTCAACTCGCTTGGCCTAATTTTCCTAACCTACAAAATAGGGATAATATCTCACAGGATTGTTTTTAGGTTCAATTTTATATATAATGTAATGTAGATAAAATTGTTATAAAATAATTTTTAAACTTTAAAGAGCTTTATAAATATGAGTATTATATTTTAAAAGTTTCTTCAGTTATCACCTTTGGTTCTAGAAACCATAGAAGATGGCTTCATAATAGTAACAGCAATAATATTAGTAAATATTTGTATAATACCTTAAGGTTTGCAAAAGTGCTTTAGTATTGTATCTCATTTGATCACAACAATGTTGATAATAAAAATAATAATTAATCATGGGAACTGCAATCTAAAATAAAGAGCAGTTATGGCAGAGGAACTATCCGGGAAAAGTCAACAAAGTCATACAAACAGAGAAAGGGGAGAAAACACAATACTGAACATGCAAAAGTATAAGACAGCCAGAAAGAATTTTAAAAACAAACAAACTACAACACTTTGGAAAGGGAGAAAATGTAACCAAGAGCTAGGAGGTGAGAATAAAGGGGGAACAAAGAAGTGACCACAGAAAACAGGAAAACTGATAGAGGAGCTGATAGTGCTTATTTTTCAGGATATTAGTCACGTTTGGCTTTGACAACAGAACACGTAGCCTTGTTAATGTGGACTTTTTAGACAGGCCATATATCTACCTCAGAAAAGGATAAAAGCATGATCAGTCCAGATCTGTCTTATAAGTTTGTGTTATGGAGGGGAGAAGGGTGCTTCTCTGTTATGAAATAGAAGGCAACTGGAACAATCCTCAAATTCCATTTGTCCACACTGAAAACATAATAGGAAGGATATATTCTGCCAAATAGAAGAGATCTTAAATAAAGGAAAGACAAATTAATGAAAATGAAATTGAATGAAAAATGAATAGAATATGAAAAGAATAATGAAAGAAAAGAAATAGTAAAAGAAATTTAATAAAAGAAAAATGAAAAGAATATAGGAAGGATGACAGAAAGCATAGTTATATAAATGAGAAGCAACATGATATAATGGAAAGAGTATTGAACTTGGGAGTGTAAAAAGACTTGTTCAGAATTTACTAGTTTCCCAGTGGGAAAAAATCACAGTTTTTGAGACTTAGGCTTCTTTAACTGTAAAATGGAGATAACACATAGGATTGTTGTAAAGAAAATCTTATAAGTGCCCTATATTATTTCTGAACAACTCTTCCTCCTCCTCTCCCTCCTCTCTTTCTCTTCCTCCTCCAAAGCCTATAGTACTAAGTTGATACTTGTTCCTAGAAACCTGATTGGGTAATCCATAAAAGACTATGAATGAAATGAATAAAGATGAATGAAAAATAAAAACAAAGCAAATAACATGTAAAGAAAATAAACCAAAAGGTATAGGCTTTTGTGATTTAAAGGACAATGATTTTTAAATCATAAGATCTCATATTTGAAGGGACCTCAGAAGTCATTTAGCCTAATTTGTCCCAAAGCATGATTTTCTTATACAACCCCAGCAAATGAATATTCAGTCATTTTTCTGAAGGCTCCCAGTATAGGGAAATTGCTTTCTTTCAAGGCAGTCCATTCCATTTTTGAAAAGCGGTAATTAAGAGGGAGTTTTCCTTACGTTGAACTGAAATGTGACTCTGTTAACATATAACCACTTGTGCTAGTCCTGGCTTCTGGGGCCAAAAGGAGTAAGTCTAATCTTCCTTCCACATGAAAATCTTTTAAGAGACTACAGGAAGTAGAAAAATCAGGGCAAAGCAGGGATGTCACAAACAGTATTTTGTATAACTAGCAGCTAGGAAAAGCTTATTAACTAATCACTGAATCAGCACTTATCCAAATGAAGGGAGAGGTTAGGGAGAGACAATAATAGCCTCTGAAAGTACAATGACAAAGATTTTTTGCAGCCATCTGACAAAGATTATGGGGAAAAGCTATAAAGAGTTTATGGAATCTTGTTTAAAAAAAGAGAGGAAATGGGAAGAGAACAAAGAATTAAGATCTTAGACATAAATGAGAGAATAGACGAACCAAAGCATAAATATGTAAAAGTGTCACAAGGGGCTCTGCTGAGAAGAATAAAGTTCAGTATAAACTGAGGAAGAAAAAAAAGTGGGGAGGGATATTTTTATTTAAATATGTATATTTAGCAAAATATAAATAATTTATATTAATTCAACCCCTACCTAACCTGTGGCAATTTCTATTTCTGAATAATGTTGACAAACAACTCAGTTGTTTGTCTTTAAACAAGACACTCCTTGTGAAGGGGGATGGATTAGATGACCTATTAAGGGCCCCTCTGAATTTCATTTTCTTTTTTTCCCCTTGTTTTTGAGATGTTGTGGGGCCTGGTATATTATTATCTGAAATAAGACTTGATGTTGAAGGGTAACAATAAGGATGTGGTATCAATTTTAAGAGGCTTGTAGTTGGATCTATTTAAATGTAGTGAAATAATTCACTCCTAGTTTTTAGAAAGAAGGAACAACATAATACTTATTTGAAATATTTGCATTGCAATGACTAACTTTGATAGACTTAGCTCTTCTTAGAAGGATCTAAGACAATTCCAAAAGACTCATGATGGAAAATGTTATCCACATGCAGAGAAAGGACTATGGAGTCTGAATATAAATCGAAGTATATGATTTGCTCTTTTTTTTATTGTGGTTTTATTTTTTATTTCTCATGGTTCCTCCCATTGGTTCTAATTCTTTTTTTACATCATGACTAATGTGAAAATATGTTTATATATAGAGCCTATATCAGCTTGCACACCATCTTGGGGAAGGGGGAGAGAAGGGAGGCAGAGAAAACTTAAAACTCAAAAGTGTATGGATGTAAATATTGAAAACTAAAATTAAGTTGATCAATTTTTTAAAATCAGCATTAAGTCAATATAAACTTAAAATATTTATTCATATTTTTAAAAAATAGTTAAATTAATATCTGACATTTATACAGTGGTTTTAAGATTTACAAAACATTTTAAATATATTACCTCACTTGGTCCTCTCAGCAACCTTGTAAGGCAGATAATACAAGTATTATATCCACTTTACAGAGGAGGAAACTGAGGCTCAGAGGATGTAAGTGACTTCCTCGTGGTCATAGCTAGTAAGTGTACGTGGCTGAATTTGAACCCAAGCCTTCCAGACTCTAAACCCAGGTGCCTATCAACTATAAGCCAAGTTGCCTCTCAAAGCATATCAAAATTGGGTGATTAATGAACAGAACAATGTCTTTACCATGTATTAGTACAGAGAAACTAAATCAGACAAAAGTATCAGGGACTATGAATGTACTCAATTTTAGATCAGGAAAATGTTACTAATCTACTATATAAATTCTTTGATAGCAACAAAAATTCTCACCAAATGTTTATCAGACCTCTCAGAAAGAAAACATTAGGACTTTATCACTGACTTTCAAGAACATTTAAATGCTAACTCTTCATGATATTTACAGTGGTACAGAATCATAGAATGCAGAGTTGGAAGGGCCCTTGGAGATTATCTAACCCAGCTTCCTACTCCCTCAACCCCCGGAAGTAAAGTCATTTACTTAATATCACAAAACCGGCAGAGGCAGCCCATGTCTCTACTTTTCCAGCCAAGTTCCTTGAATCTGTGGTTTATGCCCACAGAAAGGATTACTTCACCAGCCATCCCCCTCCTTAGCCAGCTAAAATCTGGTTTCTTTCTCCTGCTGTTTGACTTAAGCTGCTCTCTCTAGGGTCATTAATGAACTCCTGTTAGTCAAATCCAATGGCCTTTCCCTAGTCTTCCTCAAACTTTCTGCTTTATTTGATAGAGCTCATCTGGTCTTTTCCCTCTTAAAACTCTCTCCTGTAGTTTCTTCTATGTCAGTCTACACTAGCACTCCTTGCTGTGTCCTTCATCTTCTCCATCATTCTCGCTATCAGTAAGTCACCAATCAAGTCTCATTTCTCCACCCTAACCTCTTCACAGCCAGTGTAAGCTCACCCATTCCTTCCTCTATTGCCCTTACTCTGATGACTCTCACAGTAATCTTCTCCAGTTATTGTAAGGTATTGTAAGTTATTGTAAAGTATTGTAAGTATATAAAAGGGTCCAGTTCCTTCTTACTGAGATGCCTGTGTTTGGATCAACTCAAGCTATGATATAATATCAACTCTACCCAGAATACAGGGTTAGAACACTGAGCTCACAAAATCTAATTATTGAGGAAATGATTAGAAATCAAGATCGAGTTGGTAGGTCTAGACCAGAAATACATGGATCTGAGGTGAAATAAAAGTAGCAAGTACAAATCAAGGCTGAAGGAGAAACAAAAGAAGTCTGAGTTAAGTTGCCAGGTCAAGAAATCAGACATAGGAATTTGAGGAAGCACCAAAGTTCACACTTATAAGCTAAAATGTGTAAGGATTGTAAAAGCATAGATCACTAGCAGAAGAAACTGAGGCTTACAGGGAGTGATTCACCCAAAATTAAACAGAAAATTAACAGCAGCTTTAAGAAGAAAACATTTTTTTGCTCCAGCATATTTCTAGATGCCTATAAAGTATATCCATTTGAATGTCCTGATATCACCTCAAAATTAGTGCATTCAAAAGGAAACTATTATTTCTGCCAATTCTATTCCCTTTCCTAAATTCCCCCTCTATCAAATGGCATCAAGTCCCTAAGTCCTCCAGATGCAAAAGCTCTGCCTTAATAATGCAACAAGCATTTACCAAGCGTCTAGTATGAGCAAATGTGGTAGCTTTTTTATAGCTGATCAGAGAGTTAGCTTCAAAGAGAGGAAGACCAGGGTTTGAATCTGGCCTTTGAGAAAGCCTGCCTCTGTAACTTTGAGCAAAACACTTAATCTCTCTGTGCTCCAGGCATCTTTCTAATGTGACATATGAAAAGTTCAAGAGATATAATTTCTGGGTAAATTAATTACCAATTTTATTAATTATGGCTAGCACATAATTAATAAAATGATGGTCATTTGGCTCTCATAAACCAAAAACAAATCATGGAGGTCCATTCAATGCTTATATGCCCTTGGAAGAGTGAGTGTTCTCCAGAAGCTCTGATTGGTTAACAATTAATGAGAGAATTAATATTATAAGGAGAGATGGACCTATTCTAATGAGAGTTGGAGATATGACTTTGATTATGTCACTCAAGGACAAAGGGACTCATCTCAATCCAGACCACTCCTCCCTCTACCCTCCACCCAGTCTATGAACAATGAACGATGGTGGGATAAGAATTTCAACTAAATAAGAAGATCTGTGTTGGGTTAAATTTGGGGGAAAGGTAAGAAATGTCCTTGAGACACTGGGCTTTGAATAAGGAAATAGAAAGGGAAAATCTTAATCCTAATTTAATAATTGGTTACTAATATAAGAGAGAAATAATTATTTCTCTCACTAAGACTATAAATTACAGAGAAGATACCAAGTAATATTGTTAGATATGACCTCCTTACCTGGGAGGTCCTTATACCAATGAAACCAGAGGTCCACTCTTTTCACTCTTGCTCTCAAGGACTTTATAAAATATAACTAACCATAATGCAAATTAGAAATGACTGAGTGCTTTGGAAGGCAAACAGAGATTCCCTTTGGTCCTTCTCAACACCCAATCAGCCTTCAAGCACACAGACATCTCCATGATTCATCCTTTTTCCACTCTCCCTGCCATCACTCTAGTCTAGGCTCCTCCATCCCCACTCCCTTCATAGTTAGATTACTGTAAGAGCCACCTTGTCAGCGACCTTGTCCTCCTTCTCTCTATCCAACCAAAACATCCTATGCTGCCACATCAAAACTCCTAACACACTGCTTTCTTCATAGAGTCAGGTATACAGTTGGAACACAATAAACATTTGCTGACCATCAGGATAAATAGGAAATTTACAGAAGGAAGATCAACAAATGTTTTGCAACTTAGAGTCTTAGAGCATTGCTTGGGGTATCGAGTGTTTAAATGACATGTCCAAGGTAACACAGCCAGTATGTATCAGAAGCAAGAACTGAATCCTGGGGGTCCTGACTGAGCCAATACATCATATTATCTCTCCAATACAATAATTCAAAGTTTGTAAAGCACTTTCCTTACAGCAACCCTATGAGATGGATAAAGGCAGCTAAAACACTGGACTTTGAGTAAGGAAGACCTGAACTCAAATGTGGTCTCAGCCTCTTACTACTGATCTCAGTTTCTTCATCTGTAAAATGGGGTAGCATCTACCGCACAGGATTGTTGTGGCAATCAATAAGGTAACATATGTAATGGACTTTGCAAAACCTTAAAACACCATATAAACACTAGCTATCATTATGTCTTATTATTCCAGTTTTACAGAATAGGACACTGAAGATCTGAGGGTTGAAAAGACTTCCTTACAATCACACAGCTATCAAATATCTGAGCAATTAATGACCTGAATTCATTCCCAGGTCTCCTCATTTCAAGTCCCATCTCTATGCCAGAGGATCTAAAATCAAAAATCAGGTCAACAGAAGCAGGGATGAAGGAGAGGGGACCAACAAAAGTAATACAAAACCAAGCTTGTTTGGAGATAGAAGATAGAGGCTGCTTGTTCTCTGCTCTGAGTCTGGCTTCTTGCTGTATGACAGTCAGCAAGGGCCTGCAGATCATATGCTCGCCACCAGGGAGGAGTAGAGAGCCCCACTGCTACCATAAGCCACCTAGGGACAGTAAGATGAGCTTCCTGGGGGGAAGTTCTTAGATCCTGAAAAGCCCTACTCCAGCCCCACCTTCCCCTCTCTATTTAAAGCCTTCCAGTTCCACACTCAGGTAATCACTGGAGTTTACTGAACACTGTGCCCAGGGCTGATGGAGCTAAGACCTACCTCTGCCTTAGACCCTAGCCCTTCCTACCACCCACAGCACATGCTGATCTCCCTCCTTTCCACTCAATAGGCTTGGGTAGAGTGGTATACTGCTTGCTGGTCCCAAAGAATTTTGCTCCCCAAAACCTAGTCCAGTGCTTGACTTGTTCCAGGTATCTTAACAAATAGTTGTTGAATGACTGATTCTGGGGTAAAGGGAAAACTGGATGACTATCACCCCCCCCCCAGTAATCCGAGATTATTACTAGACATAATGGAAACTTGTATCTTCCTAGCTGTGACCCGCTATGCCCACAAATGATTTGAATTCTCTCCTTAACAGAGAATATTGCTTTATCCTTTGTAATAATAGCTAACATTTTATACAGTGCTTACTATTCTGCCGGGCACTGTGCTAAATGCTTTAATTCATTATCTCATTTGATCCTCATAACAATCCTAGGAAGTAGGGACTATTATTTATCCCCATTTTAATGATGAGGAAACCGAGGCAAACAGGTTAAGTGACTTGCCCAAGGTCACACAGCTAGTACATGTCTGAGTGGATTTGAACTCAAGCCTTCCTGACTCTAGGTCATGTGCTCTATGCATTGCACATCCAGTTGCCTCAGTATTTGTATCCCAGCTTGGAATGTAGTAGGAATTTGTTGTTTCATGCTTTCATCCTATGGATGTGGTTAGATTTTTGAGATCTCTTGGTACAACTCTTGGTATAGGAACCCCAGACCTGAAGGGTGTGGCTAAGTTAGAAGGTAGCTTAAGTGGACCTTGTAAATGACTACAACAGAACATTCATAAAAGCTTAAAAAGCAAGCAGTCAATGTAAAAAGACTGAGGCTTTAGGATCAGAGTGAGTTATAGAAATGGTCAAATTGCCTGGTACTCCTTACATACTGTTTCCTAACTGAACGAGGACCCCTTGGCACTAAAAATCTTGCCTTGGACTTCAGAACTATCTTAAGACCTTAGGAATACAGCACCCTACAACATAAGAGCAACTTGGCCTGCTTTCTACTTTTGGTTCTTTATCTCCCCAAACTGGATCTTGCTTCATTTATACTCCCCTCTCCTCCCCAAGAATTCTCTGAATCACTGGCAAATATCTTGGGTGGTACCCAACACTGTGATTCTATGAGTTTTTCAATTCCTATAATGTTCGTAGCCTATATTATTTAATCTAGGACTGGATTATATATTATCCTGTATAACTCTAATTGCTCCAAGTGTTTTATCTCTCCAAATCTGGACAGTGGTATAATGGGTACCTAATTCAAACCCTTGGTGACAGGCTTATATCTGAAGTAGATACAAGGAGGACCAAGGGGAAGGTGATCTTTTACAGCCTTCGACAGCATTTTGGCTACTGATTTTTCTAAAATGACAAGATAACAGGAAGAAAAACTATTCTTTGTTCCACAAGGAAGCCTAAGTCATTGCTATAAGCTTACCTCATGAGATTGGGAATGCTATGAATGGGACAGGAAATAATTTCACGCTTCTAGGTTTGACTACAGATTGATAAAGAGTGAATGTCACAGAACAACTTTAACTTTCTTATTCCAAGAGGCTAGTCTTATTCTAAGTAATGTTCTTGGGTGGGCAACAACTCTCAAGAAGTCTAAACTTGGCCTGAAAAATCTTTTTTTCTGGAGGCCGAAGAGTCTTTTGGGAAAATATTTTTGGTTGGCATATTTTATTTTTTCCTACTCAGCACATGAAAGGAAGTTCTAGAGCAGGGGTGGGGAACCTGCAGTGTCAAGGCCATATGTGGCCCTCTAGGTCCTCAAGTGTGACCCTTTGACTGAATCCAAATGAAGGCTTCCAAGGACATTTTGCATTGGGTAAGATTGCTGTTTAATCATACCATTTCCTTCCAAAATCCCAAAAGTCAACCCCACCAGTCTCCCAAACCAAACTGGGGTGGCTGGGATCCTTTCTCCATGATGTCTGTGAAGCCAGAGATAATTCGGCAGTAATCTAGACTTTTAAAGTTGTTACTGATTTAAAGGAAAAATACTTGATTATCTGCATTTAAATGACATTTCTTGTCTGGCTTTGTTTGCAAAGAGTAGCATGATAACAATCAGTAAATAAAAAACTAAAAATAAAACAATTAGTAAAGAAAAGAGAGAATAGGAAAATGAGGGAGGAGGCTTTCATACTTAAGAATTTTCAACTTTCCCATTTTTTAAAATGTAAAATAGTAGCAAGTCTACTCAATGTTTTCTTCCTATCCTCAAATAACTTCCATATCTGCTTTCTTCCCCTAACTTCCATATCTGTTTTCTTTCCCTGGGATTCCTACATCAAATGCCTTACCTTGCAATGCTTTATCACAGGAGTAATCTAATTGTCCAATGTCTCATTTTTCTCTATGAGTCTTCTATCTAGCCCTTACCCCAAATGAGTTAATTGGTATACCTTTTTTTTTTTAAAGTACAAATCTTGGGTTTTTTTTTTTACACTTTGAATAATATCGTTTTAAGGAAAATTTATATCATCCCCCAAGGTGTGTGCCCTGCAACATTAAACACAAGTATTCATCACACTGAAATCCTGTACTTTGAAATTACAGAATTTACAGAAATAAGAGCAGCAATCTCTGTTTCTACTTGCTCTCATGTGTCAAAGGAGGCAAAATGGTCTAGCACTACTAACTTTCCACTGCAAAATATTCCAAATTGGCACAAAATAAGAATACTATTTTTGAATATCACAGACAGATGAAATGTACTCCCTTTTCATAATTATCAGGGAGACAAATTCTATTTTTACCTTCATAATGAAGGTAACTATAAATGTGTCCCAATTGTTGGTCCTGTTCCTCTAAACTGAACATCATTATACTTTGATGTCTATAACACAGTTTATATGAGCCTTTAATTACATCAAAATAAAAGATTTGACTCTGATATGAGAAAATTATACAGTAAAAAGGAATTAATCTAGTACGTTTAAAACACGGCAAAATATTTTCCTTATAATTAAAAAAAGATTGTGTTAAATTTAGAAACAGCTTTTCACAATAATAAAAGAGCAGATGATTAATATGAAAATATATGAAGGATCTGTGATGTCATTGGCATGGGGAACTCCTCAGGAGGGAAATTCCTCCATCATTGCAGAAAAATCACATCCTTCTCTTTGACATGATGGAGAGGTCCTAGGATGTTGCTTGGGGTAGGTGAAAGTTAAATGATATACTCAAGGTCATATAATTAGTAATTGTCAAAATCCAAGACTGGAATCCTGGCTCCAAGCCTGACACTCTATGCATTTTACCACTGCTTCTCATTAACCAGACAAATAAGCTAGAAAATGGATAGTTAGATAGTATAGACCATCCCTTAACCTATTAGTGCATCTGTGGCTTTATTAGTGAATATCAGGACTATTTTATTTGAAGTTAGAGGATTTTAATGACTGCACACGCCAACATTTATCACCATAAACTATGGTACAATTATTTAATAGTAACATTAAAGCCAGTAGACTCACCACTGCAGTATTATTACATATAGTTTCAGAATGCAAATAACTTCCAAATGATTTCCTACCTTGAAGACACAGGGCAGCTAGCTCCACAGCAGTCTCATATGGGCATTTCAATCTTCAAAGAAAAGAAATTAGCTCAGAATACATATCTTTCTTAGATGTACAACAAAATAGATTTTTTTAAGTATCTAAGAAAATCTGGATCCCTATTTTTATTCTTTGTTATATTCTGAAGTCATATTTTAAGACAGAAACAACCAAACACGAACCATTTCAGAGTGCTTATTTCAGAATATGAAAAGCAATGTTTCACAATGCTTGGTATCTGATGAAATATTATAATCTATATACAATGTCTATCCATTTTGTAAAAGAATTAAATAAAATTATTCTAGGGGATAGAAAACAGTGGAATGCAATGTTGGAGGCTTTTCCCCTCAGTGATTTACTTGTTATAGGGAACTCCCAGTGAGGAAACTTCCTTTACATGAAGACTGGCGACTGTTCTGCAACATTGAGTCTTAAGAGAGTTGTCATGGCTGAGAGGGTCTGCTCAGGGTCACAGAGCCAATATGGGCCAGAGGCTGGACTGAAACCTAGGTCTTTTTGACTCTAAAAACATCTCTCCAGCTGATAAAACCATCATGAATAGGCCAGTGATATGATTGGTACAGTATTGACACAGTATTGTTTCTTGGTTGATTGATACAGTATTGATTGATCGATACAGTATTGTTTCTTGTTATTAAAGGAAAGTTTGCCATATACTGACTCAGTTATTCTAAAAGTAGAGTCAAGACCAGGGGTGGGAACCTGCAGCCTTGAGGCCACATGTGGCCCTCTAGGTCTTCAACTGCAGCCCCTTGACTGAAATCCCCTTAATGAAAGGATTTGTTCTGTAAAACGTGGACTCAGTGAGAGGACTGCACCCAAGGACCTATAAGGCCACTGGAGGCTGCAGGTTCCCTACCTCTAGAAGACAAATCACTATTCTTCAATTAACTGTATTCATTCTAAGTATTAATCCAGATGTGATAGCAATGTTTAATCATGGGAAGAAATTTAAGCTTACTTTAAAGTGGGAAACAGTTGTAGATACTAAAGATTCTTTTTACTACATTCACCAGATTTTCTACTCTTTCCTTTTGGTAGTATATACTTTGCTTATATCTCAAAGAAGAAACTATAGTTAACAGGATTATTTGCAAAAAGATAACTCACTTCACCCTGAGGTCTCTTCCTTTCTGGAACCTAGCCAAATTCTGTGGCATGACTAAAAAAGTCAAACCAGGAAAATGGGGTCCAACATTGAAAGAGCCAATTTCCTTAATTAAATTGTCTGGCAACTTTCTTAACTTTATTAAGGTGTGAATAAAGAGTTAAATGTTCAAAATCAAAATAAACTGTTTGATCTTTTCATATGTATTTACAGTTTCCTATCTTGTTTAAAATACAAAAGTCCATCCCCTTTCAGAAATGGAAGGAGACTAACTGGCTTTGATACTATTAAAAAAAATAGCTCAATTTTCCAGGCTTTAGTCCATTGGCCTCAGGGCACTACAATATAACCACTGACCTGATACAGTTAGAATCGACCATATTTTTGACTGTCCTAAAGGGAAATGATACATTGATGTTTTCTTCTAGTCCAAGCATGCTTTGAACATGCAAAAGGCAAACTTTCCCTTCCTACAGAATTGACTTTGGCAAAAAAGCCAACAATAATCCATTTCTAATACTCTAAGGAGGCATCATTAACGGCAATGCATATACACACACAATATATGAACATAATATTAAGGATCTAAGATTTGCGTGGCACTGCTGAAACAGACAAATACATGAATTTATATATAAATAAATACAGTCTATTTATTTCATTATTGTATATTCCATTTACCTTTCCCAAGTTTCAAAAGGTCATAGCAAATACCAAAATCAGGGATAAAACTGTATTTGCTATCCATACCAGCAGGTATTTGGGCTTTTAAATATTTACTCAAAATTATTCACACACATTCCTAGCATTCACGTGATGGAAAGAACTAATTAACTGCAGATGCTGAAAACATGAAATAATTATAAAAGCTATGATTATTTAGATTCATATTTCATGTAAAAGAGTACTTCATGTGAAATTGAACACTTTAGTACCAAAATATTTTAATAAGTTATTCTTAAAACTCAGAGACTAAAAGAAATAATGCTAGAAATCTATTTTTAAGAGAGGGAAAGATAATGACAAAATGAAAATTCTCTTTCCATCTGACTCAGGAAGTAACCCCTTCACATTACTTAAATACAGACAGTGATGAATGGGATATTTGTGAAAATACACGTACCTGTATACATACTAATAATGTATTTTACAGCAAATAGAACAAAAACCATCATGAACAGGCCAGTGATATGATTGGAAAGACTAAGATATCTGAATGCACATCACTTTAAAAAGAATATATTTTTTCAAATAATTCAAGCTACAGAGTATTTTTAAAAAAAGGAAATGATGATATGGCACAAATAATAGATCACTTAATAAAAGTTGATGGGATTTTTTTATTTTGAAAAGGAAAATGGCTAATAGAACTAAAACAATGCACATTAGTACCTAGCCAGGGTTCAGAGTTTGTAACAAAAACATACTTACTTTCCTGAAAGAATGTCATGCCTGAGTTGTAATACAAACAGGTACCTAACAAATAGATACAAAAGTCAACAAATAGTGTGGTCTTTCCAAGTCTCTACCATTCCCAAATTTCCCATTGTAAATACTACCCCACACATTAAATCTTTATTGAACAATTTTGAACTATAAAGAGATATTCAAATAAAATTTCAGCATTTGTAGAAGACTTTCCTCTATAGGACTTATCTCCTGAAGTATGCCCCAGAATCTACTAAAGAAACATGCATTTTACAGAAATCACAAGATATTTGTAAGCTCTGCTATGGAACATTGTACAGTCCAACAAGTATACCTCAAAAATGTCCTTAAAGCTTGAGAAGAGAATAAACAACACAGGACAAAAAAAATTGCAAATATGTATGCAATTCTTCCAATAAAACAACAAGACATCTGTCCTGACGCATCCTGAACCACCTACAGTCTTCATTTGCCAGACTCATAGGAAAGTCTAAAGCTGACTTTGTAATTAGCAATTAATTGTTTTAAGCACACACCAAAAGAAGTGGGGGAAAAGCGCTGATTTTGATAGTAAAGGTGACCTATATGAAATAAAAGATGGGGGCATAGTGTAATGGGGAGGTAGCAGACAAATTAATATGAACATGTTTCACCAAAGCTAAATGTTTCATGGTTTCAATGATGTTTATATGCAACAGGTTTGAATGAAAGGGTTCCTGAGTAACTAGGTGAATTATTTTTAGGAATTTCAAAATAAGAATGAAATGCAGACAAACTTTTTCTGTACTCTAGATAAACGAGGGATGGGTGAAGAATATTATATTTAATTAAAAGTGAAGTAAGGGGAAATAGGTTTTGTGTGAAATATGACTGAAAACAATTTTTTTTACTGCTTCAAACTAGAGTTCAACCAACAATGAACTTTGCTTTTCATATTCAGGGAGACAATAAGGTCAATTCTTAGGGAGAAGCTACAGCTGATTGTCATACTAGTACCAAAAGGGAGAAATATCACAACATTTGAAACATAATTTTTCTGGCAACTGCTTTCTGCCTTCACACTATCTCCATTTTGTAAGAGAATTATATATAGGAAATACATAGGAATACAGTATTATTGGGCCTGAAAAATAATCTAGTAGAGGAGTAAAAGACATTAATCCTTACAACGATGCTGGGAGCTTTTTGGAAACAATTGCCACAAATTATTACTGCTACTTAAGGACTGAAGATTAATTTTTTTCTTTTTTAAAAGGGAGGAAAAGTATTTTCTTTCCCCTAGGAAAAATTAAGGTAGTATCTGCTAGAGAGTCCTCTTACTCAAAATAAATGGAGAAATTTGTGGCTGGGGAAAGTGCACCTGTTGTTAAATTCTGTGAAATAAGATCCAAAATAACAGCACAATGAATTTATTTACATAAAGTCTCAGAAAAGTAAAAGGGAGACAAGGAACTACATCTCTGTCTTCTTAGTCACCTGAAAGATGAGGCAGTAAAGACCAAGTTGTTTAACCAAGTACAGAACAGAGATGGGCAAGGAGACAGAGAAATCCTGGGATTCAACAGAAATATAAAATACATGATCCAACAAAAGAAAAAATGGGGAGGCTAAAGAGCAAACAGGAAAATGTAACAACAATGTCCAAGGACACCCCACATATTGTAAATGCAATACAAATTTAGAAATATGTTTAGGATCATGTCCTACCTTGTAAACTCTTCTCGAAGGTTGTTCGGTTCTGAAGAATAGTATTTAATTCGAAAGTGCAAAACATAAGCAGATCCAACTACACATTTGGAGATGGTTTTCCCAAAGTTTGAAGATCACAGAGTGACCAAAGGAAAAAATAAATAAATTAAATTAGTAACATATTAGTCATTGTATTAAGTGGTACAACAGTGGAGGGGGAAAAAACCTTAAGTAATAACAATCATTTTTCCCCCAAGTCTGATAAACACAGTGTAAAAAGACATTGCTCTGGATTAAAGACAGAAAAGTTAGCTGGTGTAGTCTTATAGAAAAGTCACCTAGGATTAGATGAATTCTTGCTTTCATCTCTGATCCTAAAATGTTTCAAACCAATAATAACTTTTAATGAAATATTTGTGATATTAAAAAGCAAACATTAATATATTGTTGGTAAAGCTTTAAATTAGTCCAATAATTCTTGGAAGAGATGTGGAAAGAAATATAAGTGACTAAAATTTCTATAGATTTTGACCCAGAAATTACACTGACAAGTATATTCTCTGAGAAGGTGAAAGAAATGTCCACAAAAACATATACAGATATAGATACACACACGTGTATGTTTATATATTTTATCACATTTTGTGGCAGCAAAGAATTCAACTGGGAAATGGTTACATAAACTGTAGCATATGAATATAATGGATTATTACTGTGCTCTCACAAACTAGATATAGATATAGATAGATACAGATGAAGAATTTAGAGAAATAAAGGAAGCATATGAGTGATGCAGAATTAAGTAAGCAAAAAAGGAAAAACAATATATACAATAAGTACAATGTAAAAACAAAACAAAAAGCAAAAAAAAATCAACCTAAATATTGTATAATTGCAATGACCAAACTTTAACTCAAAGAAGAATTGGGGAAATGCACTTGTCTCCTTTACCGGGGGGGGGGGGGGGGGAGAGGAGGGGAGAAAATATGTGTATAAAATATTATATATACTGTCTGACAGTCAATTTTGCCAAATTTTTTTCTTTTTTTCACTTTAAAACCTTTATTCTTTTTTTTAGAGTGGGAGAAAGGCAGGGCAATTGGGGTTAAGTGACTTGCCCAAGGTCACATAGCTAGTTAGTGTGTCAAATGTCTGAGGCCACATTTAACTCAGGTCTGTCTGACTCCAGGGCCAATGCTCTAGTCACTGTGCCACCTAGCTGCCCCAAAACTTTTGTTCTAAGGGATATTTACTGTATAGGAATGTTATATTTGAAAATGAATGTGATATGAAAACTTGAGTTACCAACTTAAAAAATGTTTTTAAAGGGATAAGGCAGGCACAGAAACGGTATCATAGAATCTAGAGCTATGGGTCACTTTAAACCAACCCCCTCATTTTGCAAAAGAGAAAGCTTATGCAAAAGGAGGTTGAGCGAATTGCTAATAGTCTCTTATTTCCTTCCTCCTTGCCTAATATCACAATGGTAATAAAAGACCCAGGATTCAAACCCAGTTCCTTCAACTCCAAAGAGCTCTTAATAATATAGCTTAGGCAACAGTTCATAATAGCTAACATTTATACAATAGTGCTTTAAGGTTTGCCAAGAACTTTACAAATATGAGTTCATTTTAGTCTCACAAAAATTCTGGGAGGTAGGGGCAATTATTATCTCCATTTTACAAATGAGGAAATTGAGGCAAATAGGTAAGTGACTAGCCCAGAATCGCACAGTTAGTATCTGATGCTGAATTTGAACTCAAGTCTTCTGAGTCCAGATCCAGTACTCAGTCTACTGCACCACCTGGCTGCATATGGGTGTCACTTCTTTAATGCTATACAATATTAAGGACAACTTTCAAGAGTGTACTATGAATACATTGGGGACAAGAAGATGGAGGATGAGGAAAACAAATGTTTTGAAACTTATGAATACCATTCAATTATATTTATAAATATTTTCCAGAGAATCAATCTTTGGAAAAGTTATTGAAGTAATGTTCAATGTCCGCATTGGTAAAATGAGATGGATCAAGTCCTATATATAGTTATACATGTTTGTGATTCTGTTTTATATCCAATATGCTCTAAGGGACCTTCAGAAAATAAATAAGACATATGAGCAAGTACTAAATGCAGGTGACTAGATGACATTTCACTGTTATGTTAAGCAAACAAATTTTCTGAATATTGCATGAATCATTGTTTTTCTCTACCAGGAGTGTATGGTTGAAAACCTTCAACTACAGTTAAGCTTCTTTATAAATGAGAACATTCTGATCTTTTAAAGACTATTTAAAATTTTCCACACTTGGGCTTTAACAACTTTTGGCCAACTTGCAAATCTTTGAATTTTTAATTTAAAATTAATTCTGCCTTCAAGTGGTTTCGGGTTTAATAAAAATATAACAACTCAAATGTATAAGACAAGATGCTTTACATTAATTCCAAAGAAAAGGAACAAAACAAGTAATTTTCATCTGGGGTTACTTACTTTTCATTTGCTTCTTAATAGGTTTTGAATGGTCCAGCCAGTGCTAGAAGAAAGAAAATGTTTATTAAGGCCTCATTCATCATAAATATCACGCAATTCAACATAATGTAAGTCTACTTTATCAAAGACATCCAATATTCCACACAAGAATATACTGCAGCAACTTTAAAAGTTTTAAAATTCTTTATTTCCTTCTAACAGGCAGATCTGCGTGCTTGCAAGCTTTAACAGGTGTTTACTTTTTGAAACAATTTTCCAAAATTGAGATGCTTGGGAATGCATTGCTTTTCCTTTCTGAAATGAAACCTAAGCATTCCAAAGGAGTTCCAACAAATCTCCCTACTCTAAGTACAATTTTTTCCTTAGTACTGCCAAGGGTAAAGAGGCAAGCTGTTACGAACTTATGGTAATAACATTATTGCCATCTTTCTCTGCCTTTCCTTACCCTGCAAACCATAAAAGGTATGAAATGAAAATTCATGATGCCTCCATATTTCTGTGAATTGGAAAAGAAAAAGTCTAATTGAGACCTATGTTTGACACAGAAAGACTAAGGTTTAAAATGCCTGTGCCTAAGTTTTTTTTTTATTTTAACAAGATTCAATAATATATTTTTACTTTTAATATAGTTTTCTTCTCCCTAAATAAAATGATTTCATGTGGGATTTTTACTGGCTGTTCCCCCATGCCTGAAATGTTCTCTCTTCTCATCTCCACCTTCCCTGGCTTCCTTCAAGTCCCAGCTAAAAACTCACCTCTACACACTCTTTCTTGACCCCTCTTAATGCTAGTATATTCTCTGTTTCAATTTATCCAATCTACATGTGCTGTATATACTTAGCTGTTTCCATGCTATCTCTCCCATTAGACCATGAGCTCTTTGAGGGCAGGGACCCAGAACCTAGGACAGTGCCTACCCCAAAATTATACATATAACTATTCAAATAAAAGTTTCCATAAAGTAATACCTAATAACCTAGTATTTATATTGTCTTTTAAAGTCTGCAAAGAATGGCATATCTGTTAGTTATCTCCTTTGTGTCCTATCCACAAACTAGCATTAATAGCTTAATTTCTATTGAATGACATTTTGAAATATTAAATATCAAACTTATTCTTTACAAAAGGAGGAAAATAGGATACTGTTACTCACTCCCCCCCCCCCACTTTGGATGTTGTTATTCAAAATTAGAGTTCTATTTGCCAAAAAAAAAAAAAAATAACACAGGTGTAGCCCAGTCACACCATCTGTTATTCAAAAAGGTTCCTGACAAACAACAACAAAAAAGTTTAAAAGTTGGGTATTTTAAAATGAGCCATGATATGACTATTACCAATATAGTCTACACATACTGATTCTAAAGTCCATAACCATGAATCCATCATCCATAAAACATTTACTGCTTCTACATTTTTAGTGCCTTCTGTTCCTTTACAGGATATACAGCAATAAATGTGTTGTATGTATATGTAACCCCCCCACACACACACATACATGTTTTACTCTATAAGGGAGACAAGTACTCACAGAGAACTCTGTATAATATAAGGGGTCTGGGAAAGGAACAAGCATTTATTAGGCACCTACTATGGGCCAAACTAGGTGGTGTAGTGCAAAGAGTACCTGGCCTGGAATCAGGAAGAACTGAGTTCAAATCTGGCCTCAGATACTTCCTAGCTGTGTGATCCTGGGCAAGTCACTTAACCCTGGTTTGCCTCAATTTCCTCATTTGTAAAATAAGCTGGAGAAGAAAATGGCAAATCACTCCCAGTATCTTTGCCAAGAAAATTCCTAATGGGGTCATGAAGAGTTGGACTGAAATAAATGAACAAAATATGCTAAGAGTTTTACAAATATGATCTCATTTGATCCTTACAACAACCCAGGGAGATTCAGGTACTATTATTAATATTCTCATTTTACAGGTGAGGAAACTGAGGCAGACAGAGTTAAGTGCCTGGGGCAGATTTGAATTCAGAAGCCCAACACTCTATCCACTGTGTCAGCTGGTTATTAAGACAACAGATAGGCATGCTGACAGCAGTTAGAGCAACTAACAGCAAAAAGGCAAGGATTATAAAAAGTAAAATATGGGTGGTTTTTGAAAATATGCTTTCTAGCATTTTAAACTAGTAATCTGTAGACATCTGGTACAGAAATAAACAAACCTAATCACTTAAGTGACTGCAATTCAACTCAATAAGCATCATTTTAAACACCAGTAAAGCATGGAGCACAGTGCTAGGTGTTAAAGATACAAAGACTGAAAGGAGGGAACTGAATTCTATCTGGGAGTGGGTGGGAATTCAGAATATACACAAATAAATATAGTACCATCAGTGAAGGTTCTGAGGAGAAGCAGCAGCACTTGACCTTTGAAGGAAGACATCTTAAAGGTGGACATGGGGCAAGAGGGCAAGGTGGTAGCCGGGGAGGGGAAGGGGATGGCTTATACGAGTGCATGAAGTTACCCACTGGAATGCCAACTTTGGCGAATAGCCAGCAATCCAGTTCGGCAGGAACAGAGTATTTGTGAAGGAGAAGACTATGAAATAAGGCTGCTCTTAGATAGGTGGGAACCAGATTGTAGCAGGTCTTAAACGTCAAGCAAAGGCATTTTTAAAAAAAATCCCATAGGCAGTGAGGAACCACTTTTTTTTAAAGCAAAATGACAAGATTAGATAGAAGCTATCAGAAAGTTATTTTGGCAGCTGAGGAAAGGATGCACTGGGGAGCGAAGAGATTGGAGGCATACGAACCCAGTTTAGGTGGAGGAATAGCTATTATAAGACATGGAATAGGGGGCAACCAGGTGGTGCAGTGAATAGAGCACTGGCCCTGGAATCAGGAGGACCTGAGTTAAAATCCAGCCTCAGACACTCAACACTTACTAGCCATGTGACCTTGGGCAAGTCACTTGACCCCAATTGCCCTACCATTCCCCCTGCAAAAAAATTATTTTTTTAAATTAAAATTTTTTTTAAAAAGACATGGAATAATTGTCTTCTTTACAACTCTGATAGTCATCTAGCTTCTTGTTTAAAGAAAAAAAGAAAATCACCACAAGTAGTTCAATCCATTTTTTAATTGCTAATATCATTATAAAGTTCTTCTTTTTCTTGAAACAAAATCTTCCTCTTTGGAATTCCCACTGGTTCTAGTTCTGCCCTTTAGACCTACAAAGAGTAAACCAATTTGCTTACTCTCCAAGAGCCTTTCAAATATTGAACTTTCCTGAGAGTGGTTATTTCTTCTTTGGGACCATGTGCTAGATTCCTGTAGCTGACATGAAAAAGGTGATTGCTTCTACCGCAGAATGTAGTTTCTATAACTTTGCCATCCTCAGGGATGCATGAATTATGTGTCCACAAGTCTTTTCCAGGCTAACAGCCCCAGTTTCCTCATTACATAGTTTCAATTTGCCTCCTCTACACTCACTCCAATTTCCCATTGTACTCCTTAAAATGTAGTGTAAAACTAAGCAGAACAAGAAAAAAGTCGTCTAGCCAATATAGAGAGTACAGTGAGAACATAGACCACAGAGATCATAGATATAAAGGTGGAAAGAGACCTGAGAGGCAATCTGGTCCAATCCCTCCAGTTTATAGAAGGGAAAACTAAGCCTCAAAGAGTGATTTGCCCAGGGCCACACAGCTGTTGAAGCATCTAAATGGCATATTAAGGAACACTAGATCTGGAATCAAGAAGACCTGATTTTAAACCTGTCCTCAGACACTTCCTAGCTGTGTGATCCCCAGGCAAGTCACTTAACTCTGTTGACCTCAGTTTTCTCCTATGTAAAATGATCTAGAGAAGGAAATGGCAAATTACTCCAGTGTCTTTGCAAAGAAAATCCTACATAGGGTCATGAAGAGTCCAGCACAACTGAATAACAACACAGCTATTAAATATCAGAGGCTGAATTTGAATCCAGATCTTCCTAACTCCAAATAGCACTTTATCTGACAAGACTACATTTTCCACCCCATTCTGGATACCATGCTTCTTTTAATGCAGCCTATTTAAACACTGATAACTCATTCAAAGCCTTTTTTTTTTTTTACATCAACTGCTGCTACAGAAAACACACTATCATCATCATTACCATTATTACAATGTTCTCAAAGGTATAGTTTCTACCTCAAGCTGGTTACATCTGCACCTTCAGACAGGTAACTGTTGCTCTTAGAGCAAGGGTCTGCAAACTATTGCCTAGGGTGAAATAAATGCAAACCACCACATGCTCTGGTATGGCTTAACAGCTAAGAATGGTCTTTATATTTAAAAAAAAAGTTTTATCGTATTTAAAAATATAAAAACCATTTTTAGCACACAGGCTGTACAAAAATAAGTGTTAGGTGGGAATTTAATCCCTCCCCCACAGTTTGTCAGACCTCTGTTTTAAAGAATATCATGTCCCTGAAGGTTGACCCTCCTTTATTCTTTATTTGCTCTGCTGATTTTTTTTAACAAAAGTAAATGTTGTCTCTAAAATTTTTGCTCATCCCTGAAACCTGTCAAGATCTTTTCTGGACCCTGATTCTTTTTTTTTTTCTCCTGACTTTGTCTCATCCTCAAATGTGATCAAGTAGGCCTTCTTTATTTTCAGTTACAGAACTGTTCTAGAACCCTGTCAAATTTCAATAGTCTTCTGGCCAGGCTGATATCAATTTATAAATCAATATTCTTGGGGTATAGTTCCACCAACTTGAAATCTGCTTTACTATCAATCAGAGCACCATTATCCATCTTGTTCAATTCAATTAAACTAACAATGGGCCAGGCACTGTGATAAGTACTGGAGTTCTCAAGGAGCTCACAAGCTAATGTTCGGAAGGATATTATGAAAACCTTTAGAAAATGCCTTCCTGAAATGGAGGTACATTCTGCCTACAGTACTTCCTGACCCACTCATCCAGTAACTTTATCAAGAAAGGAAATGAGGTTAGTTTGATTTAACATCATCTTTAATGAACCTTTTCTGCTTCCTGTAGATCAGTTTCTTTTTCTCCCAGTTTACTAATAATTTCAGAATTTTGGTAGAGATTGACCTTAAGCTTATCCATGACCTATTATTTCCAGAATTCAATTCCCCATTCTCCCCAGTTACCAACAAAAAAAGTATAGTCTGTAAAATATGTTCATGAAAGTAGTAAAGGGTATAATAATGCTTGTGTTAAGGTTGGTGTCGCTGATTTGCTAGCATGGTCCCTAAAAGAAGTGGGCCATTTCCTTTGAGGCACTTTGCAATTCTAATACTTCTGTAATATACAATACCTGCTGGGATTGAAAGAATGGCATTTGCAAAGCATGCTCCCAGAGAGTGGATTATTTCTTAGGGACATGCATGAGATTCCTGTCACTGACAGGAAAGGGCTGATGAAGGTTTTTATTGTAGAATGTAGCCTCTATAGCTCTCTTAGGGGTGCATGAAGTATAAAGAGTAATAAAGGGCATGAAATAGATTTTCCCTAAAATAATAAACTTTTTAATAAAATAATAATAGTCTCTCTCTTAATGATCTCATTTGCTCACATGGGTACACAGAATACTTCTACAAAGAATATTTCCAAACACATATATGTGTAATAATATGTTGGATAGGTATATTAAATCTAAATATATGAATATTTTATATTTATATGTATATGAACTAGTCTAATTTTATGATCAAACAAATACAACAATAACAAAATTTAAAGGAAAGAGAACACCTTAATATACCCTGCTGACTCTAGACTCTACTTATCAATCTCTGTTTAACTACATTTTGAAAGAAACATAAAAGTAATTTTTTAAGCATTTAATCAAAGTTCTCATTGATCTACATGTTTTTTATCTTTCTTCAGGTAGGTACCATATCTTATTAGTAATAATCATAAGCCACATTTATATGGAACTTTAACATTTGCAGAGCACTGTATACACACACACACACACACACACACAATTGCATTCGAGCCCCACAACAACCTTTTGAGGTAGGCCCTACAGCTATTACCATCCCCAAAGCAAAGAGGAGAAAACTAAGCCCCCAAGAGGCCAGGTGTCTAAGTTGTAGTCACATAGCAAGTTCATCAGGGGTAGGATTTGAACATAAGTCTTCCTAATTGCAGCATCCTATCCATTATGGAACATTCCCTCTGTCTAAAAACAAACTATTGAAATGAACTTAATTTTAGGGCAAATGAACAGGTTTAGGCACCTGGGACTTTAGGAGAAGATGTACCCTCTGACCCAGTAGGAGATACTAATGTCAACAACAAAAATGTGAATAGGGTTCAAAATATATAAAATGGGTTATGATAAAGATTGTTTTAAGGTAGATGCACAGACCTAGCGTTTTCAAATTAAGTGAAAAGGATTATGGTTACGATTTTAAGGTGGGTAAATAGACTTACTCTTCTTTTTTTTAGGGAAAATTTTTAGGGAAATTAGGGACCATAATTTAGAGATAGAGAGGTAGAAGGGACCTTGGAGGTCTGCTAAGTTAGCCCCTCATTTTACAGATGAAGAAACTGAAGAGAAACATGATCACAAAATGCCTATAAGAAACTGATAAAGCCTGTATACTGCTGGCTATGCACAATGGTGATTGGTTCTAGGTTAATTACTGAAGAAACTTCAAAAGGGATCCTCTCACCTTGGGTAAAGGTAAGAGAATAAGCATTTATTAGGCACCGACTATGTGCCAGGTATTGCACTAAGCATTTTACAAATATTATCTCATTTGATCCTCATAAAAACCCTGGAAAGTAAGGTGTTTTTTTTAAATCCCATTTCACAGTTAAGAAAACTAAGGCAAAGAGAAGTAATTTGCCCAGCAGGAAATTATTGTGCTATAAGAAATGATAAGCAGTATGATTTCAGAAAAACCTGGAAAGACTTAAATGATATGATGCAAGGTGAAGTGAGTAGAACCAAGAGAATGTTGTACACAGTAATAGCAATACTGTACAATGAAGAACTATGAATGACTTAGCTATTCTCAGCAATAATAGGGATCCCAGACAATTCCAAAGGATTCATGATGAAACATGCTATCCATCTCCAGAGAAAGAACTGATACTCTCTGAATACAGACTGAAGTATACTATTTGTCTCTCTTTCTTTCTTCCATTTTTTGAGTCTTCTCATACAAAATGACTATTATGGAAATGTTTTACATGACTGCATATGTATAACCCTAATCAGACTGCTTACCATTTCAGGGATGGGGGGAGGAGAGAAGGGAGAGAAAGAGAGAATTTGGAACTCAAAACTTAAAAAAAATGTTAAAAATTGTTTTAACACGTAATTGGGGGAAATATTTTTTTAAAAAGATTACTGAGATTTTGTACAATTCAACTAACATTGCTTAGTTTTTGAGATTTCCTTGGCGGAGTGGAATATAGTTTTCCCCTCATGCTCTCAGGCCTCAAGCTGACACAGCATGGTGAAAAGTTGTTATCATTAAGTTACTTGAAGATGCTGATAAACAGGCTTGGTGTAGCATTTTCCTTTTTTTTTCCACAAAAGAGATAGGGCTCCAGTGAAGGTCAATGAGTGGATGAATCTCCTATATTCATTTTCTTACAAATACATATTATAAGAGCCTTGGTTCTTTCCTGAACAGTAAATATTTTTATCAAAATGAGATACAAGCCACATTTCAGAAGGACAACCATAAGCTAGTACAACTAAAGAAGCATCTCAGTCCTTTTCTTAAATACATCCCAAGATTTTTTATGTTTTATGAGCACTGGACTCATGGTTTGGAATTTTACTGGCTAGTGACATGCTTGACCAGACTTTGGTTTGTCAACTGGCTAGGGAGATTCCTGGGCAAAAATTCTGAGTAAGGGAAGATGAGGAGGTACTCTGATATTGGGAAAGTAGAGCAGACTATACACCCTTGCTCTAGAAAAATGAGGTCATGAGGCTGAGAGAATGACCCTAGAGTCACAGGGTCTTATCATTGATGGGATTTAGGGCCAGGAGGTCCTGTGTGACCTCAGGAAGGACAATATTAGTTTTCATATGAGGATGTCTTATGTTTCAACAAATCTTGTATCCACAAAAAGTTGGCAGAAACTCTGGAGTTGCTTAGCTGATGAGTAAATATGATCTTCCCTAGTACATACATATGGGAACCCAAAATGGATACAAAAATAGGTGTTTCTGGATGTTGATTTCAAATATTCCCTTCTCAGAAGATGAAGGCAAGCTATGTGCTTGAGATTTGGGACTCAGGGAATGTCTATCTTGTCTGATTCCAATTTCATAGATTTTTTAAAATTCCCTGATTTCCTGACACAAAGCAATCTGACTAGAAATTTCGTTGGTAACTCAGACTATTGTAGGTTTAAAAAGCAGTCTAATCACTTTTTTATTTCTGTGTCACATTTAAGCCTACCACTTCACTTGTTCCTTATTTACTTTGATGATCCCAAAATAGCATTTTCTTTTTCTTTAATACAAACTTTCTCATTAATTAGCTCAAGCACCACCCCAGTCCATTAAGTGCTTAATGAACTGAAGAAACATTTCCCAAAAGTAATTAATTTTATTTTAAATTTTTAAACAAATATTAAAACACAATTGATTAACAAACAAAAACAACTATAAAGCAAAGATATACATCACCATTTACAATGTTTAGGCTCTAAGAAAGTTCCTAACCAGAGTCGTCTCAAATTTTTAACATGATAGTAAATGACCCCTCTCATAGGATATGATATAGAATATACTATGATTTTATGATTTGTTTATGAATGTACTGAGGAATAAGGCCATACATGTTAAAAAGGGATTAGTGATGACTCCACCTGTGAGGCATCTTGCATTATGCATAATGAAGTTTTAGAAATAAGATTCTAGCAAAGAGGAAACTGGAACACTAGTAGTTCTGATAACTAAGAAAAAGTGGCAGGGTTCTGATCTGTCAACACTAAGAAGAGAAATACAGATTATAGATCAGGTACTAGCATGAACAAACTGGAAAAACAAGTTCAAGTCACTGCGTGGACTTAGAAAGTCCTCATGACCTTTACTACAAGAGAGAGTTTTTAAACATTCTTGATGAAAAGACCAGAGCTCAGTAGAGACTCCAAAACAAAAATACAGGAAAGAGAAAGGTAAATACATGTGTGCAACTGAAAGGTATTAAATACTGATGAAGTGTTAGGGGAAGGAGAAACAAATGTTCCTTCAGGATCCAAATGTCTTCAAGGGTTGCAAAAGGAGTTTAATGAGACAAGAGAAGCTGACAACAGAAATCCTAAGACCAAAGGCACTGCTTCAGTTTTCCAAAGACTCCCTAAAGATACTTCCACTTGTGTTGGTTTTGGGTCATCATCTTTGGAGCTATCTACTTTGTAGCTAGGGATGCCACCTGAAGGATTCCTGCCTTTTTCCCCCACACATTCAGTGAAGTGGTGATTAAGCTGAATGAAGGTGATTAAACTCCTATAAACCTAGGAACGCAACAGTTTATGCCAGCTTCTTTAAGACAGACAAGTTCAGACCTTGTCAGAAAATGGAGGATTTTGGCTAGTTTGTCCCACCCCATATTTTAGTATGTCAAGGAAACTCTGTGGTATAGCAGACCACCAAGTGCTTCCCCATTATGAGAATTGCCATGGCCACTTTAATCATATGTACGCACCACATTTCTGTCCAAAGCTGTACCTAAGGATTCAACTCATCTGTCTACTTGGCCCAGTACCAAACTACTGCTTTTAAAACCAGGGAATCTAATCATGTGGCCTGGCATAGGCTTGGGTTTGGGTTCACCCAACTCCATTCAGAGGGAAAGCGGCAGGGACAAGAGGTAAAGGTGAGCAGATGGTGCTATTTTATGAAGCTGTGCTGATTCTCTGGCCTTCCATGAAATAGATCTGGCAAAGACTCAGCTGAGGGAGAGGTCTGAGGATCACAGGAGAAGAGCCAGAAACTAATCTGTACACATAATATATACCACAGCATACAGTGCACCCCAGTAAACTGATAGGATTCTAAACTAGCGTCAACTCTCACGTGAAAGAATTGGGTTGTGAGTAAAATAAGGTCAATAAATACAAGTAGGTTGTGGAATATAAAGCAGGCAAAGAAGAGTGAGGCTGGCTTCTCTTCTGAAGCACACTTAAAGCCATGAGAAAGGAGGCAAGGGCCATTTTCTAAACTACAAAGCAAACAAGAGGAGGAACGCATCCAGGGGTGGTGACAGTGGTGAGGAAAAGGCAAACAGTGAATTTTAGACAGAGACCTGGGAAAAGGACTATGGTCACACATGGACTTGCCTCAGACAGGTATCAATTAGGAACGTAACAGGGTTATGACCACAGATCAAAGAACAAAGATTAAGCATTCATGCATGTCCTGATACTATATATACCTTCTACTAGCTATCATCAAGTATGTATTAGGAGGCAGAAAGAGGTCAGGTTTACCTTGTAGCTTCATGTTGTTGTTAAGTCATTTCAGTCATGTCTGACTCTTCATGGTCCTATTTCAGAGACACCGCAGTGGTTTGCCATTACCTTCTCCAGCTCATTTTACAGATGAGGAAACTGAGGCAAACCAGGGTTAAGTGACTTGCCCAGGGTCACACAACTAGTAAGTGTCTGAGGCCAGATTTGAACTCAGAAAGAGGAGTCTTTCTGACTTCAGGCTTGGCATTCTATCCACTGCACCAACTAGCATAGCTGGTCACAATAAAACACTCTGGTAGTAAGCCTATATTTGCAGAAAAAAAAAATAAGCCTGATATTTAGGCTTTCTAGAAAGGTAAAAATGTGTCCAATGGGATAGTGGACAAAGAATGTAATGATTTGAAAAGGGTGCTCCCAATGGGTGGTATGGATTTAAAATTATATTTTATATATTTAATAAAATTGTATTATTATATATTTAATAAAATTATAAAATATATATTTATATATATTTTATATATACTAATTAAAATTATAGTTTCCATTTAAGATGGTGAATGTGAAAGAGTGTATAAAAAATCTAACTCTCCCATCCCCAGTAAATTATTTAAAATGTGCTCCAAAAAGACTTCTGAAAAAAGACAGAAACTCAAAACAGCCCAGGGCTACACACATACACACAAAATAGCCATGAGACGTTGGAAATTGGTCAAAGAGCTAATGGCAGGTAAACTGAGGAACTGTGAAAGAGAGAAGAATGGAGGAGAGAGAAAAGTCACACTAGGAAAACTACAGTGAAATCCAAGGGCCAGGAGCTAGCAGAAATGGGGAAGGAAGAGGAGAACGTGGGTACTCAAACAAATAGATGTTAAAGCATCCAGCATTCCAAAGAGGAGCACCACAAGCCAGTGACCACTTGGAAGCCAAAGAGGCCAGGGAAATTACTTGGAATTTAGAAAGTCAGTGAAGGCAGTGAGAAGAGCCCTGCCAGGAAAGCCAGCAGCTCTCAGAAACAGACCTAAAAGCTTCAAGAATTCTGAACAGGAGAATCATAAGCCAGTACTCTTCGCAAGGATATTTTAGGTTGCTCAAGACCAATAACCAGGTTCTGAAGTGACAGGCTGGCCCTCTCTTATCAGAACACGAGAAGGTGGACAGATCTAGCCCCACCGGTCACTGCACAAGGAAACAGGGCCTGGCAGCTCACTCCTCTGACATCAGGAGCCACCTGTGGGTGACAGGGGCAGCTCAGAGCAGGAGTAGAAGGGCTGTGCAGGAGACTCAAGGCCCATGTAATTCCAAACATCCCAATGAGTCCTTTTAAAGCAACAGCAAAGGGTGGAACCAGATCCTGATGGAAGATTATTTTTAAAAAGGGAAGAAAAAAAAAAGAGCCAAGGACTCCATAGAGGACCACCAAGAGACTAAGACAGAAAGCAATCTTTACCAATATTCAGATTTCAGAGAAGACAGGGTCAGACAAAGCCATGGTTCAAAGCACCTAAGGGTAGAGAAGGGCTTAGGCCAAGCACAAAATCTTAAACCCCAAAGAGGTTGAAAATATAAGTAAACACAAGAAAACGCCAAATACGTTTTGTGAAATATTATAGTTTAGAAGAGGTAAACCCAGAAGAGAATAAGTAGAGAACTACAAGCACAGCCTCAGAGTAAAAGATAACTTGTTCACAAATACTACAAGAGTGGATGGAAGAAATAAAGAGATAAAATGATATTCAAATGAAATGAAATAAAATTTCAGAAGGAAAAAATGAGAACTTCATAAAATAATTGTAGAGAAATTAATTGTTTATGGTTGTGTAGTTCTTATATAAAATTATAATACTTCTTTAATTAATTTATAGATTCAGTGCCATACCACGCTGCCAAAGATTACTTTATTAGAACTCTACAAAATTACAGCAAAATTCATCTGAAGAAACAAAAGGTCAAGAATATCAAGTGAAGTAACAATATTGTGGGAAGGAAAGGAGAATGAACAGCAGTTGTTGTTCACTCATGTCCAACTTTTAGTGACCCCCATTTGGGATTTTCTTAGCAAAGATACTTTAGTGGTTTGCCATTTCTTTCTCTAGCTCATTTTACAGATGAGGAAATTAAGGCAAAAAGGTTTAAATGACTTGCCAAGGATCACATGACTAGTTAAGTGTCTGAGGTGACATTTGAATTCTGACCTTCCAGACTCCAGGCCCTGCACTCTATCTACTGCATCACCTAGCCACCCCAGGAATTAGCATTACCAGATACTATTCTACAAAGCAGTAACCATCAAAACAACTTTGTACACTTCTAAAAATAGAAGTGTTTTTCAATGGAAAAGACTAGGCACACAAGATATAAAAGAAACTGAACACAGCAGCATACTGTTCAATAAATGAAAGAAAATGGACTCAAGGACTCACTATTTGGCAAAAACCATTGGAAAAAATTGGGAAGCCATCTACAGAAATTATGCTTAGTTCAACATCTCACACTATATATTAGAATGAGCTCTAAATGGATATGTGACGCAGATAGAAAAGTTCATATCTTAAACAAAATAGAGGAGAATGGAAAGAGATACCTTTTAACTAGGGAGGAGAATTTTTGACCAAAGAAGAAAGAGGTAATCAGAGTGAATAAGATGGTCAATTCTGATGACATAATTTGAAAGGTTTTGTACAAAACAAAAGCAAAGAAATTAGAATTTGAATGGAAAATAGTTAACTGAGGAAATATTTTTGGCAAATTTATCTGATAAATGTCTGAGAACCAAGACAAATAGGAAATTTATACAAATACATGAAAACAAATGCCATTCCCCAACAGATATGTGATAAAAGGACATAAACCGGTAGCTCTTCAGTGAATAAATCCAAGCTATCAGTAACCACACCAAAAAAAAACCATACACACACAGTTCAAATCCTTAATTATTAGAGAAATGAAAATTAAAATAATTGTGAAATTCCATCTTACAGTCAATGGCAAGTATTAAGAGGTGCTGTGGGAGGACAAGCACACACTGGACAATTCACATTGGTCCAACCATTTGTGTTGTTAATGTATTTTTGCTTAATGAGAAGATTTATCCCATCCATTCATTAACAGGCCTACATGACCCGTTTAAGTCACATGGAAGCCTGAGTCACATGAGTCTGTGGTAGGAGGAGCTTGTTAAATAGGGTGGAGCAGGAAGGGTGAACAGGAACAGTCAAGGCTGGAGGAGAGTTTGGAGGAAGTTGGTGAGAGTAGTTAGCACTAGAGGAGAGAGGAAGCAGGCAACAAGCTGTGAGTGTTTATATGTGGGAAGGCCCAAGCAGGGGGAAGGCTTGGGGATGGTGGTGCCTCCTGCTGTATTACAGCATATAGATTTCTTTGTTGCTATGATGGATTTGGCTTTCTGGTGTTTGAATAAATGTTTTGGTTCTGTCTTACATATGTGGAGAGTCTGTTATATTTTGCAATTCAGAATTATGCCAGCATATTCATAGCTGCCATAGACACTGTGAATATCACATTGGTGCTACACCATTCTGAAAAAGAAATTAGGAACTATACTCCAAAAGTTATCAAACTGTGCATACCCTTTGACCGTGTATTTGACCTAACGTTAGTAGGCTTATACCCTGGAGGGATAAGAAAAAAAAAAAGGAACCATATGTTCAAAGAGATTTATAGCAGAAATTTTTTGAGGGGTAATAAAGAACTGGGAGCACAGGGAGTGTCCATCAGCTGTGGAATGTCTGAACAAATTATGACATAAGAAGATAATGGAATATGCTTATGCCATAAGAAATTATTAAAGGGCTGGATTTTGAGCAACCTGGGAAATTTTTGTATAAACTAATGCAAAGTAAAGTGAATAGAACCAAAACATTTAGACAGTGATCAAAACATTGTAAATGAAAACTAAAGACTGAACAACTCTCATCAATGTCATGACAGACAAATCACAGTTCCAGAAGACCAGTGAAGCCAGCTCTCCATCTCCTGGTAGAAAGGCACAATGAGACATACAATTTTAGTTATAACCATCAAAATATAAATTCATTTTGCTTGACTATACTTTTGTTATAAGGGAGGTCTTTTATTTGTTAAGGAGTGAGAGGGGAGGACTAGAAGATGGGAGATCATTGGTAGGAGAAAAAAAGAAGGGAGTAGAGATAATGATACCAAAACAAAAAAGAAAGGAATGTCAGAAAACATTTTTAAAATACACAGAAGACAGCAGAAGAAAATTCAGAAGAACACAAGGCAAACAAGACAATGTTGGTACTACCACGTTATGGATTTCAATTTAAAATTAGCAAGAAAAGTGACAAAACTGTCTATATGCTTGGCCATATGCTCCAAGGAAGTTAAAGGCAGAAATAAAGGTCCAATATATTCCAAAAGATTCGTAACATCACTCTTTGTAGTAGAAAAGAACAGGAAACCAAATGAGTGCTCACTGATTAGGAATGGCTAAAACAACAACAGAAAAAACCCCATGATACATGAAATGAAATGGAATATGTAATAATGTAATATTATACAGTAAGAAATTATAGATAGTAGGAATTTGTAAAAATGTTGAAAGTGATCTATGTTTTATGAATTGATGAAGAAAGAAATAAGCAGAACCAAGAGATACTTCCAACAGAAGCTGACTGCTAAGGAATGGAAAAACCAGTGATGGGCCTGGACAGGACACAATGAAACAAAGGGCAGGGGAACTAGGAGCCTGTCATCAAGCAAGTTTTCTGCAGCAAATGTTTTTACTAATTTTCTTTTGTTATGAGAGAAGATTGAATCATGCGGTAGCAAGGGAAATTAATAGGACACAAATATAAAGGGCACCAATAAAACCTGTTTTTTGAAAAAAAAAAAAGAATGACATTGGGAATACAGAAAATGGAATGTGCTATATATTGTCAGAAACAGTTGCCATCAGTCAGCCTGTTGGTTGTTGTTACAAGGAAGAATTCAGTGTAATAGTGGTAAGAAAAGAGACAAGGGAAAATGTCTATGTTATAAAAACAAAGGGCAGAAATAAATCTATATTAATTTTTTTAAGTTAAGAATAGACTATCAAAAAAAGATGAAAATCTAGAACGACCTAAGGATGATGAGAAAAGATAAGGACAACAAAATGAGGGTTTTGGTTTGGTTTGTTTTTTTACCTCTACTGGAAAATGAAGGATCAATGAATGGATAGGCTGGGAATAGTAAGATGATTATAATCAATAACAGAGAAAATTCCAAGCTACTTAATTCTTATTTTGCTTGTTTTCTCCATGAAGGAGAAAGGTCTTTGGATTGGAAAGAATGGAATAAAAATGGGTAACTGATAGGAGTAGTGGTGGCCTATTATTATGTCAGGCTGTTGAGCAGGCTTGCCAGGGGATCAAACCAAACTTTCACCCCCACCTTTTATGCAGATTGAATGATTTCTTCTCCTCACCTTCCCAGTTCCTCCCCTCAGGCAGGACTTCCTCTCCAACCCTAGGCTCTTCCCATCAGGAGGAGTGGTTTTCTCTTCAAACTGGCTAGGGAAAAACAATGGGAAGGGGAAGTAGCTAAGGCAGACCTACACAACTTGGCAGTAGGTAAAGGCCAAAATTAAAATATGCTAAACTTCTTCAGGCCTCAGATAAGTTAGACTAGAGAAAGGTTGAACATGGTTGGTTGCTGCAGGTCATGTGACAAATAGAAGAGAGTGTGCAGTGGCAATCCTACATTTTTCATGGGCCAACCAAAATCCTTTGGAGATCTGATAGTAAGGCCCCACCATGAATACCAGTCCTAGCTTATCCTTAGTTCCTAGCCAAAGCTGCTGACTCATTTGCCTAGAAAGATCCAGGTCTAAATTTTACCCCCTTTCTAAAAAGAAATATTTAAAAAATCATCAATAATTCTAGGTCACAATAGATAGCAAGTATAGAACCAGTATTCAAAGTCAGGTTCTTTGACTTGAAATCCAATGCTTTTAGCAAAAAGAGTGCTCCAGTAAATGTTTACACTGTTTAAGCTCTCCATCAATAATAACATATACTTCTGTGACAGCTCTATGATCTATCTGGAACTCATCATCCATTTCATCTTCCTGATTGGGTGGTCTATGGTAAACTCCTCCCAAAATATCCTTTCTGTTCTTCTTTCCATTGATTCCTATCCAAATGATCTCTGTAATTCTTTCCCCCTTCAGATTTTTTCCCCTCAGATACTACCCCGGGATTATACTACCCATGCTGCTCCCATGTTCCTTTTATCTGATCTGTTCCTTTTATTGCCATGTTACCATTATAAATCACATCTGATCAAATCTCAATGATCCCTATCAGAGTGACCATAAGCTCCATGAGTATGAGGGTTTTGATTTACTTAAACTTTATACCTCCAACAAATCTCAGTTAAGTGTTCTGTTTAATTTGTTTTTAGGATTTGATCAGATTTTAATATCTTAAAGCCAATATGACAGTCTAGAGTACAGTACCTACTATCAAAAAATAGGGTGTATGGATAACCCTAGCTATTTTTTTAGTCAGTTATCTAATGACCATATTCCTATATGGGACAATAATTTTAAGTAACAGAAAGAAATATTTGCATTGTAAAATATTCAAATCCTCAAAGTTCAGTCTTAAAATATATAAGAAATTTCATGTGAAATTTCTATTAAGAAGTTTGTTATAATGCTAATATTATTGGTCTAGAAAAAAATATCTAATTTTATGGATTGATTATGTCACAGTTAGAAATTCACTATACTTCACTGTATACAGAGAGAGGGGGGATTGTCTGAGCTGGGACCTGAGTGATCCCACAAATTAGAATACTGAAGCTCAGAGAGGCTGGAAAGAGCTCTTGTCCAAACTCACAGAGCAAACAAAGAACTAAAACACATGTCTTCCAACTACTCACAGTCTAGTGTTCTGCAATCTCCATGAACAAGACACTCCATCTCCTGACTCCAAACATTTTCACTGTTTTGTTTCCATGCCTAGAATATTCTCCTTCCTCATCTCTGCCTTTTGGTTTCCACAGCTTCCTTTAAGTACTAGTAAAAATTCCATCTTCCACAAGAAGCTTTTCCCAATCTTCCCTAATTCTAATGCCTCCCTTCTGTTGATTGTCCCCATTTATCCTGTCTATATCTTCTAGATATATAGTTATTTGCATGTCTTCCTCACTAGAGAATAAGCACCTTAAGATGACAGGCTGCCTTTTGCCTTACTTTGTATGTAGGTCATGGCACATAGAAGGGCTTATTAATAAATGCTTATTGATCTTTCTAGTACACCATATTGACCTCATGTGATCTGACCCACAGTATAACTTTATGAGTCATACAATTGAGGTGCTTTGTAGTGAGCTTTTAAAATATAATTTTATTAGAAAATTTGGAGCACTTTTAAGATGAACTATTTTAGATTTCTAATTGTCCTACTCATTCCAGTAACTTTGTTAAATTGAATACTTCAATAGTTTGATGATTAATCAAACACCAGGCATTTTAGTAAGTATGTATATTCCAGGTACCATGAAAGTTTCTAGAGATATAAAGAAAAAAATCAAATATTCCCTATCCTCAAGGAGTTTCCATTCTATTGGAAGAGGTAATATGCATAGTTCTCAATTAGTGTGAATAATGAATCCTGACCACATTGCACACTCCGATTGGGCTGGGACCAATTACCAAATTTTACATGTAATTATATTTCAAATAGTGTAAATCTGAATGATGTGGCCACTTCATGGAATTCATTATTCACAGTAATCACGCCCTAGGTACAAGGTGTAGCAGCAAGCACCCCAGCGTCCCCAGGGTGACTGCCAACACAGGTTCTTAGATCTGCTTTGCTAAAGGAAAGCAACTCAAAATAGGTTAACAAGCTTACTTTAATCAATCAAACATATATCATTTACCTAGTTCAGGGGGAAAAGGTCAGCACCCCGAACTTCAGAGTATACAGAGGTTACAAGGATAAGTTACAAGAACATTTCAACAGACAGGACTCCAAACTGTTCAACCATTACATCCATACCAAATCACTGTTTCCAGAGAGGGGGGCATCAACATCTGGGTTTTTCAAAGTAGGAGGGCTTTCAACAACGGCTTCCCAGAGTCTTATTTGATCAACTCACACAACACTTCTCAAAGTGAGCCCCAAAACAAAGTCTCACATCAGGGATTATATAGCCTTTTCCTGGGCCAGAGAATGTAACAACCCTCTTGACCCACCACCCAATCAAAAAGTATCTCCTGAGAAACAAGCCTCCCACCACAGGCTGCAGGTGCACTTAACCTAGGGGCAGGGAAGAACTTAAAAATTTACATTCCCATTACACAAGGTAATAGGGGAATGGAAGAGGACAGGGGGGGTAGAAGAATAAAGAAAGCACTCATGCATGCCTTCTCATTTGTAGGACTGTCACCCACATCTTTCCTTAAATTTCAACTCAATGTGCAGAGAAGCTTCTGAGACACTTGGTCACATTGCTTGGTTTCCATTAGAGCATGCTGGCTTACCACTAGCTGTCCTATATTCTCACTACATCATTAGTTCACCTCTTGTCAATTATCTTTGATGCAATTCTTTGCTGGCAATATATATATATATATATATACACATATATACATATATATACATATATATCTTATTTGTGTCCACCCCGCATCCTCTCTTCCATATGGTGACAGAATTTTTGCCTTTTGTTTTATTCCATTTTTACACTGTGATTTCATATTGAAATTCAAATGCAGGAAGATAATTCGAGGGGAAACAGAGAGACCGTTTAACTTTTCTTTTGAAAAGATTTTGTTTCCTATACACTGAACTGGGAAAACTAGATTGGCTGTCTTGATTTCCTTTGGGATAGGAAGATTAGGAGTTTTTCTGGGTCACACCAATTATATTTGCATATAAAAGATTGACTCAAACGTTATCTTTCTTTGTTCTTTTTCTAATAGTTTTAAAACACTTTGTAAAAAAAAGTTCAATTTTAACTAAAACTATGTTGAAGAATATCATTAGAAAAAAGTTGAACCGTTTTAAAATGTTTGTTCATTGATATCCTACAGCAGGATTTTTCAAAGTCTGGCCTGGTGTCCCCAAGATCCTTTCAGAGGGTTCATTGGCCAAAACTGTTTTCCCAATACTACTAATATTCTATTTGCCTATTAAAACAGTCCTACCTTTTCCTTAATGGCTTGATTTTCTTCATATACACCAACCAAAACAGCACAATGCACAGACTAAATGCAGAAGCAGGGATGAGATATATGTTCTGTTATGCCAGACATTAAAGGGATTTGCAAAAATATTTTTAAAAACGCCATTCTTCTCACATTTGATTTCTGTTTTAATTTTTTATTTTTTTCACTAACTTTATTTTGTTTGGGGAAATAGTTATTTTTCATTAAAATGTCATTTATATTAACATGTAATGAGTTTATTATTATCATTATTTTTAATTAATATGCTATTAAAAAAATTTATCCACTTTAATTTCTAACATGATAAATGTTGATATCTATCAGCCAAAAACAAAAACCTTTGGCTGGGTGGGGAAATATATATATTTTTTAAGATTGTAAAGGGCTCCTGAGACCAAAAAGTTTGAGAACTGCTACTGTCCTACAGTGTCACAACACTAGAACAATGGCATTTCTGGTAATTATAACTTCTTTTTAAAAAACTATAGGGATGATTAAATGTCAATATGCTAAAAAGCAAATACTCATAATTCTATTACTACAACTTTAAGTCCCATTTTATTCCTTCTTTTATCCTGACTTTTAACTTTTTTTCTGTTTTGAAAGAACCTCTGGGGCAGCTAGATGGCACAGTGGCCAGAGACAGCAGTCCTAAAGTTCAAATACAAACCTCAGGTACTTACTTAACTAGCTGTGTGACCCTGTGCAAGTCATTAACCCTGATTGCCTTAAAAAAAAAAATTGGCCTTTTTCATACCCCCAAATGATAAATTTTAGAATTATTTACCAAAAAAAAAAAAAGATGTTGAACATAACTGATTTATGAGGAGAAAAATATGGCAAAAGTTGCAAGGACCAGAGTTTAGTACAATGATCATAATAGCTAACTGTGATAAAAGCAGCTTTGCGGCTCACCAAGTATTCAATATAATATCTTATTTGATATTCAAAACAACCCCTGGAAGGACCATGACCCTATCATGTAAAATACAGAATTCTACAATTACTTTGTATGTTGTTGTGTTTAACAATCACAGAGTCTCCTAGCTGGAAGGGCCTCAGAAGGGTCTAGTCCAGCCTGGACCTGAACAAGAATTTACTCTACATTTGCACCCTTTTGCTCCTAGTTACTGACTCTTAAGCCACAGAGAGCAAACTGAATTCTCCTTTCCACATTATAACCCTTCAAATACTTGAAAACAGATGACTTGTCCTTGTGTAATGGGAATGCAAATTTGGAAGATCTTCCCTGCCCCTAGGCTAAAAAATGCACCTGAAGTCTGGGGAGGGAGGCTTGTTTTTCAGTAGATACTTCTTGATTGGCCAGTGAGTCAATAAGGTTGTTACATTCTCTGAGCCAGGAGAAGGCTATATAAGCCCTGATGTGTAGCTTCGTTTTTGGGACTCACTTTGAGAAGTGTTCTGTGATTTGATCTGAATTCTGGGAAGCCGTTGTTGAGAGTCCCCCGGCTTTGAAAAACCCAGAATGTGGAAACCCAGATGTTGACTGGGTATGGATGTAATGGTTGGACAGTTTGGAAATCTGTCTACGTGATGTTTCTGTCTTGATAATTATGCCTGTATACTTTGAGGTTCAGGGTGCTGACCTTTTCTCCTGAACAAGGTAAATGATATATGTCTGACTGATTAAAGTAACTTGTTAACCCATTTTGAGTTGCTTTCCTTTATCAAAGCGGATCCAAGAACCTGTGGTAGCTGCAAACCCTGAGGACGTGCTTGGGGTGCTTGCTGCTACACCTTGCTAAATCTTCCCTTCTCCAGGCTAAACAGTGTTGGTCCCTAGGACCTATTCTCCACTGAAATAACATTAAAAATGGGGTGTTTATTCCTTCCATAAAGAGCTGAGCTGTGAGTCCTTGATCAGGAACAAAACTCCCTATCTCTATGTTGTTCCTATGAGAAAGTCAGATTTTGGTTAAATCATTTTGATTCTTAGTGCCTTTTCCAGGAACCCCACCCATAGTAAAAGGAATTCCTGCAACAAACTAAAGACAAAACCAATTCCCAACCAATCTTTTTTCTCTAGTAAACTCAGGATTTTAACATCTCAGGGTTAGATTTAACCCTGAAAAGTAGTTCAAGAAAAAATAAGAGATCCTAGTAACAGCACAGACTGTACCACTACCCCTTAATTCTCTGCAAAGTAGATTAGAATAGGCCACAGTAACTAGGAGGCGGAGTGGATTCAAGAAAACTCATCTTCCTGAGTTCAAATCCAGCCTTGGACATTTACTAGCTGTGTGACCCTGGGCAAGTCACTTAACCTTGCTTGCTTCAGTTTTCCCACCGTAAAATGATCTAGAGGAAGAAATGGTAAACCACTCCAGTATCTTTGCCAAGAAAACCCCAAATGGGGTCAAGAAGAGTTAAACACAATTGAACAAAAATACTTTTTTTTTTGCAATTCAAAACAAAATAATAACAAGTTTGGATAACAATAGTTTGTTAACTCAGAAATTCCATGAATAAAAAAGAAATAGTATTACAATATCCATATAATCACTGCTAGGTACAAATGCCAATTAGTGACAGGGACAAGGAGGAGGGGGGAGTGTCAGGGAGTAGAGACCTGTGGTTTCACAGGTAAAAAGGAGGTCTCTACTCCAGCCCCCACCACTATGTCACTAATTGATATTTGTAATGAGCAAGGAGTGACAAGTAACATCTGATGCTAAAACATTTTCTATCCATACAAATCACTAATTTGGCAGCTATCTGTAATTCAGTCTTAGACGTTTGTCTAGGAAATTGCTTATAGTTATACAGCCAGGAAATACTTGAACCCAGCTCTCCCTGACAAAAGAAGTCAAGGCCAACCCTGTCCACAGCACTGTGCTCCCCTTCTCTATGCAAAGACCAATTAACAGCATATTATGTTACACAGGACAAAAAACTGGCAATGATCAGGACACACATGTGACAATTTCTTACTAGGAATAACGAATGAATGAAAAATTGTTTATGAAGCACTTATGATACGTTATGCCTATTGCTAAGTAATGTGGATACCAATATGAGCAACAATTTCTGCTCTAAAGCATGGGTGGGGAACGGGCAGCCTCAAGGCCTCATGTGGCTTTCTAGGTCCTTGGGTGTGACCGAGTTTTACAGAGCACATCCTTTTATTAAGGGGATTTGTTCTGTGAAGTTTGGATTCTGTCAAAGGGCTGCTCTTGAGGACCTAGAAGGTCATGTGTGGCCTTGATACCGCAGGTGTCTAATGGGAGGGCTAGAGGGGGAGCTAGAAAGCAGAGGGACTAGTGACTATACACATGACACCATGGTTTGGAAATGATCAGGAGGAGATAGGTTCTTGGGCAAGAGAAGGCTAAACAAAGTCTGCCTGGAGGAGGGGGTTAGGTGACACACATAGAGCACCAGCCCTGGAGTCAGGAAGACCTGAGTTCAAATCCAGCCTCAGACACTTAACACTTACTAGCCATGTAACCTTGGGCAAGTCACCCAACCCCAATTGCCCTGCCCTACCCCCTCCAAAAACGAATAAAAAAAAGTCTGTCTAGCAGAAGCTAGGGTCCCAGGGTCAGAATCCAGGATCTGGTAGGAAGGGAATGAAGAGCTAAAACCAAAGGCCATGGGGTATAGTTTAGAAAAGGCCAAAAAAGTATAACATAAAAAGAACAGGGAAAGACAACTCATTTTAATTGTAATGCCTGTTTCACTAAGCTCTTTCACACAGATAGCTACAGATATTATTACTGTATCTTTAAGAACAATGTGAAATGTTTTTTGGGGCGGGGGATGGGGGAACAGTTGGGTTGTAATTTGAAGTTGTAAATTGTAAATGCCTTGCTAGGAGATGCCTCTATGGGTTCAGGGAAAGTGAGTGAGTGAGAGAGAGAGAGAGAGAGAGAGAGAGAGAGAGAGAGAGAGAGAGAGTCTGTGTGTGTATACATGCTGATCTATGAGCAATTACTAGAGAAGACAAAGAGGTGACAAAAAACTTCTTTCTTTTTAGAACTGTCAACTATTATTTTGTGAAGAAAGATTACAAAGAGAATCCTATGATGTCTATGAGGAACTGTCAGCCCACAATGGAATTCTGAAGGGACTGTCATACATGATGACTAAAGAGAAAAGGATTAAAATAATTTATTTCCTGCTGGACTGAATTTAACTCAAATTTTGGGAAGAAATACGAAATGTTTTTCTGAGAAACTCTAAAAAGTACCTTGAGTGAAATCAATGGTGGAACTGTTTACAGAATGGAAAGTTTTTTTTCACAGCAAAATATCTATCTATGCCTGTTTTATCAGTGATTTTTCTTATTAAGAAATAGCATATTCAGTAAGTTTAATATTTGCTTAATCAGAGGAAATCTAGAAGTGAGTAACTATTACTGGGAAAGCAGGCTTCCCCAGTTTAAATATTTAAGACAATTCGATAATTAATGAAGAGGTTGAAATTTTATTCACTAATAAGAAAATGTCCAAACACATCCCTAGATTTCTCTAGAATTCAGAATGGTTAAATTAAGATTAAGTAAGGAGGAGACAAGTGGCAGGCTAGTGGGTAACCTACAAATGAATGTGATACATCCTGTAATGCTTGCTACTTAAAAACAATAATATAATTTAATTCTAAATAAACTACTCCTACACAAATGATCCTTGTGGGGCTATAGCAAAGGCCTGGAGAGTCATACTGCCTCAGTATCTGATGCTTAATTACATCATCCACCCCATATTTACTGTCTTAGCTATCTTTATGCTACAGACAATTTGATGACACAATGGTTATAGCACTGGGCCTTGAGTCAGAAAGATCCAAGTTCAAATTTGACCTCAAATAATTACTTAGCTATACAAGCAGCTAGGTAGTACAGTGGATAGAATACTGGACCCAGAGTCAGGAAGACTTCTTCTTGACTTCAAATCTATCCTCAGAAACTTACTAGCTGGTTGACCCTGGGCAAGTCATTTAACCCTGTTTGCCTCAGTTTCCTCCTCTATAAAATGAGCTGGAGAAGAATGGCAAAATACTCCAATATCAACCAAGAAAACCCCAAATGGGGTCATGAATAGTCAAACACAACTGAAATCACTGAACAACATAATTACTAGCAACATAACTCTCAACAAATCACATGATCTGTATCTGTCCCATTTTCCTCAACTATAAAATGGTGAACATTTTACAGGTCATTGACCAAATCATTGGAACACCAACAGATCAAATGAGAATATCTATAAAGCACTTGGCACTTGATAAATGTTTGTTTCTTTCCCTTATATCCTTGCCCATTTCCTTTTCCAAGAAAAGAATAACTTTTGCATACCTCATTGTCCTATCTGCTCTTAGGAGACTTAGAGACTGAGGCATTACCTCTATTAGTAATATCCTCCACAGGAATCCATCATGAAGCTATGTACTCTTTTTTCAATTTTTTATTTATTTATTTTCAGCATTTACACTTTTAAGATTTTGAGTTTTGAATTCTGTCCTTCCCTCCCACTGCTTCCCTACCCATTGAGAAGGCAAGAAATGTGATATCAATTACACATGTGAAATCATGCAAAACATATTTCCACATTAGCCATTTTGCAAAAAAAGGGGGGGGCAAGAAAAATAAAGAAAGTGGAAAAAAATCATGATTCAATATTCAAGCAAGCTCCATCAGTTCTTTCTTTGGAGGCGGATTGCCTTTTTCTCCATAAATCCTTCAGAATCAAGTCAGAAACGCAGGCCTGGAAGGCGCCTGATCAACTCGGAGGGCAAGTAGTCCCACCAACCACAAGGGCCACTAACCAGGCCTCTCACCAAAGGACTGGGACTGGAAACAGCGAGGTAAGAAGCAAATACAGGAGAGCCACCTGTCCTGGACAGCAAATACTCCTGGGGCTACCACTTCATAGCCCAGAAATTAAAAAAAAAAAAAGCCCTTATCAGTACCTCCAAAGACCAGGATGACAGGGTGAACCTCACCTGCTCCAAACCACCCCCTGACCCTGAAAACATAGTAACTCTTCCCCAGGGCAAAACCCTCTACAGTAAAGGCTTGGGATCCCTAGAGAAAGGGCGTGGCTAGGGCCCTGCCTCAAAATGGGTAGAAAGCAGACTACAAATACTAAGACTCTGGAGTCCTACTATCCTCACAGGAAGGAACCAAACTCAGAGGGAGACAATGTGGACTCCATACCCACAGCTGAAACATCGACAGGGAATGAGTCCCAAGCATAGAAGGCTCTCCTAGATGAGATCAAAAGGAAATTTGAAAACCGAATGAGAGATAGAAGACAAAATGAATAATTCTCTCAAAACCAAAATAGCAGAATTAGAAAATTATAATGAAGAAAACATCTCTCTAAAAGGAAAAGTGTATGATATGGAAAAGGAGCTTCAAAAATTAACCAAGGAAAATGATCTGCTAAAAACTAGAATCAAACAAATTGAAACAACTCTAGAAAGGATCAAGAATTAGTCAAACAAAACAACAAGAATGAAAAATTAGAAAAAGAGGTAAAATACTTCAAAGAAAAAATAACTGACATGGAAAACAGATCCAGGAAAGATAATCTGAGAATCATAGGCCTACCAGAAAAATCATGATGAAAAAATGAGCCTGGACAACATTCTCCAAGAGCTCGTTAAGGAAAACTGCCCTGAGATACTAGAACCTAAGGATAAAATAGAAATCGAGAGAATCCACCGGACGCCTGCTGAAAGAGATCCCAAACTGAAAAGTCTTCGAAATGTTGTGGCCAAACTCCAGAACTACCAGATAAAAGAGAAAATACTTCAAGTGGCCAGAAAGAAACAATTCAAATATCGAGGGTCCACAGTGAGGATCATGCAGGATTTGGCAGCCTGTATAATGAAAGATAGGAGGCAGTGGAATAAAATTTTCTGGAAGGCAAAAGAGCTCGGGTTACAACCAAGGATCATATACCCAGCGAGACTGAGCATATGCTTCCAGGCAAAGAGATGGTCATTCAACAATATAACAGAGTTCCAGACCTTCTTGATAAAAAAGCCAGAACTCAATGGAAAATTCAACCTCCAATTACGAGGTGCAACACTGACATAGAAAGGTAAACAAGGAAAACACAAACACACCCTGCTATTTGATAAGAGTAAACTGGTTATATACAAGTAGAGGGTATGAGTATAAAATACACAAAATGACGATTAAAAAAAAATCTTATTAAGGGACTACAAAGGGACTGCAATGGAAGAAAGGGAATTAATGAAGTGGAAAAGGGTAAATTATGCCACACAAAGAGGCATAAAAACTGTATAGCAGAGGAAAAGAAGGGAGGGAGATGGGAATCATAAGAGCTTTTCCCTCATTGGTTCTGGTGGAAGGAGGGAATAACAACCAGCTAAGCACAGGACTCTATGGAGAAGAAACCCCCAAAAGTATCATTTTAGAGGGAAAGAGGGAAGGGAGAGGAGCTTCACAAGAGATTTGTTCCTGTCACTCTTGGTGTGAAGGGGAAATAACATACTTCATTAAGTATAAAAATATCCTACAGGCAGTAGGAGGGGAAAGGGCTACGAAAGGGGGGGATGGTTAGTAGGGAGGGAAGAAGGGGAAAGGGGAGGAAAAGGGAGGGGGACTGATAAGGGAATACTCAGGGAGGTGGTAGTCAAAAGGAAAACTATTAAGGGGGGGAAGGGAGAAGGGGGTAAAATATGAACATTAACAGGGGCGGGAATAGGATGGAGGGAAAGAAACAGATAAAAATCATAACTGGAAATGTGAATGTAATGAACTTTCCCATAAAACAGAGATGGATAGAAGAATGGATTAGAAATCATAATCCTACAATATGCTGTTTACAAGAAACACATCTGAAAAAGAGGGATACACACAGAGTAAAGTTAAAAGGCTGGAGTAAAATATATCATGCCTCAGCTAAAGGAAAAAAAGCAGGGGTAGTAATCCTTATCTCAGATAAAGCAAAAGCAAAAATTGACCTAATAAAAAGAGATAAGGAAGGAAACAATATCCTGTTAAAAGGCACCATCGAGAATGAAGCAATATCATTACTTAACATATATGCACCAAGTGATTGTAATGGAAATGTAAATTTTAAAGATCTTCCCTGCCCCTAGGCTAATGTGCACCTGAAGCCTGGGGTGGGAGGCTTGTTTTTCAGTAGATACTTCTTGATTGGCCAGTGAATCAATAAGGTTGTTACATTCTCTGAGCCAGGAGAAGGCTATATAAGC
>NW_027185890.1:10578886-10657184 GCF_028583685.1 Petaurus breviceps papuanus
TGATGTTTCTGTCTTGATAATTATGCCTGTATACTTTGAGGTTCAGGGTGCTGACCTTTTCTCCTGAACAAGGTAAACGATATATGTCTGACTGATTAAAGTAAGCTTGTTAACCCATTTTGAGTTGCTTTCCTTTAACAAAGCAGATCCAAGAACCTGTGGTAGCTGCGTATACTTTGAGGTTCAGGGTGCTGACCTTTTCTCCTGAACAAGGTAAACGATATATCTCTGACTGATTAAAAGTAAGCTTGTTAACCCATTTTGAGTTGCTTTCCTTTAACAAAGCAAATCCAAGAACCTGTGGTAGCTGCAAACCCTGAGAACGCGCTTGGGGTGCTTGCTGCTACAAAATGGCGTCACGAACAGGATCTGCAGAGTAAAAGGAAAGTATGGGGGCTGGGATAATTGTTTGTTTCCCAGTTGTGGTAGCTGTGACTCTGTGGAGCTGTGGAGCAGGAGAGAAGAATGGCCTGCATGCGGACTTCGCTGAGCTGAGAGCGGGAATGGTGAGCTGCCTGCATCGGGACCTGGGCAGAAGCCAGGAGCGGCTGCCGCCTGCAGGAGGAGAAGGAGCCCAGGAGTTCAGAATTCAGCCACAGGAAAAGATAAGAACTGAGCAGCAAAGCAGGGGCACTGAGTATGTTTCCTGGCTGCATCCCACAGTTTGGGACCCAGGGGGAGGAAGGACTTGTGACTATGGTGGGTGGGATGAAGTGCCTTGGATCCCCAGGGACCCCACCTTGTTGGTTTTGTTGCCCAGCCCCCTCTCTGTGCTTGGAAGCTGGGGCTGGAGCCCTGTGAGGGGAAGTACACTCCCCTCCCCCCAGAACTTTATTTGAACTCTTGTTTTGAACTGAAGTGATAATGGTGATAATGCTATGGACTTTGTGTTTGTTTAAGGGCCACTTTGGTAACTTTAGTTCTGTACTTTGAAAATGTGACCTAAGAAATGTTCAGAGCTAATTCAAAAGTAAATTGTCTATGCTATGGGCATGAAAGATCTTGGGGCCTAATGTAATGGAAATGTAAATTTTAAAGATCTTCCCTGCCCCTAGGCTAATGTGCACCTGAAGCCTGGGGTGGGAGGCTTGTTTTTCAGTAGATACTTCTTGATTGGCCAGTGAGTCAATAAGGTTGTTACATTCTCTGAGCCAGGAGAAGGCTATATAAGCCCTGATGTGTAACTTTGTTTTGGGACTCACTTTGAGAAGTGTTCTGTGATTTGATCTGAATTCTGGGAAGCCGTTGTTGAGAGTCCCCCGGCTTTGAAAAACCCAGAATGTGGAAACCCAGATGTTGACTGGGTATGGATGTAATGGTTGGACAGTTTGGAAATCTGTCTACTTGATGTTTCTGTCTTGATAATTCTGCCTGTATACTTTCAGGTTCAGGGTGCTGACCTTTTCTCCTGAACAAGGTAAACGATATATGTCTGACTGATTAAAAGTAAGCTTGTTAACCCATTTTGAGTTGCTTTCCTTTAACAAAGCAAATCCAAGAACCTGTGGTAGCTGCAAACCCTGAGGACGTGCTTGGGGTGCTTGCTGCTACAGTGATATAGCATCCAAATTCCTAGAGGAGAAGGTAAAGGAATTAGAGGAATAAATAGATAGCAAAACTATACTAGTGGGAGACCTTAATCTCCCCCTCTCCAAACTTGATAAATCTAACCTCAAAATAAACAAGAAAGAAGTTAAGGAGGTGAACAGGATTTTAGAGAGGATAGGTATGATAGATCTCTGGAGAAAACTGAATGGGGATAAAAAGGAATATACTTCTTCTTAGTGGTTCATGGCACATACTCAAAAACTGACCATGTTCTAGGGCATAAAAACCTCACAATTCTATGCAGTAAGGCAGAAATATTAAATGCATCCTTCTCAGATCATGATGCAATAAAAATTACATGCCATAAAGGGCCATGGAAAGACAGACTAAAAACTAATTGGAAATTAAACAATTTAATCCTAAAGAATGAGTGGGTCAAACAAGAAATTATAGAAACAATCAGTAATTTCATTCAAGAGAATGATAATAATGAGACAACATACCAAAATCTGTGGGATGCATTAAAGGTAGTTCTTAGGGGAAGTTTTATATCCCTGAGTGCATACATGATTAAATTAGAGAAAAGGGAGGTCAACGAATTGGGCATGCAATTGAAAAAGCTAGAAAAAGAACAAATTCAAAATCCCCAATTAAATACTAAATTAGAAATATTGAAAACCAAAGGAGAGATTAATAAAATTGAAATTAAGAAAACTATTGAATTAATAAATAAAACTAAGAGCCGGTTTTATGAAAAAACCAACAAAATTGATAGACCCTTAGTCAATGTGATAAAAAAAAAGAAAGAAGAAAACTAAATTATGTGTATCAAAAATGAAAACAGTGAATCTACCTCCAATGAAGAGGAAATCAAAACAATAATTAGGAATTATTTTTTCCAATTGTATGCACATAAATTTGACAATCTTAGGGAAATGAATGAATATTTACAAAAATACAAGTTGCCCAGATTAACTGAAGAGGAAGTAAATAACTTAAATAACCCCATCTCAGAAAAAGAAATTGAACAAGCCATCAGTCAGCTCCCTAGGAAAAAATCTCCAGGGCCAGATGGATTTACTAGTGAATTCTATCAAACATTTAAAGAACAATTGATTCCAATACTCTACAAACTATTTGGGAAAATTAGTGAAGGAGTCCTACCAAATTCTTTTTATGACACAAATATGGTACTGATACCTAAATCAGGAAGAGATAAAACAGAGAAAGAAAATTATAGACCAATCTCCCTCATGAATATAGATGCAGACACTTTAAATAAAATATTAGCAAAAAGACTACAGCAACTTATCTCAAGAATAATACACTTTGATTAGGTAGGATTTATTCCAGGAATGCAAGGATGGTTTAATATTAGGAAAACCATCAGTATAATTGAGCATATCAACAATAAAACTAGCAGAAACCACATGACCATCTCAATAGATGCAGAAAAGGCTTTTGACAAAAGACAGAATCCATTTCTATTAAAAACATTAGAAAGTACAGGAATAAATGGAGCCTTCCTTAAAATAATAGGTAGCATCTATTTAAAGCCATCAGCAAGTATTATATGGAATGGGGAGAAACTAGAAGCATTTCCCATAAGATCAGGGGTGAAACAAGGGTGTCCACTATCCCCCCTTTTATTCAATCTGGTACTAGAAATGTTAGCAGTAGCAATTAGAGAAGAAAAAGAAATCAAAGGAATCAAATTAGGCAAAGAAGAGACCAAGCTATCACTCTTTGCAGATGATATGATGATATACTTAGAGAATCCTAGAGAATCAAGTAAAAAACTACTTAAGATAATAAATAAATTTGGCAAAGTTGCAAGATATAAAATAAACCCACATAAATCCATGGCATTCCTATATATTTCCAATGAAATTCAACAGCAAGAGATAGAAAGAGAAATCCCATTTAAAGTTACTGTAGACATTATAAAATATTTGGGAATCTACCTGCCAAAACAAACCCAGGACCTATATGACCACAACTACAAAACACTTTTCACACAAATAAAGTCAGATCTAACTAATTGGAAAAATATAAATTGCTCGTGGCTGGGTCGAGCTAATATAATAAAAATGACAATTTTACCTAAATTACATTATATATTTAGTGCCATACCAATTAATTTACCAAAAAACTACTTTATAGAGGTAGAAAAAATAGTAACAAAATTCATTTGGAAGAATAAACGGTCCAGAATATCAAGGGAATTAATGAAAAGAAATGCTAGGGAAAGTGGACTAGCTATACCAGATTTCAATCTGTACTATAAAGCAGCAGTCATCAAAACTACTTGGTACTGGCTGAGGAATAGAGGAGTGGATCAATGGAATAGATTAGGCACACGGGATTCAGAAGTCAACGACTATAGTAATCTATTGTTTGATAAACCCCAAGTTTTTGGGATAAGAACCCACATTTGACAAAAACTGCTGGGAAAACTGGAATATAGTATGGCAGAAACTGGGCATAGACCATTATCTAACACCATATACCAAAATCAAGTCTAAATGGGTGAATGATCTAGGTATAAAGGTTGATACTGTAAGCAGTCTCGTAAAACAAGGAATAGTTTACCCGTCAGACTTGTGGAGAGGGAAAGACTTTATGACTAAACAAGAATTAGAGAACATTATAAAATGTAAATTGGATAGTTTTGACTACATGAAATTGAAAAGTTTCTGTACAAACAAAGCCAATGTAACCAAGATTAAGAGGGAGGTGGGAAATTGGGAAAGAATCTTCACAACTTATGTCTGACAAAGGACTCATTTCTAAAATATACAGAGAATTGAGTCAAATTTATAAGAATACAAGTCATTCCCCAATTGATAAATGGTCAAAGGATATGAACAGGCAATTTTCAGAGAAAGAAATTAAAGATATCTATAAGCACATGAAGAAATGCTCTAAATCACTATTGATTAGAGAAATGCAAATCAAAACAACTCTGAGGTACCACATCTCACCAGTCAGATTGGCTAAGATGACAAAACAGGGAAATGACAAATGCCGGAGAGGATGTGGGAAAATTGGAACACTAATGCATTGCTGGTGGAGTTGTGAACTGATCCAGCCTTTCTGGAGAGCAATCTGGAATTATGCCCAAATTATAAATACTTTCATATGCTTTGACCCAGCAATACCACTCCTACGGTTATATCCCAAAGAGATCTCAGAAGTGGGAGGAAGACCCATATGTACAAAAATGTCTATAGCATCTCTTTTTGTGGTGGCAAAGAAATGGAAATTAAGGGGGTGCCCATCAATTGGGGAATGGCTGAACAAGTTGTGGTATAAGCATGTTATGGAATACTACTGTGCTATAAGAAACAAAGAGCAGACAGTTTTCATATTTACCTGGAGAGGCTTATACAAACTGATGCTGAGTGAGAAGAGTAGAACCAGGAGAAATTTGTACACAATTACAGACACAACTTACGTGTGATGACCAACTTTGATAGACTGGACTCTTCTCAGCAATGCAGTGATATAAGTCAATCCCAAAAGACTCATGATGGAGAAAAATATGTGCATCCAGAGAAAGAACTAGAAAGAACTGAGTTTATATCCAGGTGGAAGCAAAATACCTGATCTATTTCCTTCTCTTGTTTGGTTTTATGCCCTCTTTACCATTTTTCATTCCATCTGATACAATGTCTTTATAACGTGACTAATGTATAATGTGAAAGTATTTACAGATCCTATACTTGACTATATGCCATCATGGGGGGAGGGAACGGAGGGGGACAAAATGTGAAACTCAAGGAAATGTGGAATTGAATCCTGTAAACTAAAAGGAAACCAACAAATTAATTAAAAAATAAAAAAAAAAGGAAAATGACAAATCCTAGAAAAATAAGGACACTAATGCATCCTGACTATCTGTGATGTTAACTTTTTAGTATAGTTCTTTTGTGTATTCTTGACACCTCTTCTAAAGCTCTCTGCTTCTGTTAAATCCCTACCATCTTTATCTTTTATCATGCCTACTTTTGCATGATACTTTTTCCCTTCCAGTTTACTCCTTCCACTACAAGAGTAAAATTTGCAGGTATAAAAAAAAAGCTAAGTCATTCACAGCTGATCACCACACAATATTGCTGTTACTGTGCACAAATTCTCATGATTCTCCTCACTTCACTTTGTGGCAGTTCATATCTCAAGTTTTTTCTGAGAGCATCCTCCTCATCATTTCTTATAGCACAATCACATACCACACAGTCATTCCCCAAATGATGGGCATCCCCTCAATTTCCAATTCTTCACCACCACAAAAAGAGCTGCTCTAAATATTTTTGTACACATAAGTCCTTTTCCTTTTATCTCTTTGGGGTAGAAACCTAGTAGTAGTATCAATGAGTCAAAGGGTACACATAGTTTCAACTTGTTCTCCAGTATGTTTGGATCAGTTCACAATTCCACTAACTTTTCTTGCCTTCTCAATGGGCAGTGGAGGGAGGGGAGAGAAGGAGAGAATTTGAAACTCAAAATTTTTTTTAAAGTGAATGCTAAAAATAAATAAATAATAAATTGCAAAAGAGGCTCATAGCTCCAAGTGAATGTTATATTCCTGTGGGGGATAATGCTGAGGGTTAATGTCTCTACAAAATAACCTGAGAAGTTACCATCCAGTCTTTGCCTGAAGGAGAAACCTACTACTTCCCAAGATATTGCACTTTACTTTTGGATAGTTCTAAGTAATGGTAAACTTTTACTCATCTCAAGTTTAAATTTGCACCTTTACAATTTCTGCCCTTTGCACCTAGTTCCACCTTCTGGGACCATGCTGAATGAGTCACAAGATTAGAGAATTTCAGAACTGAAAAGGACCTCAGTGGCCATGTGGTCCAACCCATGCCTGCAAAAGAATTCTCTCAAATTTAATCCCTCTTCTGTGTGAAAGTCTTTTAAATTCAAGACTGCTATCATGTCTCCCTTGTTACCCTCCAATAGAGAAGGGGAATTCTGCAGAAGTTTATGTATATACAAAGGGTCTCTCTCAGTTTCAGATATGTAATGACTCCTGCCTGAATCCCCTTTATTTGGACTTACTTACATGACATATAACATGCAAGTGATAAACTACTGCAAGATACCTAACCTACAAGAACCACTTGCTCAGCTGGTTCCTAAAGAACTCAATTTCCTACAAAAAGCACTATTCTGATACAGTGAGGCTTCCACCTTGATCAAGCTCATGATGCTGGAAAGCCAGCCAGCTCCACGGGGATTTAATCAGGACATCCTCCTGCTGTTAGAAGCATAAGTTCTCCCACTTATCTTTTTCTATCACTTTAATAAAGTTCTTTTTGCTACTGGGTTGTTGGCTCTCTTTGCCTTGGTGTCCCCATAATCCCTGAACTTAGACACTCCAGGGCCAACACTGCCCAAGGCTCTTCTCTCCAGGTTAAACCTTCCCAGTTCTTTCAACTGATCCTTTTATGATGTGACCTACATAGCCCTTCACCATCCTGGCTGCCCTCCTCTGCACATTCTCCAGCTTGTCAGTGTACTTCCAAAAAATGAGATAATTAGGTAGAGCACTTTACAAATCTTAAAATAGTATACAAATGCTGGCTATTATCAACACCTGCTTGGATTATTGTCATTATATCCCAACAAGTCTTTCCACCATACATTCTTACCCCAATCAGCACTCAGACCCACCATGCTTGATGTTGCTGTCCAATAATTTTCTTTGTGTACTGATCCAGTTATCAGGGATGGGGAAAATGTAGCCTCGAGGCCACATGTAGCCCTCTAGGTCCTCAAGTGTGGCCCTTTGACTGAAACCAAATTTCACAGAACAAATTTGTTTTGATTCAGTCAAAGGGCTGTACCTAAGGGCCTAGAAGGGCCACATATGTAGCTACAGGTTTCCCCACCCCTGGTTATTCACCCCTTTGCTCAAAACTCTTCAAGGGCTCTCCCTATTACTTCCCAAGTAAAGTTCAAATTCTATTAATCTGGTATTCAAGGCTCTCCATCATCTGGTGCCTCCCTACCTTTACAATCTTATACACTCTAATTTGGACCAGCCACATGCCCTTCAGGTTCTATTGCCTCTTCTCACTCTTTCTTTTGCCTAGAATGCCCTGTGTCTCACCCTCCTGTCCTACTGAATTCTTACCCATAATTTAAAATCCATGTCAAAAGCCATCTTCTTTTCCAATCCTTCCCTGATTCTTCTAGTTAGTTAATAACTTTCCCTGAGACCTATCACAGCACACTGTTTTGTAATTCTCTAAAGTAGGTAATATATAATGTTGTATCCATATGTGTTTATGTTAATTCCCTACTTGACCACAAGCTCCATGAGGACAGGGACCCTGCCTTTATCTATGGTGTGTCCCTTACAACCCTCCCTCCACCTCCCATCACCTAGCACCTAATGGAGCAGACACATGACAAATATTCACTAAAGGATAAATGAAAAAATGAATGCTAACCTTGAGTTTAAGTTGCATGATAACAAGATGGAAATAATTGTGAATACAAAGGTCTATGTCATTTCACTGATTAAAAAAAACCCAAAACTTTTTAATGGTTCCCTATTATGTCATGTGATTGTGTTAGTAATTAAATATTCAATTAATATGATCATTGTAACTAGTCAAGCAGATGAATTTCTTTTTTAAAATACTTTTAACAATCAAAACATAGGTCATAAAAGTCAGTGAAAATCACTTTTCAACAGGATACATGTTTCTATGTATATTCAAACATAAAGTTAATTTTCTCTGATTGAAACTCAGAAATTATCAATATAAATCTATTTTTCTTTCATTTGAATGGATGTTATCATACCTTATATTCCACTTCCTATTTAGATATTTTATTTGTTATTGTGTTTTTTTTATGTAGCAAGAAGGGGGGGTATGGCCAAAGTGTAGGGATCAGTAAAGGATTTATGTAAAATGAAGGCATTTGTACTTGATCCTAGATGTAGCAGGGAACTACTCTACAAGGATGGACACAAAGTCAAAAAGCTCCGAATTCAAAGCCAGACTTAGACATTGATTATATTGTTATCTACCTCAGTTTCTTCATCTGTAAAATGGGGATTATAATAATAATAATGCCTACCTCCCAAAGTTGTTGTGAGGATAAAAATGAGGTAATATGACAACTTCTTGATTATGTATAGTAAGTAAAAGTGAGCAGTCCAGGATGATACTGAGACAGCAAACCTAGGTGTCCAGAAGGATTGTGGAGCCCTTAACAGAAACAGGAAAGTTCAGAAGAGAAATGGGTTTGGGGGGAAAAGATAAATGTAATGAGATCTGTAATGAAAATTTCAACCTATTTGTGCCAGTTCATTCTATGCAACTCACTCTGGTCATTCCCCCTGCCACCCAAAAAAATTAAAAGGGAGAAAATAAAGCTCTTAGTCACAGGTTACCAAAAGAAGTACAGATCCCCCACCTTCTAAGGGGCAGCTCTTTCAGTCACAAGGAGACCTGGGGGGGGGGGCAGGGAAGACACAAGATGAATATACTAGGTGAGAGGGAATTTTCCTGGCTGTTCCTATAGCTGTGGGTGCTCAGTTCCTCAGGGTTAAGTTAAAATTACCCTGAGACTGACTCTAGGCACAAAAAATGGAAAGCTAGGAGTATGAATAACGTGGGAAGATGATAGAATCCAAGAGTGTTGGGCTGCATTAGGAAAAAGGATAGGTGTATAATCATAGGGAAGACAGGATCTCCCACAGTTTGGTTGATCCCAAACAGTATAGGGTCAACTCCAGTGGGAGCTGACATCATCAACTCCTTAATCTGGCATTTAAGGATTCCCAGAAACTGACTCCGACCTCACTTCTGAGTTTATTGATGCCTCCTTCCCTTTACACATTCTAGGGTCTGGTCAAATTAGACATTAACTATCCCCTGAACCATTCTGCTTCTATTCATTTAAACTTCCTTCTTCAATGTCTAAAATGCATTCTCTTCTCATCTGTTTTTTGAAATCTTTTTTATTACAGACTTGAGGCCTTCCCAAATCCAGCTGAAAATCATCTTTCTCCTCAAATTTTCCCAGGGCACGTTGTATTGATTTTTCCTTTGCCTCTCTCATCCTTTATACCTTGTATCCTATTTGTGTGTATATTTGCATATATTGAATTCTATTAAGTTGCAGTCTCCTTGAGAGCAAGGACCACACTGATTTTCATCATTGTATCCCTAAGGCAAGAGTTCTTAATCTTTTTTTGTGTCACAGACTCCTTTTTCAGACTAGTCAAGCTTATGGATGCTTTTTTCGGAATAACGTTCTTAAATACATAGAACGAAATAGAGGGTTACAAAGAAAATCAATTATACTGAAATAAAGATGTAATTTTTTCCCATCCAAATTCATGGACCTCCGAACTGAATGCATAAATCTCAGTTTTGAGATAATCAGAAAAAGGTACAATCAAATCTTAAATACTGAGAAATCAAGGACAAAGGACAGCTCTGATTTAGTGGTTCTCAATACTTCTGGTCTCACAAGACATATTCTTTGCCATGAGAAACTGTGATCCACTGAATGCTTAAGCTGGTGACAAGGAAGGATTCCTGAGCAGTCCGGCTTCCAGATCCAGGGCCTTGGGATACCATTACTTTGCTTTCCCTTTCCAAACCCCCTCTTATTTCTTTACTTCCCCAAGACTTGGAGCAAAGAAAGTATGAGAGAGTTGCAACTGTGTTCTTCCAGAGACCAACCTGAGCTGGGGAATGTGGGAATCTTGGGGTCTGGAAATGAATTTCAGGCACATTCATGTGCTGTGGCAAACCTTTTAATAACCATGAGACTAGTTCTACTTCCTCTAGCTTTCTCTTCTTACATAAAATGAGTACTAAGTCTTCTGGTTTTACAAAGTGTCTTACATTCCTTGGAAGTAGTAACAAGCCCACTTGAAACATTTAGAACATATTAGTAACCTACCAGACACATGGAAAACTTGACTAGCAATAAATAGAAAACAGTTATACTTAACATCAACCTTGTAGAAAGTCCCTAAAGCTATTTTCATTGTACGTTTTAAAAATTACATCTTAATTTCCATATGTAAGAGCAACAAAGACTTTTGTATATTTCAAACTCAATTAAATGAAAACAGATTTAGCACATATGTATTAGACACATGTTTCTGGATAAAAATATTGAAACTGTTAACTTTTTCATGGCTTCTTACTTTTAGACAAGTAGTTTTGAGATTCTTTCTTAAGATATCTTTGTGTGTGTGTGTTATGCAAACTACAGTTTTTGTGTACTTATTACCATCTAAATAATAGTTTAAGTTAATAAATTCATGCCTGAAGGAGGGAAAAACCAATGTTCTAAAAATGTATAAAACTTTGTCAGCCAAATTTTATCTTCTTCTAGTATATTAAACACAATAACCATTTCTAATCCATTACAGAGAAAGGTGGATGGTTCTCAGAGCATTTAAAGCCAACAAAACTACTGTATGTTAAAATGAACGAATGATATAAGAGAAGGGATGCAAGGGGAGAGGGAGGATATGTGACTACCCAAGGCTTTATATCCTGGATTCTGAAAGGCAATTATATTTCTCTCCACCATCACTCCAACCTCCTAATTAGGAAAATTACTAACATTTGATGTTATACTCCTTGAGGGTCCTTGGGAACATGTTTATACATGCATGTATGTATGGACATGTGTACGTATATTATGTATAGGTGTACATATGTTGCCCATAGAGGCCTGGACAGTGTTATAGTATCTTCCCTTCCCTCCATCCCACAATTGAACTTCAGAAATTCTTTGCCAGAAAATTGTACCACAAAACCCCACCTCTATCCTCATCCTACCCCTACCGAAGCTAGAGGGTGTTACATGGCATATGTGGTCCAGAAACTATCCTGGCCTTAATGTAACCCCACCACATACACACATCTACATCCCTAGAAATTTTGCCACAGGATGGTGCCTAAGAATGTTATAGGAATTTAAGTACAGATGAGCTAGGCTCAGATGGTCTGGTTTCCACATGAAATAATCTAAACTTTTCCAAAGCTCTGGACCTTGCCTTACCTCTTGGGGACTTCTGGCTCTTAAGCTACACTGAATCTCTTGGCAGAGCTGCCCCTCATACCTGTTAGTGACTAAATCCCAAAGTAGCTCAGGGGGGCCCAGACAGTTTCATAACAATTCATATTCCAGGGATATAGGCTGATAAGAATAGCTAGATTTTTTTTTTGTCTGAACATCTATCCCAAGGAAAATCAGGAGCCCATTTCTGTCTCTCCAAAGGGAAGGGAGACAAAAAGACAACTCCTCATCCTGCTTCACCATCTGGAAGAAAATTCTGAATTACGCTCGGTTAGTCTCTAAAAATGAGAGTTACAGAGGTGTCCCACTAGCCTTGTTCCCTCCTGCCCTCATTTCTTCCTATAGTGGAGGGGGAAGTACAGGCATAATCAGCTTGCCCATTTAGTCTTGGTTCCTTCCTCTTAGATCATAGGTAGAAAGACAACCTTGATTAAATTTAGACTACAAAAGAATGTGGGTGGAAAGAATTAGAGAAAAACTGGAGGTCTAAAAGGAGAAAGACTGCTTCCTCTATAACTCCTTTAAGTCACCATGACACGAAGCATTCTTTTTTATCTTTATCTTTAAAAACCTCTAATTATTCTCTAATCCCTCCCCAATCTTTTGGGAAAGATGGTAGCACCCTACAGAGAAATAGGGAAATTCAGAAGAGGGGATCTTGGAATATGTTCAGTTTGAGATGTCAATAAGATGTCTGGCTTGAGATGCCAATTTAAAATGCTCTACAGGAAGCTGGTAATGAAGGACTGATAGAGACAGAGACACACAGAGGCACACAGAGAGACAGGGACATTGATAAAGATCTAGCAAAACAGACTCAGTAGGACAGTTCAAGAAGGTAGGAGAACCAAGAAAGAACAGCATCATTCAAAGTCAGAGGACAGAGTACTGAGAAAGTGGTCAACACCATCAAATGTCACAGAAGTCAAGGAGGATAAGGACCAAGAAAAGGCCATTGGATCTGGCAATTAATAGATCACTATCAACTTTATAAAGGGCAATTTCCATTGAGAGATGAGGCCAGAAACCAGACTGCAGAGGATTTAGAAGAGAAGGAAAGGGAAGGGAGCAGAGATAAATATAGATAGCTTCTTCAAGGAGTGACATCTCCCTCGCCATTCCACAATACTCTTCCAGAGCAGAATAATAGGAAGACAGCTTGAAGGGATGGTAGTGTCAAGTAATGGGCTGGGTTTTTTTTTAAAGGTTGAAGATGGCAACCTGGATGTGTTTGTAAGCATTAAACCAATCAGTTGACATGCATTTCTTAAGTCAACAAGCATTTATTAAGTGCTTATTGTGTACATGGTACGGGGACCAGAACTAGAGATATAAAGACAGGCAAATAGTCCCTGTCCTCAATAAGCATACATTCTAATGGTAAAGACAACATGTAAATAACTATATATATATAATTTATTCAGAGTAAATGGTAGGCAGTCTCAGAGGTGAAGACACTAGCAGCTAAGAGAACCAAGAAAGTTCTCCTGAATAAGGTGGGAGTTGAACTAAGTCTTAAAGGAAAAGTTAGTTTTCTACTTCAACTTTTAGGGAGTTTATTTTAGGGGGGTGTAGCAGCAAGCACCCCAAGCCTCCCCAGGGTCGCTACCACCACAGGTTCTTGGATCTGCTTTGTTAAAGGAAAGCAACTCAAAATGGGTTAACAAGCTTACTTTAATCAGTCAGACATATCGTTTACCTTGTTCAGGGGAAAAAGGTCAGCACCCCGAACTTCAAAGCATACAGGCAGAATTATCAAGACAGAAACAGATCAAGTAGACAGATTTCCAAACTGTCCAACCATTACATCCATACCAAATCAGCATCTGGGTGTTTCAAAGCGGGAGGCGGGGGGGGCCTGGACAACGGCTTCCCAGAATACAGATCAAATCACAGAACACTTCTCAAAGTGAGCCCCCAAAACAAAGCTACACATCAGGGCTTATCTAGCCTTCTCCTGGCTCAGAGAATGTAACAACCTTATTGACCCACTGGCCAATCAAAAAGTATCCACTGAAAAACAAGCCTCCCACCCCAGGCTTCAGGTGCACTTTAGCCTAGGGGCAGGGAAGATATTCCAAATTTGCATTCCCATTACAGGGGGAAAAGTATGAATTCAGTCCCCATCACTCCAAGCTCCTAATTAGGAAAATTATTAACATTTAGGCAGGCTTTAGATTCAGCCTAACTTTACATTTCTATCTCTCTCTAGTACCCTGTGTAACAAAATAGCAAATATCACAGTATCTGTGAACAGAGAGCATTGGGAAGCAAAGATGTGGCAAGCCCAGTTCTAGAACAGTTATGGTCTCCTATGCTACCAAAGGAAAATCTATGTCCTCATAATCACCTGTACTATACTATAATCATAATGCCATCATAGCTTAATTCTAAGAAACTTCCTATCTCTTATTAAATCTTCTGAGGGCCCTTAAACCAGGCAAAATTTGGAAAAGTATATAAAATCTTGTTATGCTGATAACCTTACGGCAGCCTCCAAATATAAGACTGTACATACCCTATGCAACACTGCCTAGAAAACCTGGTGCTAGATCTAGAAAACCATGTCCCTTGATTTTTATTACCACCATGTTAGTGACAAGTACTTGTCAGAAAAAGAGTAAATTGTCAAAGGCAGCCCAATTAAATTCCTGTCCAAAACCTTTCAAGTGCTCTAGGGATTACAGAATTGCTTCTAAATCATATCCTTTTCTTTTGTGTAGATAGCTATACTGAACTAGGACCCCAGGAGAAACAAGGAGGCCCAGTCAACTTGTGTACCTCAGAGTTATAGATCTCTGGGCCATTTATCACAGATGTCCCTTCTTCTCCCAGATAGTTCTCCCTCACTAGACCCCAACTCCAAATGATTCTGTTATTCATCTGAGGCATATATGCAGCCTTCTGAAAGTTAGCCCACTCATCAAATTCAACAGTGTGGAACTCACTGCCACTATTATGAGAACAGGTAGAGATGAACTGCTACCTTGGGTAGTTGATATGGATCACTCCTCACCAACAAGTTACACTCATTTAAAAAATTATTATCAACTTCACAGCCATTGAAAAACATGATGAGTATACAAAAACAAAGAGAATATCCTATTACATAGATCTAAAGATGTTTTTAAGTATATGATTGAATATGTTAATTCCAATACTGTCTGGTTTGTCTATGGCTCTTTCTGAATGTTTTTCTATTCTATTCTGTGTAATTTATAAATGTCTCATTGAGGCATTTATTTTTTTTAATGGATTCCTCTCACACTGTTCCCCCAGACTGAAAACTCTCACCTTACAACACTGGCCTCTTCCAAAATAAATATCCTACTTTGTAACCAATTAAGTACAGTCAAGCAAGAAAGATCCACACATTGGCCACAGTGAAAGTGTACGCCTTATTCCGTACCTCTTTCTTATCCATCACCTTTCTGCCTAGAGGCTGCTATTGTTGTTCAGTCATTTCAGCTGGGTCTTATTCTTCATGACCCTATATTGGGTTTTCTTGGCAAAGACACTATAGTGGTTTGCCGTTTCCTCCTCCTGTTCATTTTGCAGATGAGGAAACTAAGGCAAACAGACTTAAGTGTCTGGATTACTAAACTAGTAAGTGTCTGAGAATGGATTTGAACTCAGATCTTCCTAACTCCAGGTCCAGTATTCTATCCACTTTGCCATCTAGTTGGCCCCTACCAAAAGGTAGGAAGTGTTATCAATTAGTTTTCTAGAGACAGGGCTGTTCATCACATTGGTCAGTTTCCTTTCAGTAAATCATTCTTCTGGTTCTACTTACTCTACTTAACTTCAGTTGAAACAAATCTTCCCAGGTTTCTCTTCTGTTCTATTACATTTATATACCAGAATTTGCTCAACCATTTCCCAAATGCTGGACACTCATTTTATTTCTAGTTCCTTGGCATAACAAAAAGTTCTTCTATAAATATTTCTGTACATAAGGATCTTTTCCCTTTTTTTAAGCAGGTGGGGGGAGAGTAAGAGAGACAGCTGAGGTATAAGCCTAGTTGTGATATCAGTGGGTCAAAGAGTATGAATAATTTAGTAACTTTTTGAGATAGTTCTAAATTGATTTCCAGAATGGCTGAACTTCTTCACAACTCCATGAATGCACTATCCTATAGTTCCTCTAACAAATGTAATTTTTCTTTCTTTTTTTGTCATCTTTGCCAACCTGATGGGTGTGGAATAGAAGCTCAAATTCATTTAAATGTGTATTTCTCAATATAATATGAGTGAGCTGGAACATTTTTTTCAAATGACTGTTTATTACTTGTATTTTATTTCATTTAAGAACTTCCTATTTAATCCCTCCAATCATTAATTTATTGGGGAATGACTCTTTTTCTCACGTAATTTGATCAATTCCTTATATATCCTGAACATCTGACCTTTATCAGAGAAGTTCACTACAAAAACATTTTCCTCATAGTTATTGCTTCCCTTCAATTCTAATTGTCTTGGCTTTATTTGTGCAAAAATCCACTCGATTACTGAACTAAAAAAATACTTTGGTTAATTCTTAAGATAGATTTTATTTTCCTGAACAAGTTTTGGTTTCAATTAATGGTTCTCATAGGTCCTGCATCCTTTTGCTCCTGATCATGGTCTATGCAACAAATATACCATATAACCCTCAAGTAACAGTATAATGATATATAGTGGGCACTGTTTTCCAAAGCCATCTTGTTCCCCTACAAAAAGAGCACAGTGAACCCATGTGGGGGGGCCTAAATAAAGCTGGGGTTTCAGTTAGGTCTAAGAAGCATGAAGAAAGAGCAAAGTGGTTTATATATTCCCAGGGATCCCTACCCATCCTCCCAGCCTCTAAGACTAATGACCTGGGAGGCATCCTGGATTCCTCACTGTCTCTCACAACCCCACTCCCACACCTGACCTATTTAAGCTGTTGCCAAGGCCTGCTGATTTTACCTTTGCAACATCTCTCAAATACAACCCCTTCTCTCACTCCTCTGCCATAGCCACCACTCTGGCATAGGTCCCTCATCACCTCACACCTGGACTACTGTGACTGCCTGCTGGTGAGTCTGGCTGCCTCCAAATCCTCCCCATTCCATTCCATCCCATCCTCCATTCAGTCACCAAAGAGATTTTACTAAAGTTCAAGTCCTACCATGTCATTCACTTATTCAATAAACTTCAATGGCTTCCTATCATCTCCAAGACCAAACACAAAATGCTCTGATTTGGCATTCAAAGTGCTTTATAACCTAAATCCTTCCTACCTTATTATACCTTACCCTTCAACACGTACTCTTCCATTCAGGGACACTGGCCTCCCGGCTTTTCCATGAACAAGATATTCTATCTCTCTGCTCCCAGCATTTTCTCTGGCTGTCTCCCATCCTGGAATGCTCTCCCTCTTCCACTCTGGCTACTGACCACCCTGGCTTCCTTTAAGTCCCAATTAAAATCCCACCTTCTACAAGAAGACTTCTCTCAAAGGATATGAACAGGCAGTTTTTGGATGAAGAAACCAAAACAATTTACAATCATATGAAAAAATGTTCTAAATCATTATTGATCAGAGAAATGCAAATTAAGACAACTCTGAAGTACCATCTCACACCTATCAGACTGTCTAAAATGACAGAAGGGGGAAATGACAAATGTTGGAGGGGATAAGTAAAAAGTGGGACATTAATACACTGTTGGTGGAACTGTGAACTGATCCAATCATTTGGGAGAACAATGTGGAATTATGTCCAGAGTTATAAAATTGTGTATGCCCTTTGACCCAGAAATACCACTATTATGTCTGTTTCCCAAGGTGATCAGGTAAAAAGGGAAAGAGCCTATAGGTTCTAAAATGTTTATGGCAGCTCTCTTTGTAGTGGTAAAGAACTGGAAATTGAGGGGATGCCCATCAATTGGGGAATGGCTGAACAAGTTGTGGCACATGGCAGTGATGGAATACTATCGTTCTGTAAGAAATGATGAACAAGTTGATTTTAGAAAAACATGGAAAGACTTGCATAAAATAATTTAAGAGTGAAATGAGCAGAACCAAGAGAACGCTGTATACAATAACAGCAATACTGTTCAAGGAATAACTGTGAAGAACTAAGCTATTTATGAATATTCAAATCAACTACAAAGGACCTATGAAGGAAGATGCTATCCACTTCCAGAGAAAGAACTGATAAATTAGAAGTATGCATAGTATGGTTTTACATACATACATAAATCTGTATCAAATGGTGGCTTTCTATAGGTTCAGGAGGGAGACAATTTAGAACTTAAAATGTAACAAAAATAAATTAAATTAAATTTTTAAAAAGAAGCTTTCACCTATCCTCTTAATTCTAGTGCCTTCCCTCTCTTACATATTTCCTATTTATCCTGTATATAGCTTACTTTGTATATATTTGTCTCCCCAGTTAGATTTTAAACACCTTGAGGGCAGGAACTATCTTTTGCTTCTTTCTGTATCACCTGGATTAGCACAGTGCCTGGCACATATAAATGGTTACTGAATTAAACTGAATTGAATTCCTCCAAAGACCAGCACCAACAACCTAGGTCATTTCACTGGGAGAAGTTTTTTATTGGCTATTTGCTATCTAACCCTGCAATGGCTTAACAATTGCCAACCTCCCAATTTGATAGAGTAAAATAAATTCTGAAATGATTTTAAATTTTATTCATCACAACACCACCAAGATACATTTTTAAAACCAAAGTATATATGTAGGTGTGTGTATACATATGTATATGTATTTACACACACACACAACACACAGACTTAAGTCATTTATTCAATCTAGAGGACGGTATAGTTGGTTATTATACCGAGATAGACAATAATTCTACTCCCACAAGTTGGGAACCATGTGCTAGAGCACTGAAATATAAATCCCTATCTGTGAGATGAAGCTCAAAGGTGAACTCCCTATTATTTCTATGAAGGTGAAGCCAAACATCACACTATAGCTAAAGACTGGAACTCAAGTTTTCTGACTCCCATTGCTCTTTTCACTCTGCACCAAGTAGGCTCCCTTGTATGTTCTTCTATTCAGTGTAGGACCTTGGTCCTGAGGCTGCATGCTTTCTCAGCTTATGATGAAATCAGTATTTCTCTCAACCTAATGAGAATCAATGGAGAGTAATAAGCCTAGCCTCGAGTCCTGTTTGTGATAATAATTTGTTCAGCTGGCTCTAATGAATGAGGGGATGGAGAACAAGGCAAGGTTACCTAATGGTAGCATTTCCCAGATACCAGCCCTAGGCACCTTAATTTTACAATTCTGTGCTTAAGGACCCATGGAAAATTTATCTACTATCTCAATTTTCTTTCCTCAAAACCCAAACTCAGATTTTGTTTAAATGAGGCAAAAGAAAGAAGACAGAACTCATTTAAAGACACCTTAAAATTTCCACTTTAAAATAGGACAGTTTATGTAAGTGGACATCTATGGCCCCTGAGTTGCTTTTCAGTTCAATAAAGTCTGACATCAAAAAAAGTAAATGTTCCTTTCTCAGGTAAGGAAAGCCATGAACAGAGAAGGCCAGCTGGAATCTTTCCTGATCTAACAAAGTTGAGCACAGCTCAGATCTCCTCCTTCAGCTGTTCCTTCTTCCACCCCTGAACCCCCTAAGGACACATCCTATTTGTGATTCAGTTAACACCATTTATAAGAGAATACAATGAACATGCGTGTTCTTCCAATAAGTAGCAAGGTGACAGAACATGTTTTGCTGAAAAGATTCTTCAGTTGATTAAAAATAAAAGCTGTACCACCCCAAACAACAGGCCCAATGTCTGTAAACAAGTTTTCCATTTCTCTTCATTTCCTCCTTAAAATGTTCCCCTAATGCATATCCCACTGCTTTAAAGTAGTTATGGGTTTCATACTCTAAGTCTTCTTGAATTATGGAAAATATGGACTTCTCTTAGTTTTTCTCAATCTATTGTTGTTTTGTGGTGTCCTCTGACTCTCTTAATGAAAGAACCCAGACCTGATAGCACAGGACCTGTAGCTTTAGCATGATAAAATTCAATTTCTATTATTGTCTACACATTCCTAGATGACTGCACATTATCTAGGCAATCAAAGTTGTATATGAAACAAAGCAAAGTCATACATACTGTGACTTGGGAAGAATCTAGGAACTGGAGGCCAAAGTAGTCTGTTTCCACAAGGTCCAAATGATATACAATCTGATCAAACAAGTCCTGGCCTTTGGCATGTTTCTGGAATACAAAAAGAACTCATTAGTAGGGTTAATTAGGAACACCTAATGAAATAAATATTTTTATTAACAAATCATACCTCTATCTACCCATACTTAATAACCCACAGCCTATAATTTCCTTTTATATACATTTTTCTATTGAAAAATTCCACTTTTCTCTATCCCTGCCCATTGACTTTTAAAAATGGAAGCAAAAATTGCTATATAAAATAGCATATAAATATAAACAAAAGGGTTTCATTATAAATCATAAATATGTCTTATTATCCAAAAATTAATCTTTCACAGCTGAAATAATTTGATCCTTGAAATCCCCATGTTTCTCCTAATAATTTCCTCCTTTAAAACTTATTTCCCTAATTGTCTCCTGATTTTTGTCTGACTTTTTAAAAAGTTATATAATTCTATAGGTCAGTCCATCAATAAACACGTATTAAGTGTCTATTATGTCCCAGGCATTGCAATAAGCACTAGAAATTCAAAAGAAAGTCCCTGCTCTCAGGGGGAGACAACATGAAAATGATTTTGTACAAAAAAGAGATATATAGGATAAATTACAGATAATCAAAGAGTGCAGAGTCTAAAGGAAGAGACAATATGAAAACAAGTATGTATAAACATGATACATATACAGGATAAATTGTAGATAATCAATGGAGTAAAGGCATTAGAATTAAGGGGGGCTGGGAAAGACTTCTAGTAGGAGGTGAGATTTTAGCTGGGACTTGAAGGAAGCTTCACTAGTGAAATTTGACAAAAAGATAAATGGAGGCCCATTTCTCTCAGCAAGATAAAATTTTATTACCAGGGTTGGTAACCTGAGAGTAAGATGGGTCAATGGCTGTCTCAGTTCCCAGCCAAAGACCCCAGCAAAAGGATAGTTCCCCTTTTATAGGTTTTGGGGAGCACAGAACAAAGGACAGAACATAGATGGAGTTGAGGACAATCCAACTGGTTACACAGCTGAGGAACAGAGAATAATACAATGGTTGGAAGCTGGAAATGAGGGGATAGCAACAGCAGCCACCCCTTCTGCCCTGCTATGTCTAAGAAGTGTTCATTGTTTGAGACCACCTGCAAGACAGTGGCCTAAGACTTCTTTGGATAGCAAACCAGATCTTCTTAAGGGATAGCTTGGTGGTGGGAAGACATTGGTCCCAACTCCCTTAAGGCAAGCCACATCCCCCAAGGTTAGCAGACTTCCTTGAGGCAAGAATAAGGATTAGCAAGAGAACTGGATTTCTCAATTTAACCCATTACAGGTCAGTTGAATTGTGAACTAAGTTCAGAGACAAAGAACTACGACTTAGGTGGTTACAGAACAAACTAACTGTAAATAGGATCAATACGAAAATGATATAGGATCAACAAGGAAATGATATAGGATCAACTTAGTCTTCTCAGAAGACAGGCAACGCAGGGAACAGAGATGAAGAGGGAGAGTAAGACAGACATGGGATATAAGCGCCACATAGCATCATATTATCTTAGATCCGTTTTACCAATGGTTATTTTCTTTGGGGGCAGTGAGTTCTCCTTAACTGAACATCTTTCAACAAAGATTTATGATCAATTATCCACATGTATCACCATAAGGATTCTTTTCTGGATATGGGCTGGGCTGGATGGCCACTGATGTATCTTCCAACTCTGAAATTCTATGATAGAAACTGAGAGGTCACTTCATTCATTCACTAATGGGCAAAACAAGGAATGCTTTTTACAAAATATATAAGGTAAGGGGTGGCAGTGAATAGAGCACTGGCCCTGGAGTCAGGAGAACCTGAGTTCAAATCTGACCTCAGACACTTAACACTTACTAGCTGTATGACCTTGGGCAAGTCACTTAACCCCAATTGCCCTCCAAAAAGCAAAACATATATATAAGGAAAAAATCCTGCCAATCCCAAATTCAGAGTTTTACCCTCAACTCTTCTATATTACAAAACAACTTCTCAGTTTCTTCTAGGTGGCACAGTGGACAGAGGGAATAGAATGCTAGGCCTGAAGTTAAGAAGACCCAAGCTCAAATCTGGACTCAGATGTTTATTAGCTATGTGACCCTGGCCAAGCCACTTCACCTCCATTCACCTCAGTTTCTTTAACAGTAAAGCCAGGAGATAACAACTGTATCTATCTTCCAGGGTTATTGTGAGGATCAAATGAGAACATATTTGTAAAGTACTTATCACAGTGCCTGGCACATAACAGGCATTACATAAATGCTTATTCACTCCTCCCCACTTTGGTGGTGAAGAAGTAACACACAGTAACCAAGATCTAAAGATAACACTAGATGTGCAATGATTGATGAGTTCACCAAATGAAGGAAATGAGAACTCTGATTGGTTGTTGTTCACTTGTTTCAAATATGTCTGACTCTTCATGGCACCATTTGGGGGTTTTCTTGGAAAAGATACTAGAGTAGTTTTGCCACTTCCTTCTCTAGTTCATTTTATGGATGAGGAAACTGAGGCAATGAGGGTTAAGTGACTTACCCAGGGTCCCACAGCTACTAAGTGTCTGAGGCCAGATTTGAGCTCAGGAAAAGAAATCCTCTTGACTCCAGGTCTGGTACTCTATTCGCTGAGCCACCTAGTCACCCTTAATTGGCTAGTGGTGTCCATGTAAAATCAGGATTTGCATAAAAAGTCAAGATGTATGAGTGAAATGACAGGACACAGAAGAGGCAACTGACCAATTGTGCTCTGTTTAAAAACAGGGACGTTGAAGGAATAAAGAAGGCATAGAAGTCAAAAGACTTCTATCTAAAACTTACTGCAAAGCTCCAATGCTTATCTTTGTTACTCACATTTCTAAGTCCTCCAAGCTGAGCCATAGAGACAAGCACCACAAACAGTGCTGAGAGCACCATTATTTGGTGGAGGGAGACAATGAACACACTCTGTGAAGTGATACAGAAATTCCAGAGGACGAGAAGCGTGGAGAGTCTACTATCTCCCAGGAAGAAAGTCATTAGGTAGCTTCTCACACAGAGAAGCACAGGATAGAACATCATCTACAAAGATACACTATCCAAAGGATAGTTTGGCTGGTTGGAGGACCTGTGAGGGAATCAAGGGCCATCACCCTGGAAAGGCAGGCAGAGACCAAACTGCACTTTAAATTGCAGCCTGTGGAATTTTATCTTAAAGGTAATAGGGAAGCACTGAAGGTTCTTAAGCAGAAAAGTGTCAAGACCAACGTTTTAGGAAGATCTAATTGGAGGCTAATTGGAGAAGGGAGAGGTTGCATTAAAGAAAACCAATCGATAACCTCTTCACTATGGTTGAGGCAAGATCTGAGCAGCCCCTAGACTAGGATAGTTACATTGTGAGTATAGAGAAGATAATGAATAAAAGATATGCCAAGAAGAGGCAACTGGCTGGATGGGGTGGGGGGGGAGTGGGAAATAAGAGTGAAAAATCCAAAATGACTTCACAGTTGCGAATCTGAGTGGCTGGAAGAATGGTAGTGTGCTTAGAAACTGGGAGTTCAAAAGAGAGAGGAGGCTGGAACCTGTACTCAGGAAGACCTGAATTCAAATCTGGCCACATATATCAAACAGTTGTGTGACCCTGGGCAAGTCATTTTAACTTTTAGTTTGCCTCAGTTTCCTCATCTGTAGAACAGTGGTAACAAAAGCACGTCTCTCCTAGGGTTGTTATGAAGAACAAATGAGATAATATCTGTAAAATGCTTTGCTAATGTGAAAAGAATATATAAACATTAATGATAATTATTGGTTTGTCTTGTTCTACCCCATGGGGTAGAGCTGGAAATATTAGGAAGCTGCTGAGAGGCAGTAAATAAGAATCCTGATGATTAGTTCTAATCAAATTGAAATGGGCTCCCCTTAGAGATAATGGGTGCCTCGCTACTAGAGGTCTAAGCAAAAGCTGGGTGAACACCTACTACCAAGTGCATTCCTGCTTAGGTATGGTTTGGGCTCATTCTGTGAGTTTCTAAGATTTCTATAAACAGATATTTAGGACAATATCCCGGCACTTAAAGGGTTAGCCATCAATTCTTGCAAGGGTTGGCTATCCACAATACCTCTTCAGGAACCAGAGTGACCTCCTAATCACCAAATCCAATGGCTTTTTTTTTTTCAGGCCTCATTCTCCTTGACCTCTTTAGCTTTTGATATTGTTGATGACCCTACCCCAGCCCACCTCCACTTCCTAACTTCTTAAGGCTCCCTTCCACTGTGAAGTTAGCATATCACACTCTTGTTTTTTTTTCCTACCACTTTTCATCCTCTTTCCAACCCATAATGTGAGTGTTCCCCAAAGTTATACCCTTGTTTTCCTCCTTACTCTGAACTCTCTCATTCACAAATCTATGAGTTCAAACCCCATACTTCCAATGGCCCACAGGAAATCTCCATTTTAATACACTGACAATACTTATAACCCAACACTATCCAAAACTAATCTCATTATTCTTCCTCCCAAACCTATTCTTCCTTCTGATTTCACTATTTTTTTCTTTGACATCAATGTTCATTCACCCAGTTTCCCAAGTTTGTAACTTTAGGAGTTATTTTCCTTTTCCCTTATTTCTTTTATTGAATTAGTTGACAAACTAGGTCATCTGATTCCCAAACCAGAGATTATTTTGCCTTATATCGCACTGCTCACAGATCAATCAATAAGCATTTATTAAAGTGTCTACTGTGTGCCAAGCACTATCTAGGCACTGGAGATACACTGCTATTCACAGATCAATCAACAAGAATTTATTAAGCACCTACTATGTGGTAGGTTCTATTTAAGTACCAAAGTTACACCACTTCTCAGAAATCACTCAATCAACTGTACACGTACTAAAGCATTAGTATCAGATACTATGCCAAATAATACTACAGATAACAAGAACAAAAAAATGAAACAATTCCTACTCACGATAAGCTCAAATACTAATGGAAGAAGTAACAAAAATATACATGCAAATATACACAGAATAAAGATAAAGGATAAATACTTGGGATGAAGAAGACTAGAAGTTGGGGGAAGAGGGGATAAGCAGAGACTTCATTAAGAAGATAGTAATTAAGCTGCACCTTACAGAAAGAGGAGGATTCTAGATAAGTAAATATGTATGGGGCATAGGGAGAGGAACCAAAGCGTCATGTACAAAGGATAGAGAGAAAGCCAATTTGGCTGGATTGCAGAGAGTGGAAAAGGGAGCAATGTCCAATAAGACTAAGAGAGAGAGGTTTGAAAGAAAGGTTGGGAAAGTTTTTAAAAGCTAAAGAGGAAGTCATGTTTTATTTTTTATCCTAGAGGCATCAGGAAGCCACTGGAGCTGATTAAGTAGGAGAATCACCTAGTCTGATCTGTACTTAAGGAAAATCACTGTATCCTATGCAGGATGTACTGAGGGAGCAGGGAGAGGGCAGAGACACTGGGGAGAAAGAAACCAATGAGAATAGTGTTTATTATCAATAATCTCGGCAAGAGGTGATAAGGGCCTGAACTAGGGACAGATAGATTATGTGAGCAGGAAAAGGGGGACAGGTATGAGAAATGTGCGAGTAAAAGTGGCAAGATTTAGAAATTGATTGATCTGTGGCAGAAATTAAGTACTGAAGTGGTGCAATTTTAGTTGAGGATAATGAAGAGGTTACCAACCTGAGAAACTGGAAGGATGGTGGTATCTTTAGTTACAAATTTTTCTCCCCATCTTTGCCCTATCCCCAACCCAAAATAGCAAACCTACTGAATAACCCTTCCCCCAGTCTGTTCTCTCTTATATCCTCCCTCATCACTATCCCCTAATTTTCTAGTAGGGAAAGATGGATTTCTATACCCCAGTGCCTGTATATCTTATTTCCCAGTTGTATGTAAAAAAAACCATTTTTTAAACATTTGTTTTTAAAACTTTTTAGTTCTAGATTTTTCCCCTTCTTCCCTCCTCACCCACCCCCACTGGGAAGATAAGCAATTCAATACATGTGTACGTGTAGTTACCCAAAACATTTCCATAGTAGGTATATTGTGAAAGACTAACTATAATTCCCTCCATCCCATCCTGCCCCCCACTAAGTCTAATTTTCTCCTTTGACCCTGCCACTTTTCAAAAGTGTTTACTTCTAACTACCCTTTCCCCCATTCTGTACTCCCTTCTATCATCCCCCCTCTTATCTCCTTCCCCCCTGTTTTCCTGTAGGGTAAGATACCCAATTGAGTGTGTATATTATTCCCTCCTTAAGCCAAATTCAATGAGAGTAAAGTTGGTCCATTCCCTTTCACCTTCCTGCTCTTTCCCTCCACTGTAACAGTTTTCTCTTGCCTTTTTAATATGAGATAATTTACCCTAATTTATCTTTCCCTTTCTCCTTCTCTCAATATATTCCTCTTTCACATCTTCATTTTATTTTTTATATTTTGGATATCATCCCTTCATATTCAACTGATCCTGTGCCTTCTATCTATGTATACATGAACATATATGAACATATATGCCCACACTCACATATATATATATATTTATACACACATACACCCTCCTATATATACATACATCCCTTCAACTATCCTCATACTGAGAAAAGTCTTATGAGTTACAATTAGCATTTTTCCATGTAGGAATGTAAATAGTTCAACTTTAATAAGTTCCTTATGATTTCTTTTTCCTGTTTACCTTCTCATGTTTCTCTTGCTTCTTGTATTTAAAAGTCAAATTTTCCATTCAGCTCTGGTTTTTTCATCAGGAATGCTTGAAAATCCTCTATTTCACTGAATGACCATATTTTTCCCTGAAGCATTATGCTCAGTTTTGCTGGGTAGGTGATTCTTAGTTTTAATCCTAGCTCCTTTGTCCTCCAGAATATCATATTTCAAGCCCTTCAATTCCTTAATATAGAAGCTGCTAGGTCTTGTATTATCCTGATTGTGCTTCCATGATACTCAAATTGTTTCTTCCTGACTGCTTGCAGTATATTCTCCTTGACCTGGGAACTCTGGAATTTGGCTATAATATCCCTAGGAGTTTTCTTTTTGGGATATTTTTCAAGAGGTGATCAGTGAATTCTTTCAATTTTTATTTTGCCCTCTGGTTCTAGAATATCAAGGCAATTTTCCTTGAGAATTTCTTGAAAGATGGTATCTAGGCTCTTTTTTTAATCATAGCTTTCAAGTAGTCCAATAATTTTAAAATTATCTCTCTCCTGGATCTATTTTCCAGGTCAGTGGTTTTTTCCAATGAGATATTTCACATTGCCTTCTATTTTTTCATTTGTTTTCATTTTATTTTTATAGTATCTTGATTTCTCATAAAGTCACTAGCTTCCATTCGCTCCAATCTAATTATGAAGGAATTATTCTCTTCAGTGAGTTTTTGAAATTCCTTTTCCACTGGGCAAATTCAGGTTTTTAAGTCATTCTTCTCCTCATTGGCTTTTTGGGCCTCTTCTGCCATTTAGGTTAGGTTTTTTTTCTTTTTAGAGGTGGGAGGGCAAGGCAATTGGGGTAAAGTGACTTGCCTAAGGTCACATGGCTAGTAAGTGTTAAGCGTCTGAGGCCAGATTTGAACTCAGACTTCAGGGCTGGTGCTCTATTCACTGCGCCACCTAGCAGCCCTGGTTAGTCTATTTTCTCAGGTGTTATTTTTTTCAGTATTTTTCTGGATCTCCTTCAGCAAGCAGGCTGTTGACTCACTTTTCATGATTTTCTTGCATCATTCTCATTTCTCTTCCCAATTTTTCCCCCACTTCTCTTACTTGATTTTAAAAATCCTTCTTGAACTCCTCCATGGCCTGTAACCAGTTCACATTTTTCTTGGAACCTTTTGATGCAGGAGATCTGACTTCATTGTCTTCCTCCCACTCCATGCCTTGATCCTTTTTTGTTTCCCAAAGAAGGATTCTATGGTCTGTTTATGCTTCCTCTGCTTGCTCATATTGCCAGTCAATTACTTGACTTTTGAGCTCTTTGCCATGGTAGAACTCTCCTTCCATATTCCAGAGAGCTATGTCCCAAATCACTGGGGTTTTTGCAGCTGCCAGAGCTAACAGGAGGGCACCCTCTCTGCAGCCCCCACAAAGCTCTGGCACACTGGCCACACACCCCAGGACCACCACCCAAGACAGTGACCCAGATCCAAGCAGGTTAAAGCAAGAGCAATTACCCTCTGACTGGTTGTTTGGTCCCTCTATGATCTGTAGACCAGGAGCTCTGGAAGCAGCCAAGAGGCAATAGCTGCAGCCACTGTGCCTCCCCACTTCTTGCCCCAAGGCCAGGGGCCAGACTGTGCTATTCTCCACCCAGTTCTAGCAGAGTTCCCAACTGACATTTTACTTTCTTTTTGGCGTTTATAGGTTGAGAAGTCTGGAAACTGCCACAGCTGCTGGTGGTTCACTCTCCTAAAGTCTGCTCTGGCAGCTACTGATCAGGGCTGCCCTGGGGCTAGAACCACATGGCTTACAGGGGACTGCGCTTGGCACCCAGCCCGTTGTGATAGACCTTTCCTGTCAGCCTGCCAGGCTGCCCTCAGAAGGATATCTGTTTCTCTCTGTGACTTTGTGGGTTCCGTAGCTCTAAAGTTTGTTTAGAGTACATGTATTGGAGGTGCGGGGAGCTGTGGCCGAGCGGAAGTCCTGTTTTTACTCCACCATCTTGGCTCTGCCCCAGATGGTGGTATCTTTAATTAAAATAGGGAAGTCTGGAATTAAGAGAATACTTTGGTGGGGGGAATAGTTCTATTCTGGACAGGTTGAGTTTGAGCTGTTTTCCGGACAGCTGGTTTGAAATGTCCAAGAGAAAACTGGTAATGTGGGACTAAAGCACCAGGGAGAAAATGGGCTGAGTATAAAGATCTTGGAGTCATTTGCAGAGAATGACAGAGGGAGCTGATGAGGTTACAAAAAGAGCAAGGAGAGAAGGAAAAAAGCCTAGGGCAGAGCCTTGAGAACAACCACAGTTAGCTGAGAAGATATGGATTATCAGTCAGCAAAGGAGACTAAGAAGGAAGCAGGAAAGCCAGGAGAGAACAGTGTCACAACCACCCAGAGAGGAGAGTGTGGTCGGCAATGTCAAATGCAGAAGATAAATGAAGAAAGATGAGGACCAAGAAAAGACCATCAGATATGGCATTTAAGAGTTAGATCTGGGGCGGCCAGGTAGCACAGCGAGTAAGAGCACCGGCTCCAGTGTTGGGGTGACCTGGGGATCAAATCCGGGTTCAGATACTTAGCATCACACCCAGAAATAACTGGCCGTGTAACCTTGAGCAAGTTACTTAACCCTGATTGCTTAGGGGCAGCCAGGTGGCTCAGCGAGTAAGAGCACTGGCTCCAGTGTTGGGATGACCTGGGGATCAAATCCGGGCTCAGATACTTAGCACCACACCCAGAAATAACTGGCCATGTAACCTTGAGCAAGTTACTTAACCCTGATTGCTTAAAAAAAAAAAAGAGATCAGCTGGGTGCAGTCACAAGGAGGTATTGCTCCCTGCTCCTGGAGAGGCTGAGGCTGATGGCTCACTTAAGTTTGGGGGTTCTGAGCAGCAGCAAGGCTAAAGCTAATTGGGCGTCCTCACTAAGTCCAGCATCAATAATGGTGAGTCCCAGGAAAGGAAGGTCATGAAGTTGTTAAATGAAGAATGAACCAGCCCATGTAGAAAAGTGAAGCAAATCCCAATACTAACTGGAATGGAAAAACTGTGAGGGGCAGCTAGGTAGCACAGTAAATAGAGCACCTGGCCCTGGAGTCAGGAGGACCTGAGTTCAAATATGACCTCAGACACTTGACATACTTACTAGCTGTGTGACCTTGGGCAAGTCCCTTAACCCCAATTGTCTTGCCTTCCCCTCTCCAAAAAAAAAAAAAAAAAGAAAGGGAAAAGAAAAACTGTGAGTAGTCACTGCACTCTAAGTCTAGGTAGAAAGGAAGATAGGGAAAGAGAGAGACAGAAAAGCCAGATTGCAAAGAAGTGCGGAGAAGAGAGAAAGTAGAGGCAGAAAGTGTGGCCAAGAGAGATACATGCGCTAGTAGGGTTTAGTGAAAGTCTTTTAAGGATGGGGGGAGGGTGCAGAGTCAAGATGGTGGAGTAGAAGCAAGAAGGATGGGGGAGACTTAGTCATGTTTGATAGCAGTAAGGAACTAGTAGATAAGGAGAGGTTAAATTTGAGAGAAAGAAGGGATGATTGAAGATCATCCAGCAATCGCCTGGAAAAGACAGAGTTATTAGACAATATTAGGCTATTTGGTTTCCACAAAGGATTATATTTAAACATCCTGATTATGTATCTATTTATCCCTTTGTTTTAAAAAGTCTTTTCCCCCAGTCTCATAAAAATAATAGGTCTAGGGGTGGCCAGGTAGCACAGCGAGTAACAGAACCGGCCCCAGAGTCAGGATGACCTGGGATGGAATCCGGGCTCCACACTCAGAAATAACTGGCTGTGTAACCTTGAGCAATTATATAACCCCAATTGCTTTAAAAAAAAAAAGTAATAGGTCTATTTCTAATTTCTAGGAACTAGTCTAGGAGTAGGAAAAGGTGGAACATGACTCACAGGATTCCATTGGCTCCAGAGCAATAGCAGCCATGGCAGATTAAGGGGGTCAGGGAGAGGATGCCCCCTCCCTCTCTCTCTACAAGTGCAAGAACAGAGGTGTGGTTCACTGGATGCATGCCAGAAACTATACCTGAAAACCAGGGAGCAAAGCAATAGGCCCAGAGGGGTGAGGTGTTCAAAGGGCTAAGTCCACTTTGTTTCCTCTGCACTTAATTGGGAGCATAGTCCATGGAGACTTTCTCCATTGGCCATCAGACAGTTTCCTTACCAGTTCTTCCTTCCAAAACTATAAGAAGAGAGGAGAGCTAAGAGAAAGAAAGAAGTATCCCCCTCTAGGCAGTGGTGTGGTGCCTCCACATGCACTTGAGGGCCTGCTTCTTTAAGGGCTTACCTATATGTCTTTTATGGTAGTTTATGCTACAAATTACAGTAAAATTACTTGCTATGTGGTATATGTTGGACTTTATGAATTCTAAAAGGCAGACTGAGGTGGGACATGGGGGGTGAGGTGGGGAGAACGTGCCAGCAGCAGAAAACAAAAATCCTCTAAAAGGACAAGAGATGATCTCCCTCCCAGTACAAGCTCGAGCTGAGTACCAGAGCCCAGAGTGACCTTCCAAATGAATCCTGTTCCCAGACTACCAGGGTGGAGAACCTGCAACCTCAAGGTCATATGGGGACTTCAAAGTCCTTGCATGGGGCCTTTTGACAGAGTCCAAGTTTTACAGAACAAATCCTTTTAAGGTGATTTGTTCTGTGAAGTTTGGATTCAGGCAAAGGGCTGCACTTGAGGGGACAGAAGGCCCTTGACAGCACAGGTTACTCACCCTTGGTAGACCCATGAATATAAAACAAAGAAAGGTCCAAGTGGGGTCAAGAGTTTGTAGCACTGCTTCTGTTACTGCTCTGTTACTGATTGATGCCCCTGGAACATACACCCCACTAGCCCCTTCCTTGGGTGAGGCATCCCATGCCTCCTGTAGCAATGTTGCCAGGGACTGATAAAATCTATAAAAGATAGGGCAGCATGTCTTTCGATATAATTTTGGTGTCATCCTGAGTTATTCTTTTTCTGGCTGATGCAAACAGGTGCGACATGTATCTCATCATAAGATTATTTTTCCCCCTAACCTCCCCCAACCTGCCTATGTCAGGATGAAGGGCAATATTTTGGTGTTTAAGCAGGAAAGTATGTTTGGACCACCACAGCTTGCCTGTCATCAATTAGGCTCCCTGAGTTTTCTGATTAGCTGAGAATGCTGTGATTGCATAGCAAGCTTGGATGAGTTTTGTCCCAAGGACCCAGGTGGGCAAATACAAAACAGGTAGAGAATGTTTAGGAAAAAAAAAAGCCATTCTCATTCTGAGGACAAATAATTGTTTTAGGTCCTACAGGAACCCTAGATAATTTAGGGGATTAATAAATTTGAGTAGCACAGCACCTAATCTGTAATGAGTAATTTATTTCTGTGCACTTCATTTTAATTTACCTTTGAATATTATTTAACTCGATCTCTTTCCCTTTCGAACAAACCTGAGAAACTGCACCATTATGTGCGTGGTAGGAAGGAAACAAGCATTTATGAAGTGACCATTATGTGTAAGACACCATGCTAAGCACTTTACAAACATTATCTCATTTGATCCACACAACAACCTTAAGAGGTGGATGCTATCACTTACCCCATTTTACAGATGAGGGAACTGAGGGAGACAGAGGTTAAGTGAATGTCCCAGGGTCACACAGCCAGTAAATGTCTGAAAGAGGATTTGAACTAGTCTTCCTGATTCCAAATCTAGCTCTCTATCCAGGTGAGATAAAGGGGAGAAAAGGTGAGGGGAAAAAAAGTTGTGTGCTCTGGCAAGGAACCACACATTGGTAGAGAAGTAGAAAACGTCAGTGAATGAGAAGGGCAGTTCTCAGAATCCATGGAAACAAGAGAGCTTAGGAGCCAAGGCCAGTACCTCAAACTAACAGTTATACATGAGAGGTTTAGATTATAGTAATAAAGCAGCTTTAGGCCAAGGCCAGAATTCCTCTGGCCCAGTTCTAGGAAAACAGCCAATTCCCCCAGGAATCTGAGGTCTTTAGAATGACTTAGACTTGGGTCAGATCCCTTCCAAATTCACCAGCCGATTGCTTTAAAAATTCATCTTTTTCCTCTTTAAAAGAAAATGGGACTTCACCCCTATCCAATCCAGTGACATTTCTCATTCTTCATGATTCCTCAGAGACTACCACCAGGCAGTGGGTAATTACATCCCCAAAGCTCTTTCAGTACCCTAAGTCAGCATCAATCTGGGGTAACAGCAATTGACTTTCAATTCCCTCTTAACAATCTGTTTTACCCTTTCAAATAGGAAGATCATTCTCTTTGAGAAAGAAAACCAGAACTGAAATGGAAGGAGTAAAATGTAAAGTGAATGTAACCTGGGTTCCACTCTGGCCTGAGGCAGTCTTGTGTGAAGCTGTGTATGGAGGGAAATAGGAATCTTGATTGGCAGAGAGGATGTTGAGCACATTGATGTAGGCACTCTTCAGAAGAGGCACTTGGACAGAGGATCCTCTAAGCAAGTAGTAGAGAGAAAAGGCTTTGGAATGATGAGGATTCTGGGAAAACCAACACCATAACGTCTCTGGACTTGCTTGAAATTCTAAAAATTGTTGAAAATAGACCTCCTCTGGGTGAGACTGTGCTCTTTCTCAGTTTGAGTTGAGATCTGATCTCATGTCTAACTGTAAAACTCATTCACTCATGTATTATTTGGTAAATTCCAATTTATAAAATGCACCCGATTTCTGTTTGCTGAGTTGCTTGGGTAAATAGGCTTATTCAATATTCAGTATTTGTGATGGTCCTTTATTAACCAGCTGGTGAGTGTAAGCTAAAGGCCATTCTTTCCCTTAAGAGTTAACAAACAAGAGGCTCTTGTTCTGAATTCATAATCTCCTGGAATATCAATATTTGAGTGATAGCAAATAGATATGATAATTCTAGTTCAATTGCCCCTCTCAGAGACTGAGAAAAGAATGCCCAGCCTCTGAGGGGCTCCTTGGGCTGGCCTTCCCCTCCCCCACAGCTAGCATGATGCTATTGCAGGCATAGCCTTTGGCTCTCCTTTCCCCAGAGACTGACCAGACCTCAGATCCCATCTATCCATGCCATCCTTGAGCCACATCTATATATTAAGATAAGCCATGTGGTTTGAATCCTGGATTTTCTATTTCCTATTGAGTGTGACTTTGGACAAATCCTTAACCTCTGAAGCTCAGTTCCCTCATTTATAAAATGAGGTGGTTAGACCTACAAGACCCCTTCTAGTTCTAAATCCTTCTATTCTATGACTTGAAGCAAAATAAGAATCAGGAAGTTGGAACAGAATCTAAAGACCAATGTATAAATAGAAATGCTATGCAAATGGATTGGATGAAGGGTAAAGGAGGGCCCTGGATGGTTACCATTCTAATTAGAATGCTGTAAGCATGTTAAGTACTACTGTATTTATTAGTAATTAGCAGAAGTAATATTCAGTAAGCTCCCAGAATCACTGTGTTGTAGCCCACCTAAAATTATAAATGGACTCTATCCTAACTTTTGCCTCTTAGAGTCCCTTAGCTCCTCTCAAAGCTCAGTTCAAAGGTCACCTCCCACCACATGAGGTCTATGCTGATGATCCCCAAAGTTCCTATTGCCTTGCAATAGAGTACTCTCAAATGCAACAGGTGTGACAAGGTTACCTCTAGATGGAACTAGGCACATCAATCAGTTTGGCCTTCATGGGGAAGGTGCCTGTTTTGTCCCTCACTCTGCATAATCGGGAGCTACTGGTTGGTCTGCCATGACTAAGGACTGTGCCATCACGATTGGTGACTGAGCCCAGAAGAGCTGCCTTGTCTGTAGGATATAAGGGATGAGGAGGCAATTCATCTGGACTCTTTCAGGGTGGCCCCTCTGCTGATGTGCAACCAACAGCAACTATCCTTTTGGATTTCTAGCAAATTAACATATGGGATTTCTTCCTCTTCACCAGCCTTAGCAGCTAAGGTGATTTTGAAAAGATAGCAGAGATGACACATGCTTACCTAGGAGAGTCTGAGATTCCAGTCTCTGCCCTCAAGTCCTTAACTGCCTTTACTAAGATGAACATCAACATCAGAAGCCTCATGAGTTTGGCAGCTGGAAGCGGCTAGAAGGTTAAAGCATCTACACAAAAGGAATCCCAGGGTGAAAAATAGCCCTAAGTTTGGACTCAGAGGGTCTGGATTCAAATCCTAGCTCTACCAATGAACTACCTGTACAACAGCCTTAAGTGAGTTGATCTCCAAGCCCTAACTCACATGGGGCACTTACAGAGTGCTCTGGCCTCAAATTTCTAATGTGAAAAAAGAAAAAAAGGTGGGAGGGTGGGAATGAAAGGGAAAGAAAAGGTAAGGGAAGGGTGTAGGGAAGAGGAGAAGGGGAAAGGAAAGGTTAAGGGAAGTGGGAAAAAGAAGGGAAAAGGAAGAGGAAAGGGAAAAGGAAAGAGTAAGAAGAGGAAAGGGGAAAGAAAAGGCAAGGCAGAGGAGAGGGAAGGGATGAGGGAAGGAAAAAGGGAAGGGAAAAGGAAAACAAGGAGTTGGACTAGATGATCTCCAACAAAACATCAACAGCAGAAACTATAAAGAACCTGGGTGTGAAAGAGTAAATTACCCATATCACAATCAGACCATTGTAATCCTGTTCTACTAAACACTACAAGGAGGGGTCATTTCAGAATTCAAGGACTCCGCTTTGGGTGAGGCACCCTAAACTGGCCCAATTGGGAGAGGTAGATTCCTAGCCACATTGGATTCAAAGGGAACTATTATGTGCTGTCTTCATAAACCACAAATTTTCTTTGGTAATGCTGAGTTAGCCAATTTGGGTGGATAATAAGTGAAAATTGTAGTGCCAATTACAACAAACACTGTGAAGTTCCTTTGGAGTAGGGATCATTTCATTCTTTGTACTTTTATCCCAAGCACCAAGGCACAGTGCTTAGACATATAGTAAGTGCATAATAAATATTTGTTGACTGATTTGATTGCTAGGCACTGAAGAACAAACAGGTGGGAAAAGACAAGCTTTAAGTACTGGCTCTGTCATTTACTATTAGTATGACCTTGGGTAAGTCACTGGGCCTCAGTTTCTTCATCAGGAAAATGAGGGGGTTAGCCTAGAGGGTATGTAAGGTATCTTCTAGATTATGTGAAATTCAGGGAGCAGGAAGAAGGAAATGTTGTAGAAAGCATTTGTGTGAAAGTCAAGGAAGAGGAAAACAAGTTATTTGTACTGGCATATACTACAGACCAACTTTTCTTAAGCTGTGGGTAACTGAATGCGGGGGGTCACAAAAAATTTGGCAACTGTAAAAGGTTTCTGAATACACAATGACCAAAAATTAATTCAAAATCAAACGCATAATGATGGAGGTATTTCTGGCAGCGCTTGCCCCTGTTTGCATCTCACAACTTCATTGCAGCCTTGGTTCTGAACACACAACATGTGCACTTTGCACTGTGCATGCCGTCACACCACACAACACCAAGGAATGCTGCCAGAAACAGACTGGCTCAGATTCAATACTATTATATGTTACGAATTGCAGTTCTTTTACTGTACATGCAAAATTGTTAAATGAATTTTGGCTTGGAATTAGGGCAGAATTTCCAACAATTTCTGAAATGGCCCTAAACACACTTCTGCCATTTTGTACTACATATTTATGCAAAGTGGCACTTAACATTGATGATTATTAAATCAAAATATCTATCCACTCTGAAAAATGTTGAAGATGCTCAAGTCCTACAGTATTAAATATTTCACCAAGATTTAATTCTCTATGTAAAGATAAATAAGCACATCTACCTCATTAGTATGCAGATTTGCTTTCATCTTTAGTAAACGATAAAATTATATGTATGCCAAAGAATTGTTTTTTAAAAATTTCTTTATGACATTATCAGTAAATGTTTCATTTGCATACCTATTTTATATACCTATTGTGTGCCAACACAATACTCACAGTACCAATGGTGACTGAATATGCTGGCACAGTTCTGAATCTCAAGATATAATAGACTTTCCATATAGAAGACAGAAGCAAAACATTTATTCAGACACCAGAAAGTCAAATACATCATAGCAACAAAGTTAATAAACCATAACACAGCAGGGAATCACACTATCCTTTAGTCTTCCCATAAACAAACACTCACAAGCCTAGCTTTCTCCTTTGCTGTGTCCTCTCCTCCTTCCAGCTCTAACTGCTCTGACTTCCAGTTTCCTGTGGGCTCTGTTCCATCCTTCAGCAAACTCCTCCCACCACAGGATCCATTTGATTACATTAGGCCTATTGGGGGTAGGTAAGATCTCCAAAGCAGGAAAGATCTTCAAATTCCCTTAGGCCTATTAAGGGGCAGGGAAGATCTTCAAATTACATTACTATTACACCTCTACCGTGTTTCCCCAATAATAAGACACTGTCTTATTATTTTTTTTTGGAAAGAAAAACACCAGAGGGCTTATTTTCAGGGGAGGGCTTATATTGTCCTGCCTCAGCTCTCCTCCGCGGCACTGCTCTCAATGGCGCCAGCAAGCAAATCACTGGGGAAGAACAGGATGACGCGCTCACTGCTGCAGCTCTGATTGGATGCAGCTCGGAGCGCGGCGTGCGTTTCACAGGGGCGGGGGGACGGTGCATACAGAGGGTACCGTAATGTAGCGTGTAGCGCAGGGGATCACCTTCACTACAGTAGCAATCTCAATAGGGCTTATTTTGGGGGGAGGGCTTATTTTAGAGGAATCTTACACAGTAAGGGGAGGGCTTATTTTCGGGATAGGTCTTATTATCGGGGAAACACGGTATGCACAGGATCCTGTAAAAATTTCTCAGGCAAAAATGGGTCACAAGTAGAAAAAGTTTAGGAAGCCCTGCCACAGACCACCAGAATAGAAGGAAGAAATAGATGAGGAATTTGGGAAACAAATTACAAACCTGGCATTGAGGTGCAATAGAGTAATTACAGGACACTTTAATTATCTAAACTAGACATCTCTCTAGGCATCACTCCTCTCTGTCTCCCTCTCTCCTGTCTCTGTCTTTTTTCCAAAAACAGATACTAATAAATCCTTGGCTTATCTTGGGAATACAGGATCACTGATTTAAAGCTGAAAAGGATCTAAGAAGAAAACTGTCCAACCCTCTCATTTTAACGTAAGGAAAACAGGCTTAGAGGTGAGGTGACTTGCTCTAGGTCACACAGGTAATGTGGCAAAAGCAGGATTCAAATCCAGTCCCTCCACTTCCAGATTCAGCATTCTCTCCACTGTACCCTACTGCCTTGATGATAACTTTCTTCTTCAAATGGGAGAAGAAACAATGTAGAGAACTGCTATTCTGGATCTGATTCTAACCAACAAGGAAGAACTGGACAAATAAATAAAGGACAAATAATAGAACTTCTGGGGTGGGGGAGAAGGGAGAGCATGCACCATATCACAGAGTTTGTGATACAGGAGAAGAAAACCAGGCATAGTAGTTCGCATACTCTCAATTTTGCACAAAACAGTTTTTTTTTTAAAGCAACTGGGGTTAAGTAACTTGCTCAAGGATACTTTTTTTTAAAGCACCTACCTTTTCCTCTGTCCTTAACATTAGACTCTTGAGAACCTTTATAAATAACAAGGATGACCTGGCCTTGGTTTCTAGGGCCTCCTTCAAGCTCTAACATTCTATGAAGAGTTCTCCAGATCCTCTTTTAGCTGAAAAATGAAGGGGGTTTCCAGAGAAAGGTAATATGGGCCTCAGCAAAACTACCTGGGCTTGCTGAGGTAGTGTTGCCTCAGGCATCACTAGGGAACCCTCTCATAGGCTGTAGCTCCATAGAGACAAGTGGATGAGTGGATGAAGCAAAGGATAAAGCAATAGACCTGGACTCAGGAAAACCTGAGTTCAAATCCTGACTCTTACTGGCTCTGTGACCTTGGGCCAATCACTTATCCTATGTCTGCCTCAGTTTCCTACCAGGGTTGTTATGAGGATAAAATGAGATGATATTAGGGGCGACCAGGTGGCTCAGCGAGTAAGAGCACTGGTTCCAGTGTCGGGATGGCCGGGATCAAATCCGGGCTCAGATACTTAGCACCACATTCATAAAATAACTAGCCATGTAACCTTGAGCAAGTTACTTAACCCTGATTACTTAAAAAAAAAATGAGATGATATTTGTAAAATACTTTGCAAACCTTAAAACACTATGTAAATGCTAGCTATGTCCTATTAGGAATACTACTTTGCTAAGTGAAGATTGTTCTATATGTTAAAAACACAAAAGTATTAATAAATTGCTTTAATAAGTAATTCATTTCTAATATACAACCAGATCAGCAACATGGCTTGAGGAAAAAGCCTCTAACTGCCCTGCTCTCCACTTCTTTCCCCTATCTCTCTGTGCCTCTTATCCCACGTACCACAAAAGTGTTCTCAGGAAGACTAGGGACCACTACTTTTTGAAAGGTCACTGACCCTTGAAATAGGTCTATACTATTCCCTCCTGTTTTTAATTTAAAGGAACCACAGCATTTCAGAGTTTTAAGAGACTTCAATGACTATTAGGTCCAACCTACACCTGAAAAATAATATCCCTTCAACATATCCAACAAGCAATCCTATAGCCTTTGCTTGACCTGGATGCCCTTCTGGACAGCATTAACAGCAAGCTTTCAGTCTAAATTTGCTTCTTTACAATTCCATTCCCATGGTGCCCTCCAGAGCTAAGTACAAAAAGTCTGACCCCAGCTCTCCAAGACAGCTCTTCAAATGCATGAACATAAGAAATCACTCATTCCCATCTATTTATTTATATGACCTAAAGGAGGGAAAACTCCTTTGACTCATCTATACTGCTCAGCATAATTTTATCCAACTACTTGTGGCAAGTGTTCCTAAATTACAGATGAACCAGAAGTTTTCACCTCTTGCCCACCCACCCTCAAGGTCAACAAATAAACTGTCCAAGGTTCTAAAAGAGTGCCTCTGTGTGTTCTACCTGAGGGTATCTCCTCCCCTGACTCATTTTGAACCACAGTTTTCAGAGAGGGAAGCAGATTGCTGGAGGTAGGTTCTTGGCAAATAGTTTTAGTAGTGGAGGGAGAGAAGAACAGATAACATCAATGTTGGTTACAGAGCCCAGGTGGGTGAAGGGCTGGCAAACTGGTGGGGATGCTAAGGCCTGCAGAGCACTGGGCACAAGTCTGAGAGTAAGAAATACTAAGCATTTGGAAGTAGGATGAAGAATGCAATTTCAAGCTGGCAAAATCAGGTGATAAATAGAGATTTCAGGGAATATGGAATGATGGGCCAATGATGCTTTTCTTTCTGTCTACATTTACTCTGGTTCTCTCTCAAATCTGGCCTTAGACAATTAATTGTGTGATCTTGGGCAGGACACTTAACCTCTGTTTGCCTCAGTTTCCTCAACTATGAAATGGGGATAATAATACCACTCCCCAGGGATATTAAAAGGATCAAATGAGATGTGTGTAAAGCCCTTAGTAGAGTTCCTGGTATATAGTAGGTTTATTTCCTTCCTCCTTCCCCACTTCCCCACAAGATGGCTAATTAAACAAAAGGAATTCCACACTAATGAAATGTGTAAGAGGAACTTCTGAGTAGGAGAGGCCTTCCATATCCCTATAATTAGTGTACCAGGAAATCAAATAACGGAATCAAAAATTTCCATTTTATATCTCACGATGCTCTCTATTTCTTGTTTAATCATAAATTTCTTCTTCTATCCATAAGTCTGATAGGTAATGTGTTCCATGTTCTTCAGATTTTCTTGTGATATCTCCCTTTATATCTAGGTCATGTATCCATGTTGACCTTATATTATATAGTACTGGCTAAGAAATAGAAAGGTAAATCAGAAGAAGAGAGTGGAATATGACACACAGTAGTAAATGATTATAGTAACTTTGTGTTTGACAAATGTAAATATTTAAGCTTTGGGGATAAGAACACAGTTTGGTAAAAATTGTTGGGAAAACTAGGAAGCAATCTGGCAGAAACTGGGTATAGACCAGTATTTTACACCATTTATGAAGATAAGGTCAACATGGATACATGACCTAGATATAAAGGGAGATGTCACAAGAAAATCTGATTCCTAGGATCCACCAAGACAACTCCAAAAGATCCATGATGGAAAATGCCATCCACATCCAGAGAAAGAACTATGGAGTCTGACTGCAGATCGAAGCAGACATTTTTCACTTTTTTTTGCTTTTTGCTTTTGTGATTTTTCCCCTTTTGTTGATTCTTCTTACACATGATACAGAAATATGTTTAACATAATTGCATACATAGAACCTTAAAAAAAGATTCCTAGGATGTAGTTTAGCACCTCATGTTTGTGGAGGACAGGTTTCATTAAATGCTTATTGGTAGACCATCCAGACAGCTTGCCTCCCAGGGATGAGTCTCTCCCCAAAACCACGGTCTCTTGGTGGTTCAAACCCTGACTCCATAGCCCTGACTCACTCTCTCTAGCTCTTACTTGCTACCAGACTCCCAAGACTATTCTGCCAACCTAGTGAAAAAAAAATTCATCAATATAATCTGCAGATGGACTTCCCTTGACACTGATGAACCCATTTGTTAAAGGTTCATATTGTTTCTGCCACTGATTGCTGGTCAGCTCTGACAGTTGTTAATTTACTGCCAAGCCAATTAAATGAAAGTGCCATAGTATTCCAACAAAGAAATGCCAAGATTACTGTACTTTCATTCCTAACACTTCTGTGCAAACTAAATCAGTCACTTTTTTTGGCTTTTTATTGTTGCTAATTTGGTAAGATGAGAAGACTACCTCCCTACACAAAAATGACAATTGGACATGCAGTTTGAGTTACTTTTTTTTTTAGCAGGGAGGATGATCCTTCACTGTTTTGTCCCAAGACCCTAATCACAAGTGTCCTGAATATGGGAGGATGAATCAATAAACCAACAAGTATTTATTAGGGCCTACTATTATGCTAGGCATTGTACTGGGAGCTGGGGATACAAATAATGAAACAATTTTCATTCTCAAGGAGTTTATGTTCTAAAGGGAGAAACAACAATTACATATATAAGTATATTCAGAATAAACATAAAGAGAACAAAAACAAATAAATGCAAAGCAGTTAAAGACACTATAGTTTGGGAGCTAGGGTACTACTAGGTGTGGAGGGAAAGATTTCAGGAGAGGTTGGATGTAGAAAGTGCTGTCTTGAAGGAAAAGAGGAATTCTATTAGGTGGAGGTAAGGAAGAAATGCAATAAGGAAGGCAAGGGGCAGAGCCAGTAAGTACAAAGGCATTGAAAAAGAAGACATAAGTGAGAAATGGAGAGAGAGGCAGGATTATCTGTATACCCTGAGGCCACCAAAGGTTTTCTCAGTGTGAGGTAAACAAAGTAATGTTTTGTAAGAAGCCAACTTCAAAACTGCAACCTAACCTTCAACGCCTGTCACCATTTGTAAATGCTACATAAATGCCTGTCCAGAACCCCATCTTGTAACTTTGCTGGAAGCTACAATAACTCATGTTTGTGAATGTAAGTTTTACAAAGGGCTTTCCTCACCACAACCCCGTGAGATAGGTTGGAGCAGGTGTTATGCCCATTTTACAAATGAGGAAACTATGTATTAGAAAAATGAAGTTTGAAGAGGGCATCGAGAAGAGATGTGGGTATACCTCCATCTGTCTTCACAGGACCTGACTTCAAAATCCCAGCTCCCCTACTTAATATGTAACCATTAGCAAGGCATTTGTCCTCAATTTCTTCATCTACAAAATAAGGTCACTTCTGGCTTTAAATCTTATGGTTAGCTCACAAATCACTCACAAGAAATATTTAGAGATGGGACTCAAACTTCATTGTGTTGGCTGTTACATGAAGCACAGTAGTTATAACAAAGTATTTAACTTGAGTCCCAGACTACCATACCAATCTGTTGCTACCTGATACTACACTTAGAATCTTTGGGGGCTGATATTCTGAATATGGACACTAGGTAGCACCCACTAGGTAGGCCTGGAGTAAGGAACACTCATCTTGAGTTCAAAGCTGGCCTCAGACACTTACTAGCTGTGTGACTCTGGGCAAGTCACAACCCTATTTGCCTCAGTTTCTTCCATCTGTAAAAATAGGCTAGAGAAGGAAGTGGCAAACCACTCCCATATACTTGCCAAGAAAAGCCCCAAAGGGTAAAGAGACGGGTACAACTAAAATGATTGACTGACAGCACTCCGAACACGTACTGGTTTAAAAAAAAAAATAACAAAAACCCAAACCACCTGGCTAGTTTGAAATTTCAGGAAATTAGTTAGTTTAGAGAACTGGGAATTATAACCCCTTTAAATATCAAAAACTTTTAACCACCGTGGAGAAGATTCTTTCTAAACTAAATTATACATTCCCTGTCTCTCAAGCAGAGTATAGTCAACATAATATAATCTTTAGCAGCTCATCTGATGTCATCCTTATGAATAGCAATTACTGTATTCTGTGATATATGGTAGTAATATCGCCATGATTTTCTGAAATGTTTTGACCTCTGTGTATTCTAAGTGATCCTCAATTACTGTGTTTTGGTTTGGTTTTAATTCTTGTGTCTGCCTTTTATTGTTTTTTTTTTTTTCCCTGTCTCCCACTTCACTGACAGGAATCACTTCTCATTGCTATCTCTTGGCCTATCCACCACACCTTCTCTATTCCTAATTTAATTTACTGCATCTGATCTGCTTTAAAGATAGAAATCAGACAATCAAGTTTGTCTGAATCTCCATGGAGCAAGGCCACCAATAACATAGATGTACTTCAGTGCAGTGCATGAATTTTGTGACTTCTGCTTTATTAGCTCAAAAATAATTTAAAAAAAAACTTCTTGGTTCTTGGCAGTGTTCCATATAGGTGAGGTTGCTGAACAGCTGAGTTTCACCTAGATGAAGTGTTATTATACTGAGAATAATTAACTACATTGACACTCTTAAATGAAAAGCAAAATTGCCTTGGTCTTGCTGTAATTGTACACAAGCATAATGGAGGAACTGGAAGTGAGAGTATATAGATGAGAATATACTCCAATTTATTCAAATCTCATTAGTCTTGGGACAGTAAGTTTTGCAGAAATTCCAGTTAGGTTAGAAAGAACATAACATTTGCATGTGCCTATCAACTGGAAACATCCTATCTGGGTACGGAAATAAAATCACGGTATAGTACAGTATATTAGAGTAGAAATGGACCAAAAAGGTCATATGACCTTGGCCATATAATTTCTATTTGAACCACTTTCAGTGACAGGGAGCTCAGCACTTACAAAACAACTTGATCTACTGCTAGATAGCATTAGTTGCTAAAAAAGAAAATTGCTCTGATATTTACCTAAAATTAGTCTGACATGCACTTCAGGTATATGGTAAGTAGCTTTCAAAGGATTCAGAGAGTGGAGAGGTAGGATTTCATGGACTAAAATTTTACATAGGTTATTGTAATGGTAATTTGAAGACCCCTTTTTGTATTGGCAAGGAAGCAGGTACTTAGCACTTAGTAACTAATCAAACCTCTGTGAAAGAAACAGAAGGTATGAACCCCTGTTCCTTACATAACAGGAAGAGGTTGGCTGAAACAGGAAGTAGCTAATGCTATGTATATAAGAAAAGCCCCAGAGAGGCAAAGTCAGAATTTCCTGGGACCAGCATCTGGTGGCAGAGCAGCTACAGAGGAGAGAATTGACAACTGAGCCAGAATTTCCTAAGAACTTGTGGTGATGGAGCTTCTTCTGAACAGGAGTCCAGGAGAAGACTGAGGAAGCATGACCAGGATGCAGGGACTTTGTCTATTTGTGGCTCGGTTGAGCCTCGAATTCCTGGGAGCAGAAATTGTGAAGGATTTGAGATGGACTGGTCCCTGTGAACTTCAGTATGGAGCAGGACATACCCAGAGAGCTGGACAAGGAACTGGGAGCTGTCGGCCAGTGAACCCAGGTGATAGTCTGGTGAGTCCAGGTAGAATCTGGGACCATGGAAGGGGATCCAGGAAATCTGAGAACCGCCCCTAAGTCAAGATGAAAAGACCTCTCTGGATACTGAGTAATGATAAAATTGTAGTTTACTGGTGACCTGGGGGGAGGGTTTGTGTCTTAGTGATTAATGATACTTAGTAATTGATTGTTGAATAAATGACTGATGAATTAACCTAGTGTGCCCCATGAGTGGAAGACTCTGACTATTTTACTTTGAGATGATTGTTCTTTGTTCTAAATGTTGTGACCATTTTGGTGAAAACTATGTGGCCATTTTGATGATAAGCTGTTGTGAATACTATACTGTGATTCTCTGTGATAAGTTGTAATATTGTGAATGCAGTACTTTGATTTACTGTGAATGTTGTTTTGATTTGTTATGGAATAAGAAGAGTGTTCACTATACTGTGTAATCAGAACCTTAAAAGCTGTTCACAGTAGCATTCTTTGGAAAGCTGCTCTTGCATGGCATTACAGTTATCAATCAGTCCAAGAGAGATTGGTAAGTTTTCAAGAATAAAATGGTAACACAAAGAGAAAAAATTCTAATAAGGAGATAAAGCAGGAGATATTTTAAAAGACTCATATAGATACACAAGAAATTCAATGCTCATTGTAGGTTGTTGTTTTTAAACATGTAAAAGGATGGAAGTATGGCACAGTCCTATAATGTCAGAAACACCAAGGTTCAGAATCTACCAAGGCTGGCAAAAAAATGTCAAAGACAACACAAAGGTTATTTTGGGTTTTGTTTTGTTTTGCCTACGGCTTTTTTGTTCTAAGTTCCATTACAAAGAATAGCACTGAACAAGGTAAATGGGACAATGAAATCTGATGAGAAGGAGAGTGAAGAACTATGAAACTCTGCTTTGATTTTCTCTGACAAGAAGAGCAATCTCTGGCCTAGAGAGAGCAAAACAAATATAACTTAAAAAGAAGTTGAAACTCATAGCAAGCCTTGATGAGTTTAAGTCACCAAGCTCAGACAAATTATGTTCCAAGGTACTAAAAACATCTGACAGGTGTGGTTAAAGTTATTGGTCTTTTAAGTTTTAATACAAATTTAACCACAATTAGGGAAAATATATAAAAATAAATTATATTTTACATAAAACCTCAGAATTTAAAAAAGTAGAACAAAATGAATTAACAAATGACAAGTAAGGAAAAAAAGGCAGCATTTTTTATTATTTCCAACCTGGTCAATGAGTTCCACTCAAAGTTTGTTTTCTTTCTTAATTATAATCAAAGTTTGTATGCTTCTGATTTTTGCTAACTTAAACTTTATATAACTTTGTTTGGTTTTTCCATATTTCCTTTAATGATTCATATCTATTGATTTTCATGGCAGCATACTATTCTATAACATTAGGGGGGAAGAGGGAACCTAAGGAATCAGATTTATTATGTCCATATAAGGAGCTCCGAGTAAAGAAATTCTCCTCAACATCTGACTTGCAATATCACTGAGAAGTTGCCCTGGATCACACAACCAACATGTCTCAAAGGTAGGAAATGAACCCATGTCTTCCTTACTCCCAGTTCAGAAGTTCAAGAAGTTTCTCCTTATATGAACATATCTAAATTTATTCCCATTTATCCTCTAACTGATGGTCATAAACGTTTTAATTCTCTTGATATAAATAGAATAGCTGTGAATATTTTTGTACATTCCCCTTTTGATAATTTTTGAAGGGGAGGGAATCATAATAATGGAATCACTAGGTCAAAAGGCACATTCAGTTTTGTGATTCTTGTTGCATACTGTCAAAATGTTTCATTAGTCTGCAATCCCACCAGCAATGTATCAGAGTATCTGTCTTCCTACAACTGTCAACGGTGGATTTTACTATTTTTTTTTTTTTTGCCATTCCAGTGTGAAAGAGGTAGTATCTTTAAGATGGTCTCTTTAAGCTTTATAATTATTAGGAAATTCAAGCATCTTTCCCATGATTAAATACAAAAAAAATTTAACATAAAAATGTCCATTCTCTCCAGGATGAAAATATCGTTCCTTTCTTCATCTAGCTTTTAAATGATTTTTAAATTTTGATAGCTGATTCAGTTGAGTTTGGTGTAACGTTTAAGGTGAGAAACAAAGCCAAACTCCCCCCACCCCTTTTTTCTTTTGAACCACAAAGACATCTAATTTTCCCAGTAGTTTCCTATTCTCCATTTGTTCTAAATGTGGGTTTATCAAACACTTTTTATATAAATTTATATAAATTCCAAATAAATTTATATAAAGTATGTTCTACTTCTGGGTCCTCTATTCTGTACCATGTTGAATATTTCCCTATTATTTTTCTAATACCAGATAGTTTTTTTAAATAAATATTACCTTATAATTCAATTTGAAATCTGATAGGGCTAGTTCCCCTTCATTATTTTTCTTTCACTTAGTTTTTGATATGTTGAGGTTTGCTTTGTACAGGTATACATCAATGGATTGATGCCCAGTTGACTGATAGATTTTGTCAATATTACAAAGGGCATTTTTCTCTCAGGTTCTCCTGACTCTTGGTGGTGGCAGGCAGAAAAAGAGATAATCTGGAAGAATTTATCTTGCATCCAGCTACTTTAAAGTCATTTATTGTCACCATTATTTTTTGGAGGACTGTCTTAGGTTTCCTAGGAAGTTAATCACGTTACATGCAAAGAAAGATATTTTAGCTTCTTCACTACCCGTGCATATTTTTCTTCTCCGTGCCTAATTGCTATAACTATATCCAAAATTATGTTACTGTGTTAAATAGGAATGACAAGACTGAACATTCCTGTTTAGCACCTGTTTCTAACAGGAATATTTCTAATGTTTCTCCATCATTTGTAATGTTGGTTGTGGTTTCAAATGCATACTTTTTATCATGTTATAGAAAAAAATCTGTTCCTATATTTAAAAATGTTTTAAACCCCAGTGCTGTCTTTCATTTAAGGCTTTCTCTACATCTCATTAAATGATCACATAAGCATTATTCTTTTTTTATTTGTTGATATGACTTAAGATGTAGCCTGAGATGCAAGTGGATATTTGCATAAGGCCCTCCTCATTGGTGGATAGAATGATTACTCAATATGCCTTCCTCAGGGGCAGAGGTGGTGAGAACTTGGGAGAGGAGAGATTTCTTTTCTGGCTTGTGGCTTTGAGAGAAGACACATGCAGTTCCAGGCTCTCTTCAGAGAGAGGCCTCTGGAGGGAGAGAGACTTTGGAAAGAAGCCAACATGTACAGGAGCCAGAACCCAGGCTTACAGTATACTGATTGTTTTCCTGGTATGAAACTGACTCTGATTTCCATTTACAAATCCTATAGAGATAATTCTTTTAATGTACTGCTGTGTTTTATTTAATATTTTTTGTGTGTCTATATGCATCAATTATACTGGACTAGGGTTTCCTTCTCAGCTCTGTCTTTGCTTAGTCTCAGAGCATATTTGCATTCTAGAAGTTGGGTAACCTACTGTCTATATTTTCAGGCTTTGCCTGTTGTTTGCTTATGAATCCAGCTGGATCTGGTATCTTTTTCAGGGCAGCATTTCAATGGTTTCTTTGACTTTCTAAAGTTGGGTTATTTAGGTTAACTGATTCTTATTTCATTAGTTTGGGTATTTCAAACTTCTGCTTTTATCTTGAGTTTTAAATGTATTAGCATACCACTTAGTATAGTAATCTAATAATTTTCTTAATTTCTTTTGCCCTCACTTTTCTCAAGTCTACTTTTGGTAAATTGACTTTCTTTGCTTATTTTTCATATCAGAATACTAATAATGTTTTTAAAAGTAAAGAACTAGAAAATTAACAAAACCAAAAAACACTAAAAGATTTCCCAATAAATGTAGGGTTAAAGCAAGGATGCATGTCCCTCTCACCACTACCATTTGATAAAGTTCTAGAAATGTTAGCAATAACAATAAGACAAGACGAAAGAAATTAAAGATGTAAATTTTAGACAAGAGGAGACAAAAATAGGATACAAAATAAGATCACAAAAATTGTAAGCATTTCTATTTAACAATAACAAAAATTATGAGGAAATAACAAAAAGGAAAATCCTATGCAAAATAATTACAAAATTAATAAAATACTTGGCAGTCAATCAATCAAGATATATTTAAGACATATAAACACAATTACAAAACATTCTTTAAACCAGAAGTTCTCCAGCAATATTAAAAAGATAATCAAAGACTAGTAACTGATAAACAGAATGACCCACCACAATTCCAAAGGGCTCAATTTGAAATATTCTATCCACTTCCAGAAAGAGAACTGACAGACTGAGAGTACAGAATGAAATATATTTTCTTCTTTTTCTTGCCATTTTTTGGGGGGTGGGGTGGGGAAATGTGGCTAATGTTTTGCATGTCTATACATATTTGTAAAGGTTGTTCTTTTTCTTGCCTTCCCAATGGGTAGGAGAAAAGGAGAAGAGAATTTGGAACTGAAAATAAAAGTTAACTGAATTATTTTTAAAAAACATCAGTTCACTGGAATACTACTGTGTTATAATAAATGATAAGCAGATTGATTTTAGAAAAATGTGGAAAGACTTGCAAGAAATAATGAAGAGTGAAATGAACAGAACCATTGTTCGAAAAAAGTGTGAGCAACTAAGTTATTCTATGTATAATAAATATTCAGATTAACTACAAAGGACCTATGAAGGAAGATTCTATCCACTTCTAGAGAAAGAGCTGCTAAAAAGTATGCACAGTATGGCATGTGTGTGTTTACACATATACACACATAAATATGTATGTACACATACACTTGTGAGTGTGCATGTATGTCAAATGGTGGCTTCTCTAGTAGGGTGGGGAGAGAGGGAAGAAGGGAGACAGTTCAGAACTTAAAATGTAACAAAAATAAATTCAACGATATATTTTTTAAAATTAGCAGTTCTTAAAACTTTTTGGTCTCAAGAACTCTTTTACAACCTGAGCTCTCTTAAAATTTATTGAGGTCCTCCCTTCAAAGAGGGAATCCTTATGTGGATTATATCTGTCAATCTTTACTTACTGTATAAGACATCAAAATATCTTAATATTATGGACATGGTTTTGACCTTGGGGACCCCCAAAGGTTCCCAGACCCTACTTTGAGAATCAATGTTTTAAATAAGGAAAAAAAATTAAAAAAAAGGAAGGATATGCATTTGCTGGTGGTATTATCTAAACTGGTTTATAGATTTAGTGATATAGTGGACTATTAAAGGAGTACTTTATAAATAAGCTAAAACAACAACATTCATCTGGAGGAATAGGCCTCAAGAGAAATCATTTTAAAAGCAAGAATGAAGGGAAATAGGACTTCAAGACCTCAGACTTTATTATAAAGTCATAAATTATTGGGTTCTGATTAAAAAAGCAGAAAAGTAGATAATGTGAACAGTCCTTTGGCAATAATAAGAAACAGAATGTTAACTACCCAGAGGACTCCCTGAAGCAGCTTACACCCCAACCCCCAAAAGAAAAACAAATAAGTTTAGATCAGCATCTATACCACATATCACTATCAGTTTCAAATGAGGGAAAATGAGTTATTTTCTTAAACAGGGCTGGGAGAGGAGTTGATAGAACCAAACAAATAATAAGAGATGATGAGATATAAAGGAAAGTATTTGGATTGCATAAAATTGAAAGGCTTTTTAATGAACAAAATTAATACTACTAAAATAAGAAGGGAAGTTGTCCACTGGTTAAAAAAAATACCCTGCATCAAGTGTTTCTGGCAAAGGCTTCCTATCCTTGATATAGCTAATATTTAAATTCCTATATTCTTATGGTTAACATTTAAACAATGTTTTAAGGTTTGCAATGCATTTTACATATACTTTCTCATCTAAGCCTCAGAACAACCTTCTAGGGAAGTGCTATTATCCCATTTTACAGATGAGAAAATTAAGTGATGGTGGGTGAATGACTTGTCAGACAACTATTAATTATTGGAGTCTTGTTTTGAATTCAGGTCTAATCTGAGTCTAAGCCTAGGGCTCTAACTACCATACCACCCTGAAAACCATTCCCCAAAGGATAAATGATCATAGGATGTAAACAAATAGCTCTCAGAAGAGGAATGTTAAGCTATTTTTAAAACATGAAAGAACATTATATATCATTAATATGAAAAATACAAATCAAAACAATTTTTACCCCAAACCAGCAAACTGGTAAAGATGATAAAAGATCTTGTTGGTCTGTGGAAAGACAGACAATTATACTTTTAACAAATGACTGAAATATCAATAACCCTTTGACCCAGAGATCTTAGTGCTGGGAAAATACTCCCAGCAAGGTAAAAGATAAAAGTACTCTAAAATATTCATTACACTTTTTGTGATAACAAAGAACTGGAAACAAAGTAGGTGTTCCACAATTGGGGAAATGCTAAACCAATTGTCAATGCTACTGCATTGAAGGAAATGACAGATATGAAAATTTAAGAAGCGTGAGATTTATGTGAACTGATGCAGAGGGCAGCAAGCAGACCATTAAAACAGTATACACAATGACTAAAACCATGTAAATGAAAAGGACAATAAAACAGAATACTGCACAACTGTAATGACCATGCTTGGGCTGGGGAAAGAACTGAGAAAAGGTACCTTTCTCTCTTCATTGAAAAGTTGAAGGGCTGTGGGTGTGGGATACTACCTCTATGGGCTGATGTGATAAAGGCATTGTTTGGTTTGGTTGAACCGTCTGTCTTGCTTTCATCTTTGTTATAAGCTAAGATTTGGCAGATAGGGAAAAAGACATATTACTAATGAATATGATGTAAAAGGAAAAGGCAAAGATGAAAATAAAATGGGGAAAAAACACAAGACAAAAGTTACTGGAGGCAAATGTAGTCTTGATGTAATATGTGTGTATATGTATTTCACCTATCAATTAAAGCTATCCCAAAGTAGAAAAAGTTGCCTTGAAGGGCAATTTTCTTTCCTCCCAATGGTTCAAGAAAGTAGAAGGGAAAAAAAGGGGGGGGAAAACTTTGTTCATTGGGGAAAAAAAGGAAATTTAATTTTAAAAAAATTGTTTATTTGCTGTTTTTAGTCTATTTGGTTATATTAACTGTTACATACTAGAGGTTTTATGTACAATTGCATTCCTTATTTTGCATGTATAATAAATTGGTTTTGATAGTTATTAAGTTTATAATTTAAAAATTCAGAAAATAATTGGGGCAGTCAGTTCTGGGAATTTCTAAGGTTCTCTGCCAGTTCTACATTTTTTGATCCTATGAATTCATAGGTTTAAAGAAAACAAATAGAATCTATTTTAGTTGAACTACAAAGTTCTTTACTTTTATTAAGGAAGTTTACTCCTATTAGACCTACAGCTAGAATATTTTGGGATTGACTATTCAGTTCATAGATCATTCAAATCCTTTCCTTCTTTCTGAATGCCTTCCCCAACTTTATTAGCAAGATAGTTCTTCATTTGGAAAGAGACAGTTCATAAGAAATGATTGCCAGATAGTAATGTAAAACAATTCAATAATTTCAAAAATCTCAGTTAAAAACAGAATGTGGGACAGAACCTAACATGGGGGACAGAACCTAATGTGGGACAGAAGAAGCTAACCTCCGCTGAGGATAGCCCAGCAGTAATCAGCCAGCACAGCACTCTGGGAAGCTGAGCCCAGTCCCACTCAACCAGAGGTTTTAGCCCTAAGGAGGGCCTGACCAACCACTGGCTGGAAGGACTTCAGATCACCAGCAGCTGTGGTGGTTTCCAGAATTATCAAAACGTGAGAGGGTGGAGGTCCTGGGGTGTGCAACCAGATTGCCAGAGTGTGTGGAGGCTTCAGAGAGGGCACCCAACTAATACCTTCGGCAGCTGAGAAAACCACAGCTTTTGGGACAAAGCTCCCCTGTCTGGTGGCAGAATCCTACTGTGGCAAAAAGCCCAAGGGTCAAGTGACGGAGTGGCGACATGAGCAGGCAAAGGAAGCAAAATAAACAGAGCACCCCAAGTTTATACTCCTATTTTGGGGACAAAAAGGATCAAAGCATAGAACAGGAGGAAAACAGTGAAGTCAAAACTCCTGCACCAAAAGCTTCAAAGAAAAATACAAGCTGGTTACAAGCCATAGAGGACCTTAACAAGCAAATAAGAGAAGTGGAGGAAAAATTGGGAAGAGAAATGAGAACGATGCAAGAAAATTATGAAATGAGAGTCAACAACAGCCTGACTGAGGAAAATAACACCTTAAAAAATAGACTAACTCAATTGGCAAAAGAGGCTCAAAAAGGCAATGAGGAGAAGAATGGCTTAAAAAGCCGAATTTGCCAGATGGAAAAAAGAATCTCAAAAGCTCAGCAAAGAGAATCATTGCTTCAGAATTAGATTGGAGCAAATGGAAGCTAATGACTTTATGAGAAATCAAGATGCTGTTAAACAGATCCAAACAAATGAAAGAATAGAAGGCAATGTGAAATATCTCATTGGAAAAACGACTGACATGGAAAACAGATCCAGGAGAGATAATTTAAAAATTATTGGACTACCTGAAAGCCATGATCAAAGTAAGAACCTAGAAATCATCCTCCAAAAAATTCTCAAGGAAAACTACCCTGATGTTTTAGAACCAGAGGGCAAAACAGAGATTGAAAGAATCCACTGATCACCTCCTGAAAAAGATCCCAAAAAGAAAACTCCTAGGAATATTATAGCTAGGTTCTGAAATTCCCAGATCAAGGAGAGAATATTACAAGCATACAGAAAGAAACAATTTGAATATTGTGGAAATACAATCAGGATAACACAGGATCTGGCAGCTTCTACACTGAGGGATCAAAGGGCTTGGAATATGATATTCCGGAGGTCAAAGGAGCTAGGATTAAAACCAAGAATCACATACCCAGCAAAACTGAGTATCATGTTTCAGGGGAAAATATGGTCATTCAGTGGAATAGAGGACTTTCAAGCATTCTTGATGAAAAAACCAGAGTTGAATAGAAAATTTGACATTCAGATACAAGAAGCAAGAGAAGCATGAGAAAGCAAACAGGGAAAAGAAATCATAAGGAACTTATCAAAGTTGAACTATTTACATTCCTACATGGAAAAACAATAATTGTAACTTATGAAACTTTTCTCAGTATGAAAACAGTTGAAGGGAATAGAAATATATATATATATATATATGTCTATATAGGAGAGTATATGAGCATATGAATACATATGTGAACGTGTGTATATATGTTTACAGGTATACATAGATAGAGGGCACAGGACCAATTTGATAGGAAGGGATGATACTTAAAAGGTGAAATTAAGAGGGGAGAGAGGAATATGAGAGGAGATGGGGAGAGACAGAATGGGGTAAACAACTATCTCATATAGAAGAGGCAAGGGAAAATGGTTACAATGGAGAGGAAGAACAGGAAGGCAAAAAGGCAAAATCTTATTCTCATTGAATTAGACTCAGGGAGGGAATGACATACACACTAAATAGTGTATCTCACCCTACAGGAGAGTAGGGGGGAAGGGGATGAGAGGGGGGGATGATGGAAGAAAGGGCGGGGAGGGAAGTTGGAAGTACCCACTTTTGAAAAGGGACAGGATCAAAGTAGAGAATAGAACAAGTGGGAGGTGGGATAGGAGGGAGGGAAATATAGTCTGTCTTTTACAATATATCTACTTTGGTAATGTTCTGTATAGCTACACATGTACAACCTATACTGAATTGCTTACCTTCCCAGTAAGGGTGGGTGACAAAGGAGGAAGGGAATGAATCTGGAATTCAAAGTTTTAAAAGCAAATGTTTATATATATACATATACTATTATTAATATTATTTTACATGTAATTGGGAAATAAAATATACAGGCACTGGGACATAGAGATCCACCATGCCCTACTGGAAAAGTCGAAGGGGGTATGGGAGAAGATATGGAAGAGAGCAGATTGGAGGAGGGGATATCCTGTAGGACCGCTATTGTGGGACAGTGGGTAGGGGAAAAAAGGGGGAAAAAATTGTAACTCAAAATCTGGCAGAAATGAATGATGTAAACCAGAAGTTAAGCATTTGAAAAAAAAACCCAGAATGTGGGAGAAAGGAGGAAGAACAATAGATAATGTTGAGAGCTTTTCAATACCTGAAAGCATGCTCCAGCTTAGGGTAGAATGGGAAACCAAGTTAGATCAGACAGTCACTAATTTTAAAAGCTGGAAGCCTGGCACAGAGGGGCAGCCATGAGTCAGCAATGGTTAATGCACCTTGGGAAAAACTACCCTACACAGCTCCAGAGATTTCAGGTATAACATCTACAAGGAAATCACAGACTATTAGGGATGGAAATAACCTTAAATATCATCAAATCAAGCCCCTCATTTTACAGATGAGGAAGGTGGGGCCCAAAGAATGTAACTTTCCCAAATTCACATAAGAAATTAGTGGCAAGAAAAAGAATGACTAAAATGTCCACATCCTTTTACCCAGAGATTCAACTGCCAGGCATAATCCCCAAAGAACATAATGACAAAAATTATATACAAATCAAAGTATTTCTAGAAGGACTTTTTGTAGTAACAAAAAAAAATGAGAAACAAAGAAGATGCCTATCAGCTGAGTAATAGTAACAAACTGTATGTGGCATATGAATGTAATATGGACTGTGCTGCAAAAAATAATAGAAAGGTTTGAAAATACTTATATGAACTGATGCAAAGTGAACACAACCAAGAAAACAATATTCACAATGCCTACAAAGAAAATGGAAACAACAAATACAAAATAATCAAAACTGAATGCTGTGAAATAATAATGAGCAACTTTGCTCCCAAAGAAGGGATACGAGAATACGCCTCTCCTCTACTTCTTTGCAAAAAGGCAGGGACTATTTTACAAAACACTGAATATAATGTCAGACTTTTTCATAATGTTATTTTGCAGAACTTTTTTCTTTATCATAAGGGATAGCTCTCTGTAAGAAGGGGGATAGGGTAAACAGTGGGAAATGCAGGTGATATAAAAAGGATATCAACAAAAATGTATTTACATTCTTTTTTTTTAAATGGCAGAACCAGGATTAAATCTCAAGTCTCTTTGCCTCGTGTCCTTTGTCCTATGATTTTTTCCATTAAATCCAACTACAATTCCAACTTCATTGTGTTGAAATATGAAGTTGAAATTGACAAAGTATCACTACAAAAACCATTTTACCTCTCTTTTGTGGCTAGGTGCCAAGAATGAATCCCAAAAGAAGAAAAATCTGAAGGGACTAGGAATGTCCACAAGAATCCTGACTAGCCCAGAACAACTGAATCACAGATTAGAAGGGCCATTTAGCAGGCCAGTCTATCCACCTACACAAGAAACTCTACAGAAGTCCCAAGTGGTCATCCATTCTCAACTTGAAGACCTCCAATCAGGGGGAGTCCAACTCCTGAGCCTGATTTGAACATGTCTTTCCCCAAGAAGAGCCTCTGATCCTGGAATCCCTCCATGGCCCAGGACACTTGACGATATCATAACAAAGCAACATACACATGCAGCACACTCCCTTTTTGGCACTGGGCAAATTCCTTACCCCTTCTTAATAGAACGCAATATTTCTAATTGAAAAAAATAATGCTGATTTTATTAAAAGATGTGAAATATCTCAAAATTACCTTCCACAAATGTGAGCTTCTATTCTATTGGCCTTCCTTAAAAACCCAAATAAATAATTTAGAACAAGTTAACTGACATTTATAGATCACTTGAAGTCTTACAAAGGGCTTTACAAATATGATTTCATTTGATCCTCACACCTTGAGGGCAGTACTTGCAGATATTATTAATCCTCATTTTACATATAAGGGAATGGAATTCAAAAGATTAAAGGACTCTTTAGAAGTCATTCAGCCTAAAGCCCTCATTCTACAGAAGAGGAAATTCAGAAGGTCCGCAGATGAAGGAAGCAACTTGCCTAGGATTCTTCTACCTCCAAATCCAACATTCTTCCTACTGCACCAAGCAGCTGAACCCACAAGACAGCAGGTCTAATGCTTGAAGGGGGCAGATACAGATGGGAGAACCGAGAGCCAAGAATGGCACCTTACTGAGAATTACATTGACAATTGTGTCAGGAAGTAGAACCAGCAAAGGGGCTGGTCAGAATAAGAGGAAGAAAATCCTGAAAATTTAGTTCTGCAGAAGCCAAAGTCAGAGCCAACCGGGCTAAATGTCATAGAGAAGTCAGAGAAAATAAAGGCTGAGAAAATGCCATTGGATTTTGTTGGTGCAAGCTGGTCAGGCTCAGCCTTCACCCACTCTGGGGAGTAGCTAAGGAGCCTTTAGTAGAAAGAGCAAAATGTGAATGGTTATTCATACAGTGGAGCCACATAGCACCAAATAATTTGTACCAATCCAAATGTACCTTTCTCTTGATGCATGTCATTGTTATTTTTGTGTCAAGTTCAAGAGTTTCCCTACCTCAGACTGTCTTCTCTTGTAAGCAGGCCAATTCTTTGTCTACTTCTAAGTAGGACTGCTTCGCCTAAATAACCCAGGGAAACTAAGCTTAGAATTTTGGCCAGAGCAGATCTCTACTGGGTTTATGCAATTAACTCTGCCAAGATTAGTACCAAAGTGGCCAAAGACAAATAGTGCAAGATCCCCTTGGAAGAAGTGTTGGAACAAGGTCCAATAGTAAGTAACTGGAATGTGTTAGGATCTAGGACCAACTTCATTGGCAGAGAAGGTTAAAAATGAGAACATAAATAGTTAGAGGTATTTATGTCAGGAGTAAAGGTCTGGAACAGCTCCAGAAGAGTCCTCTATTCCACAGAGGGAGAAGGGAGGCAAGATCCATCTAACCAAAGTGGGTGTTGGTTCTCCTAGGTCTTTGATCCAACCATACTGGCCCACTTTCAACTCCCTACATATGAAATTCCATCTCTTACCTTTCTACTGGAGGTCCTCATACCTGAAATGGTTTCCTTCTTCAATTCCATGACTCTCAGAATCACTGGCTTCAAGACTCAGTTCAAATGCCAACTTCTGCGGGAGACCACCCTAGTGTCCCTGACTGCCGGAGCTGTCCCTGCTCAGGATATCTTCAATCTACTCTGTAAGTGTCTTATACTTACCTAGCTCTTTATGTTATTTATATGTGGTCTCCCCTACTAGAATGTAAGCCCCTGGGTGGAGGAGGGGAACTCTTTTTTTGCCTTTCTTCGTATCTCCAGTTGCTAAGCACAATGCCTGGTATACACTAAGTGTTTAATAAATATTTGTTGACTGATTGTTAGATGAGGCACTGTGCAAAAAATGCAAAGATCCAATTAAGACCACCCTGATTTCAATCTGCTACAAGGATAGGGGGAAAAACACTTTTTTTTTAAAAGATTTTAAAATCTAGAACAAGGGGAAATCATAGTTGGGACTTTTGGACATAAGACTATCACTGAGGTATGTATTCCCTGGTTCCCTTCTGCTGAGCTACTAGAAACCCTAGATCCACTAGAGAACTGCTATATGGTTCAGTGGATAGAGCACTGGGCTTGAAATCAAGAGGACTCATCTTCATGATTTCAAATATGGTCTCTGTCATTTACTAACTGTGTGACCTTGGGCAAGTCATTTAATCCTGTTTGCCTCAGTTTTCTCTTCTATAAAATGAGCTGGAGAAGCAAATGGCAAACAACTCCAGTATCTTTGCCAAGAAAACCCTAAATGGAGTCACGAAAAGTCAGACACGACTGAAATGACTCAACAAATCAGTTCCAGGAAGTGGTTCCTGATCCCATTAAATTGTCAGTGCTCTCTCCTTCCTGAAAAATTGTCATATATATATATATATATATATATATATATATATATACATACATACTTATCTGTTTACATAATTTATCCTGTCCAGTGTAGGCTCCTTAAGGGCAGGACCTGTTACTCATTTTGTCTTTATATCTTAATGCTTATTGACCTGAACTGAATCAGATTCAAAAAGAACGAGGTCATTACCCCTATGAGACTCAACTTTTCTCATGGGCATACATATCTGGAGCCACTCCTTCATTTCTGGGACCACAACAAAGACCTCGAATCTGGTAGCACAAGATCTCCTGTCTGCATTGCTGGACTGTAGCCTCTGACAAATGCTACCAAACTTGTAATGTCCTTTTACAAGTGGGGGAAAAAATTGTTTACTGGCACGGAAAGGGTCTGAATGGTATCTCTCCCTCCTTTACTGGTACGCTGCTCTGCATTATTCTTATACACTTAGGATAGTCTAATTTAGGGGCAACTAGGTGGGGTAGACTGCCAGGCCTGGAGTCATAAAACCTCATCTTCCCAAGTTCAAATCTGGTTTCAGATGCTTACTAGTTGTGTGATCCTGGGCAAGTCATTTAACCCTATTTGCCTCAGTTTCCTCATCTTTAAAATAAGCTGGAGAAGGAAACTAAAAACAATTCTAGTATCTTTGCCAGGAAAACTCCAAATAGAGTCACAAATAGTTGCACGTGACTGAAAATAACTGAACAAAAATATTCTAATTTGCACTATATTTATCTGTGTAGCAATTAATTGTCCTAATACCCCTATTACACTCTAATTCCAGAAGAGTAGGGCCAATGTCTTATTTCTTTTTCCATACCTCCCAATCCCTGGCACAGTGTATTCATTATGTCTAGTAGGAAATGAATGTTTGAGGAATGAATCTTGCAATGAATGAATCTAAGTTTTCTTAAAGAAGGGTTGAGAGATGAATGTCCAGCTAGTCCTAGTAATTAACAAACATCCACATGTTGACTGCTGCCACCACCATCTCCTACCAAAATAAGCAGTCACCTGTGGGACTGGTGGATATCAAGTCAATGAGGCTTTATTAAGTGCTCACTATGTTGCAGGCACCATGCTGATCCCTGGGAATACAAAAAAGGGCAAAAAACAGTTCATTTTCTGAAGGAGCTCACAGTCTAATGGGAGAGACAGTATACAAACAAGGTACAGACAGGATAAATTGAAGATAATAGCAAAGGGAAGGTACAAAGATTTAAGGACTTGCAAAGACTTCTTATGGAAAAATGGGGCTCTAGTTGAGACTTAAAGGAAGGTAAGGAAGCCAGGACACAAATATAAAGATGGATTATAGTGGGGGAGAATGGTTAATATTGGGGGGGTGAGTGATTGTGAGGAGTAAGGTATAAGAAGACTGAAAAAATAGGAAAGGGACAGATTATCAAGGGTTTTAAAAGTCAAATAGGACTTTATATTTGATCCCGGAGGTAAACAAGAATCACTGAAGTTGAATGAATGGGGGCAGCAGGGGGACCTTGTGTTTTAGGAAGATCAATTTGAAAGCTGAGTCAAAGATAGACAAGAGTAGTGAGAGGGAAGGAGAACAACCAGCAGGCTATTGCAATAGTACAGGCACAAGGTGCTAAGAGCCTGAAGCAGGGTGGTGGCAGTATCAGGAAGGGAGGAATATTGGAGAGATGTTAGGAAGAACTTGGTGACCGAGTATATTAAAGGGGGAGGGAGAGAGTGAGGAGTCAAGGATGACCCTTAGGATGAAAGCCTGGGTGACCAGGAGGATGGTGGTACCCTCAATAGTAATTAGGAAGAGGCAGGGTTTGGAAAAAAGCTAATGAGTTCAGTTTTGTACATGTTGGCTGTCCTAGTTGGCTAGGAAAGGAAAATGGAAACCTTCCTGGTGTGGCACTAGTTCAGAAAGGAAAAGACATCATTATGGAAGCACTGTGAGAAATAATTGTTAAGAAATTCCAGGAACAGGCGCAAGTATTGGTACAGATAAAAATGAAAAATTGCTATCCAAAAGAATTTCGACTTTTAGTTTAAATTGTGTATTTAGATGGTTGTTTTACCTTCTTCCCCAAAACACTTGTTTTTTTTAAACCCTATTGTTATTAAAAAAAGCTATAGATGACTGTTCAAAAATCTAGAATATTAATTATAACTTCTAATTATATGGTATTAGAATACATATAATCATGAAATCTTTTTAGAAAAGTTTTATATATAGAACATAACTAACAATGAATTAGAATAACAGAATCCTACAATGTTAGAACTAGGAGAGACCTTAGAAATTCTCTAGTTCAACCCTTTCATTCTATAGAGAAGGAATCTGAGGCCCAAAGAGGTGACTTTCCCAATGTCACACAATTTAAGTTGTTAGCAAAATGAAGACTAAAACCCACCCTCCCTAACTCCCAATTCTTTCTTTCTTTTTCTATAACTACAAATTAATGCTTATATTTTGAGGAAATTGTTGTTGGTGCTGTTGGTCCTTCATTTTCAAAGAGCACCAACGATATGAAGGTGACATCCTGACTTGCTCGTGAATTGGCTTTAAGTGAAACAGAGTCACACAAAGTTATCAGCCTCACTCACTCTTCCAGGGTGAATAAAGTCCAGTGGCAGGACAAAAATCAAGATGACTGGCTGGGATGCAGCAGATGACCTTCTTGGCCACTGGAACAAATTGTTCTCATCTGCCCATTGCATAGGGGAAGTCTTCACATGCTTGAGGTAGACATCCCTGTAACTCTTTGATGGGAAAAGTGATGAATGTAAAGGCTTGCTAAAGTAACCTTAAAGTTATTCCATGACACACTTAAAGTAAAAAGGGATAGTCATTTAGGTGACCTGTTTCATTATACAATTTATGGAAAGACTTAGAGCAAGGTATTATGGCATTGTTGAAAGACTATTGAACCAAGCAACCCAGGCTCTTCTCTGGTCTCTACTCTGCCACGGCAACATGGGATACTGGAAACAGCACTGGGGCTGGGTGACAGAAGACCTATCTTTGCTATTATAGGTTCTCAAGATCCTTGGACCCCAGCTTACACTGCTCTTGCCCCTATACAAACATGCTACTTCTATTGTTATCCATGTGACCTTGTAGAAAGTCATTTAACTTTCTTAGTCTCAGTTTCTTCACTTATAAAACAAAGGAGGTTGAACTAGATGATCTCTCAAAATTCCTTCCATTTGGCTAGCTGTCATGGCTCACACAGCATCCAGGGAAGTCAGTCCCTTTAAATACCAACTGTCCTTTAAAAAGCAGCATTGGTTGGGAAGACTTGTATAAACTGATATAGAGTGAAGTGAGCAGAACTAGGAGAACAATTTATAAGAACAACACTGGAAGGGCAAGGAATTTAGAAAGACTTAACTCAAATCAGCAAAATGACTAAACATCATTCCAGAGGATTTATATGAGGCATGATACTCACCCTCCTGACAAAGGGGTAATGGAATCAGTACAGAATGAAACCCATATTTTTGGACATGGACAAAACAAAAATTTGTTTTGCTTGACTATAACCATATGTTGTAATTTTTCACATTAGAGGAAAGTAAATTAGAGTGAGAGAAAACTGTCATTAAAAAAAACAAAACTTTTTTTAAAGGAAGTAGCTTGATCTACTTTTATGGATACAATTAACCAACCATCCCCTCTTTTCTTTCTGCATTAGTACATGAAACCTGACTTACACAATGGTATTTGGATCTAACCCCATCCCAGTTCTTCCTGATTCCAACTCCCACCCCCACCTCACGCCCCCCCCCCCAATGTGTTGATTCTTGGATAACTGCTCAGATTTGTGAATGACCTTGCAGGTCTCAGACCCCTGATCAGTATTGCAAGGGGTAATCAGCTCCTTATTGAAGGCTAAGTCCCAGGGAAACTGTGTGAAAGAAAGGTGCTTCCTCTTTGTGACCCCCATCTTAGAAAGGAATCTTATTGGGATTCCCCAAATGAGATGATATGAAATCCTCTTCCCAGGCAGAGTATATATGGGATTTTAAAGATAGTTTCAGGAGGATTTCCTAAAAACATTTATTTTCCTTTTTTGTCATCTTTGCTACCTACTCTGATAGGTATGATATAGAACCTCAAAATTGCTTAAAGTTCTATTTCTCTGATTAGTAGTGGTTCAAGGTATTTTTTCCATATGGCTATATATAGCCTAGGTTTTTTTTTATAAACTGATAAGTAATGAAGAGCAGAACCAGAAGAATAATTTATACAATAACAACAACACTGTAAAAATTTTGAAACCTATAAGAATTATGATTCATACAATGACCATTCATGATTCTAGAGGAATGATGATGAAACATACTATCAATGACAGATGAGAGATTTTAGGGTACAGAATGAGATGTATATATTTTTACATACGACCATTGAGGAGATTTGTTTTGCTTGACTATGCATATTTGTTACCAGAATTTTTTTCCTTTTTTCCTTTTCCAATCAGGTGAGGAAAGGGGCAGGAAGGAGATAAAATGGATTTAGATAATTCTTTTTTAATAGGGGTGGGGGGAGGGAGGCATTACAGATGCGAAATATGTCATACACTTTCAAATGAGGTCACTAAGAAAGTTTCATTTAACTGTTTTACTTTATTACAAGAGATTCTCTAAGAGTAGCTGTAATCTGTAAATGTTTGGAATGTTAAAATATGTCAAAATGTGGAAGGAGAAAAAAATTATTAAGTAAAGCTACATAGTAGAAAGCTTTGGCTTTGGAGTCTAAAGACATGGGTTCAAATTCTACCTCTCCCCTGTGTGGCCTTTGACAAGTCATTTTGACTTCTTTTGGACTCAGTTTCCTCACATATAAAATGAAAAGGTTAGAGTAGCTGGCCTCTGTCTCTTTCATTTCTAAATCCTATGACTCAGAAACCAGAGGAAAAAACCAATATTAGATAAATAATTTAGGCTCATGGATCTAGAACTGAAAGGGACCTCAAAGACTATCTACTATACTTCCATTCTTCAGATGAGGAAACAGAGGATGATGGAAGCTGATTGACTGGCCAAAAAAGAGGCAGCAAAACGGTCAAGGACTTGGTTTCCTCCTTCATCCTCAGCTGGCTTGTCTGGAGCTTGTCTTACTGACCTCTACTTTGATGAGTCACATATTGCTCCACGTCCAGCCTTTCCTCTCTTCAAAGTCTTAACCCAATGGTTAATAACTTCAAAAATATACTATCCTACACCCTTTACTCCCTTGTCCTATTTACCATTCACACCTAGGTTACTCTCATCATCTGACTTCTCTACTTCTATTTACATACCACCAAATATGGAGTCCTGCCTTCATGTCATGTCATTATTTCATCTGAAGTATTAATATGCAATGGTATAACAATAAATTACAGTTATAAGAACAAGACTCTGGTAGTGGGCCTCTCTGAATTTAGTGGCAAAAGCACCATATTAGGAGTCTGATGACCTCGGTCAGAATCTTTCGTAACCTTTCTTTTGCAAAGAAGATGAAGATGCTTTCAAAGACTTGTTACAACTACATAGTGAATAAAAGGATTTGAGATGGTACCTTTAGAAGTGAAGGAAGAATCATCTGCCATTACAATGAGGGTTTGAGGGGCCACTGGTTGTGAGTTGTTTCTCTCAGCTAAAATAATGTACGTAATTTCCCAGGATTTTGTCTTACTATTAATTTCATTGTTAATGAAATGTCTATTTGGTAATTTTAATATTTAATTAATCCTAAGAGATTATAGGATTTAACAGAAATATGAATAACTACTGATGGGAAATGAGGTTTCTCCAGTTTCTTTAATATGTAATAATTTGATGAACTTGGTTGAGTTTAAATAACTAAGAAATGTTGAAATATTATTAATGAAGAAATATATAAACATTTATCTGAATTATCCTAGAGGTTAGAATATGATTAAATATAGGAATGGGCCAAGTAGCAGGCAGAGGGGTAACCTATAATAAGGCTGATGACTTTGTAACCCTATTACACTTTAAAAGAGTATTATGAGGAAAGTTGCATACATATTATGTTCATTTTGCAAATGAAGAAATTTACTTAAGATCAAGCAGCTGGAAGAAAGCAATACTAGGAATAAAACCTAGATCTTCTTACTTCAAATCCAACACTTACTCTACAAGCTGCCTCACAAAGTCAACTCTGTCCTCTTTCAAAACTCTAAAACAAGAGAAATTTCTCATCCATAAATGAAAAAAAAAACCTGCAACTAGGTCAGAGAGAGGGCAACTAGGTGGTTCAGTAGATAGAACATGAGATCTAGAGTCAGGAAGACTTCTTTCTGAGTTCAAATCCAGCCTCAGATACTAGCTGGGTGACCCTGGGCAAGTCACTTAATCCTGTTTGCCTCAGTTTCCTCATCTGTAAAATGAGCTGGAGAAAGGAATGGCAAACCACTTCAGCATCCTTGCCAAGAAAACCCCAAATGACATCAGGAAGAATCAGACACAACTTAAAAACAACTTAACAAAAGTGTGTGTGGAGGGGGGAACCTTTTAAACTGCCTTTGGAAGCTAATGGTTTTTACTCTGAAAGAAGATCATGTACCTTTGTAAAAAGGGTCTCTACCCACCAAAATGAAAAACACTCAACTGCTCACTCCCTGACCCAGCTAAAGTCTCCAGCTAAATACTTTCATCTTCCCCTTCTCCCATTCCCAATGTCAAAACTCTACGTCACTGTGCTGGCACACTTGGACATGCTATCCTCTGGTTTTTCAAAGGCTGTCAACCATCCCTCTCCAGGTGCTACCCACACAACTATTTACCATTCCAGCAGCTCTTCTTCCCAAGCACTCCGTTCTCTAATCAGCTAACCTGAGCTGCCCGGGGCAAAATCAGATGGGCTTTCTTTTGATGGAGAGCCATATATATGAAGCTAGTGTTTGTACACAGCTTTCTAAAGCTGCTTTCCATTTCCAGGCCTGGTGACACTGATAAAATATTTTTTTCTAATTGATTTCAAAAAATAATTGAGACCATTATTTTGTCAAAATTCTCTGATGTCAGTGAACAAGTAGTGCATTCACCTTTGTTCTACTGAGGAGAATCTCAGCTGAGCCCCAGAATACATCTGACAATGCCTTCCAGTTTCATTTTACAAACCTCAAAAAAACCAAAGCCTTTCATAATACCAGCTCTTGAATGAGAATATAGCAGGACTAAGTATAATTGGTAACTGCAACATAAAAAACGGCTTTTCCTGATGGTGGCCTGAATTGTGAGTGACGTCCTTTTAGTAAAGGCTGTAGAGCCAGGAAGCCCTGGGTTGAAGGCCCCCATTGACACGTCATGGCTGTGACTCTGGGTCGGTCACTGAGCCTGTAGGACCAGAGCTGCTTTTTGCTTCTTGTTCTATCCCCAGTGCTTTGGCACATAGTAGGTGTTCACTTTTAATTTCACTGTTAATGACTTGTCTTCAGTAACTTTATATTTAATTAATCCTAAGAGATTACAGGATTTAATATAGAAAGAGATATGAATAACTACTACTGGGAAATGCAGTTTCTCCAATTTACTGAATATATAATATTTAGTGACTGATAGGCAACTCTCTAAAACTGTAAGTTGCAGGGAAGGTAACACCCTCCAATAGTAGAGGGAGTCTCTTCATGTAGGAGGTCCCCACATCAATCCAACTCCAGGTCTAATCCACGTCACCATCATAACTCACTTGTACAGCACTGGTAGGGCTTTATCAGGTTACGAAACATCTTCCCTCTCAATTCTTCAAATGAGAGGCAACAGTGAGGATTCAAACCCAGGTCTGCCAATCCCAAATTCAGGTCCTTGTCCCTTATTTGACACAACTTCTATAAGACTGTTTAGGGCACTGGGCCCAATTCATATCCAGGGATCTCCCGGACTAATAGGCATTTCAAGCATTCTCTGGTTCTCAAGATAACAGAAAGGTACTATACCACACTATTTAGTGTTTCATTTTACATGGTCATGTCTCCTAATTGACTTTTTTTGCAATGGGTGCCTACATGTGTGCGCGCGTACGCATGTGTGTGTCTGTGTATGGTGAATGTCTGTCTCTCTCCTCTTGTGTTTTACTTAGGTCAGGATTTCAAAGGCAATAAGGTCCCATTACCTGTTTTTCTTTAATTGAACTGAAATAAGTAAAGAATGATGGCTACAGACTGGTATTAATTAAGGAAAGTTTCCTGGAAGAGACAATCTTTAGTCACGCTGTAAAGGAGGGGAAGGGTGGAGCATGGTAGTCAAGGAAGCAGGCAGGGTTGGTTTCTCCACTCTCCAGAAGTGAAACATGAGGCAGAAAGCAGAAACATATAGCAAACATTTTTCTTTTTGCCCACTTGAGAGGGAGGGAAGATCAATGGTCTGATTTCTTGGAAACTCTACAAAGAATAATACTGGTTTCATGGGGCTATCTTCTTCTTACTACTTAGGTATCTTTGGACCCCAGCTGGCCTGACTTTCATTTGAATCAGATGAAAAGATGTCCTCCTCCCACAATAACAGGTCAAAGTCTCTCTAAAGGCAAAGGGAAAAAAAATAAGGCAATTTGCATGATCATTTTATTTGCATAGTCAAAGACAGGCATTCAAACCAGGTGTAGTAGAAAAGAATATTAAACTAGTAGTCAATCTGTTTGAAGCCCCTAGAAACTTTGGCTTAAATTTGTTTTTAAAAGGTACATTTGGATATAAACTGAGATTAGTCTTTAAGCTGTTTCATATAGAAAGACAGTAGGATGGTTTAGAGGAAAAGAGTGTATTCTAATGGGGGAAAGAGCTAGATTCCAATGCCTGATCAGTCCCATGACCTTAGTCAAGGTTCTGAGCCTCAGTTTCCCCATCTTTTATTAACTACCTATATGCGGTCTTTAAAATGATAAAAGATGGAAAAAGTGATTTTTAAGGTACCTTCCATCTCTAATTCCTATGGTATCTGATTGAGAACAGAGTCTTACTAAGTCATTAGCTGCTGCTCTGGCTAACCCTCCTCCTTCTCCCAAAATAAACTTCCTGGGTTGCAAATGCTGCTGCCCCCCCCTTCCACCATCTTACCCCAACCCACCCTCCCCCAACGTTAGTCCACACTCATCCTTTTCCTCTACAATATCAATTGCTTTCATCTCTCCATAGTCTCAATGGACTCCACTTTTTGGACCATTATGTTTCTTCCACAGTATCTCCGAATCATAGATTGAGAATTCCAAAATACCGGAGAAGTCACCTGGTCCAAAGACTTCATTTTGTTGTCGTTGCTGGTCAGTCCTTTTCAGTTATGTCTGACTTTTCATGACCCCATTTGGGGTTTTCTTGGCAAAGATACTGGAGTGGGCTGTCATTTCTTTCTCCAGCTCATTTTGCAGATGAGGAAACTGAGGCTAACAGGATTAAGTGACTTGCCCAGAGTCACTAAACTAGTAAGTTTCTGAAGTCGGATTTGAATTTGGGAAGATGAGTGTTCCTGACTCAGGCCTGGCACTCTATCCACTTTGCCACCTAGCTGCCCCAAAGACCTCATTTTACAGAAGAGAAAACTGAAGCCAAGAGAAGTTAAATGCTTTGCTCAAATTCACACAGGGAGAAAACAGATGGCATTTCCAGTATACAGTCCCAGGTCCACTAAATCTAGGGTTTTTTCTCCTAAAGCTCTACCCCTCTCTTTTTCTTTCCATTGTCCCTTTAAATCCCAGCCCTATATATTATGCTCTCGTATTTCTCCCCTTCTTCCTTCCCTCTATTCTTCGATTTTTTGATGTTCACTGGTTCTCCCTCCAGAGAATACCCTAATCTTTGATCCTTATCTTTGTCCCCCAGATCTTCCACCCTGAGTCCTCATATCTCTGGGGGTTCCATGAGGGCAGGGGCAGTCTCTCCAAAGAAGCTTAGTCACAAACTCACACACACACACACACACACACACTCACACAGACACACAGAAACACACACACACAAGTCTCAATCTCTCTCTTGTCCAAGGACACCTCCATCTCACAGGACAATGATCTGACATGAAATATACAACATGATAGAAAATGCTCTTACTTATTCTGTCCTCTTACCCCTGCCCCACAATGGTCCCTTCCCAATCTCCCTCTTACTGCCTCAAACTTCCTCACCATTCCCCTAATCACTCAGCTATGAACACTTGGGAGTCTTCCCTCTTTTTTCTCTGCATTAAATGAGATAATAATGGTTGTCAATGTAATAGTTTATATACATTTGTTATTGTCATTACTATCTGCCATCAAGCACCAAGTCTTAGCAATTCTTCCTCAAGAGTGGCTTTGAAATGTGCTGCCTTGGCTTCCATTTCCAAGATTACCAGTCCTGTCTTTCTTTATACTAACGTTACTGGCTAGCTAAGCCATCAATTACAATTAGGCCACCCAGTCATGGTTTTAATTAACTGTTATATCCTGGGTTGACCTGATACTAATTCACAGTTCACTGGGGCAATGATCAGGAATGGTGGAAGGCAATATATTCATTGTCTCCCTCAGTGACTTAAGGTTTCCCCCCTCAAAACTTCCAGAAGGGGGAAGGGAAGGGTACCTGGGTATCCCCAAATAGGAAATTGCTCCCCTTTTCCAAATGACCCTGTGTAATTACTGCCCTAGAAGTGACCCTTGCAACACTGAAACTTCTTGAGTACCTTACACTAATCTGACTCCATTACTCCTAAATGTATATGAGACCAGCATTCAGAAACATCTTTGAACACTTTGTCTAAACCATTTGATAAAAAATTTATTAAAGACAGACAGCAGATAAAACCAGTCTGGGACTGAACAAAACATTGAGGGGAAACTGCCAGTAGTTTGTACAGTTTCTCTTTGAAGACCTCTGGTCTGATTTAACAACACACAGACACAGACACACAAAGACACACAGACATACACACCCCATCTGCTCACATAACAAAGGAATAGTAGCCCAAAGGATGTCATTAACAATAATAAAAACAACTCTCATTTATATATTCCCCTTTCTTCAGAAATCAGTGTTAACTATTCTATATCACAGATGGGGAAACTGATTCAGAAAGGTTATGGATGGTCACATGGCTAGCTATTTGGATACGTAAACCCAGGTCTTTTGACATCAAAATCCCAGCACTCTCTCCACTATACCACAGTCATCCACTCATCCACCAGCAGCAGCTGGACACCCAGGAGGCATTCCTCTACCTTTGCTTTACAAGGTTTTGCTAACACAGTAAGATTTCAAAGTGCAGCAAGAAATTTATCAATAGAAATCAAATTAACTATAATCCTTCCAGCTCTAAAGCTATGATCCTATAATTATATATGTGTTATATACATATATGTATATGTATATATATAATAAAATATATTTTATATATATATGAGAGAGAACTCCCCACACACACAGACAGGTCCAATACACTGAGCCATATGTGATCATCCAGACACCACTTAATGATCTTCAGCAAAAGAGAATGTACCAGATCTCCTCAGGCAGCCTCTTACTTTTAGAGATCTTACTTTTCACAGTTAAGTGTTCATAAAAGCTGTTTGTAAATCAAATTGTATTAATATCTTAAATCTTAGGATGGAATTTTTAACTGGAGCATTTAACATTCAAAGAAATTCCATCCTGGAATGAATTCTTTTGTAAACTCATGAATTATTTTGGAATGCAAAAAAACAGGGCCACAAGATAATGTAATCATCTGCATAAAGCCTGTGCTAGTATGTTTGCAAGTCTATTTATGTGTATATTTAGTGCATCTTCTTAAAAAATTTGGTCAGATAAGCATTTTCTCAGCCTCAGCTGGGAGGGGCCTCAGAACTCATGTAGTCCAAACAGTACCTGAACAAAATCCCTTTATAATATAATAGTAACTGTCACTTACGTAGCAAACTAAGGTTGGCAAAGCCCTTTATGAACCTTCTCCCATTTGATCTTCACAATAACCCTACTGAGATAGGTCCTTGTATCCCCATTTTATAGATAAGGAAACAAAAAGGAAACAAAACTTTAGAGAGATGAAGTATCCAGCGTCACACAGCTAGTGACTGAGGTGGGATCTGCTCTGCACTGAAGTTTTCCCCAGGCCAGGACTTCATCTACTCTGCCCAACCTGGCTGGTGCGGCTAGGTGGAACAGAGCATAGAGTACTAGGCCTGGGATCAGGTAGACCAGAGTTCACATTATGTGACCCTAGGAGAATGACTTCATCTGTCTGCCTCAGTTTACTCAACCATAAAATGGGTTGTGATGAGAATCAAAGGAGATAGTATTTATAAAGCTTAACACGGTGTGTCTATAAATGCTTGTTTCCTTCCCTATTCCATTTTTGTTGCAGTCATTTTTCAGTCATGCCCAACTTTCATGACCCCATTTGGGATTTTCTTGACAAAGATACTGAAGTGGCTTGTCATTTCCTTCTCCAGCTCATTTTACAGATGAGGAAACTGAGGCAGAGTGAAGCTAGTAAGTGCCTGAGGCTGGATTTGAACTCAGGTCTTCCTGATTCTAGGCCATCTAGCCACTGAGCCATATGTGATCATCCAGACACCACTTAATGATCTTCAGCAAAAGAGAATGTACCAGATCTCCTCAGGCAGCCTCTTACTTTTAGAGATCTCTAATCATTAGGAAGCTTTTCCTTACAGCAATCCTAAATCCAGCTCTTCTATATTGCCTACCTTTTGTTCCTAATTCACTCCCTGGGGCCAAGTAGTCCAAGTCTGATCCTATTTCACATGACAGCCTTCTAAATACTTGAAGACAGTCTTCATTCCAGGCTAAACCTTCTTATTTCCTTTAAAGGATTCCATTGGGTTCAACATATACCCACCTCCATCAGTGCTCTATCAATGTCTGCTATTATTATTAATTATTTTTATGAATATTATGTTGAGGATACAAAGACAAAAACAAACCAACAAACAGCCCTTGTTTCAAAAAGCTTACATTCTAACCAGAGAACTAATCATTTAGGGTAGAATCCAAGGTCCCTTCCAGCATTCTAGATACCTTCTCTGAAAAGTTTTTTACATTTACTTCCTAAAATGTGGGGGCAGAACTGAGTAAACACAACACCATAGATGCAGTATGACCATATTTAAAACCATTTCATCGTGGCAATAATGCATAGGGCCTTAAAACCTCCACCACCACCACCCCCCTCCTTTTTATAAAAAGTATTACTACCTCTGTGTATTGGATAAAAGTGTTCCTGGCTTTGCCTTCCCAGAGCTGAGTACAGAATTGCACGATAACGCCAAACAGTTCTACTATCTAAGCAACATAACATATTCCATCTGAAGCCTATGCACCTTTTCAAAAGAAAGGCACCATTCACTCCTCCAAATAAAGAAGCTCAGTTCTCTTTTCCCAGTTAAAAAGAAGTACATACTCATTCTATGGGAGCAGTAACACTTCAATGTTATTTTTAAACATTTAAAGACTTCAATTTTGGCTTTTATTTTCAGGGAACAATAACTACAAAACAGGGCCACTTTCATGGTAAAAATGATTTCCCACAGAGCAAACAAGGTTCCTCAGAAATAAAACTGATACGGATTAAAAATGCTTCAAGTCGCATAAAATCCGAAATCAGGCGGAGTTTTGTTGTTTTTTTTTTTTTAATGAAAATTTCTCCATCAACAGTTTTGAGCCTCTGGGGTCCCCCCTACTTCTATCATCAAGTAAAACATGCCGCCTCTTAAGGTTTTATTTAAAAGTAAAATCTTCTATTTCTCCTCTCATTAAACTCGGTAAGATTTGGCAACAGTCGTTCTAAATTAGCGCTTGGTCCTCGAGTTATCCCCAAAGGCTACAAAAGGCGACATTTGGCCCAGAGCCTGGAGCATAGCCAGCCAGAGGCTCCCAGGGCGTCCAGCGGAGGGAGGAGGGGCGAAGGGGGGGGGTGCTACATTTGGCCCCTCTGGCCAAAAGGACCACTCCTCAATCACCATCTATTCCGCCTCCAGTTAAACCCCCACCCGGACTGGGCTGCAGCGCCGCCCGGATCTCTGCGGGGCGGGGGATTGGAGGAGAGGGAGGAGATGGAGGGAGGAGAGGGAGAGCAAACACCTGTGAGCTGCGGCTGCGGCTGCAGCAGCGGCGGCGGTGGCTGCTGCGGCTACGGCCGAGGCAGCCTAAGCCACCCGCCCCCGCCGAGCCACAGGCGGCCAGGCCGGGCGGGCCCCGTGCACCTTGCACCGAGAAGAAAGTCCAGAGAGATAGCACCTCCAGAAATCTCTCACGCCTGTTCCCCTACGCTCAGTAAGGGCCAGCACCAGACTCCCCCACCCCAACACACACAGATACACACGCCTGGAGGGGCGACGTTTGCAACCAGCAAATAAAGTTCATCAATCCCGAAGTTTTGTGTTATTCCCCCCGCCCCCATTTCCCGGGTTCTCCCTCCTCACCTCCCGCCCCCAGCACATACACACATGCATACATACATACATACATACACACACAGACACACACAGAGATCAGACACACTGGCGGCCAAGCTGGCTAGTGCCCCGGCAGAGCCGAAGTGGGATGGAGGGCGATCTGGGGACCCATGGGAGGAGGAGGAAATCACACACACACACACTCACATATACCCCCACAAGAGCCACAAGCAATTTGTTTTTTTAATGAAAGAAAAACAAAACGAGGCTTTTCTGGTCCTGGGTGAGGAGATAAGAGGAGGAAAAGGGAAGGGGGTGTTGCTAACTTGGTTAGGTCCAAGCAGGAGAATCTGGGGGAGGGGCTGTCTGGGAGACACCTGAGACCCCGCCCCACCTCCCGAGGCAGGCCAGGGCCTTTGAGCCACTAAGGTCGGCCTAACCACCACCACCACCCCCCCCCCGCCCTTCCCCAGGAGAACAGGAACGGGGGGCGGGGGAGATGCATACAGAGGGGCACGGGAGGGGGTCGGCGATCTTGCACTTACCGGCAGGTCCACGCTCACTTCTGTCCCATCAAGCAGGAAGACCCGGCAATAGAGAGCCGCCTTGCCCACTCCGGCCGCTGGAATGTGGACCGCGGCTCCCCCGGTGAGCACGGGCCCGCAGCCGGGGGGGAACACGCTGCCCCCGGGGGCAGCTGGCAGGGGAGCCGAAGAGGCCCCCCGAAGACCCCCGTCCCGCTCGTCTCCCAGCCTGCCGGCCCCGCGCCCAGCCGCTCCCCGCCCGTAGCGCTGCATCGACCGCCGGCCAAAGGTCCTGCGCAGGAAGCTCAGCATCCTGGGGCGCCCCCGCACGGCTGCCCGCCACCTGGACCCCCTTCCCGCGCTTGCTGCCCGCACGCCCGGGCCCGCCGCCGCTCCCGGGATGCCGCCGAAGCTGTCAGCGCTCCAGCCCAGGCCCGGGGGCTGCTGCACGGCCCGCGGCCGGCCCGGGCTGGCTCGGGGAGTGGGGCCGAGTGTGCGCGCAGGGGTGCGGACTGGGCTGGAAAGGAGAGGGTTTCCCCGCCGTCTCTCGGTGCAACCGGTAGTCCCAGCTGCTCCGCCTCCCGGAGGAAAAGTCCCGCCAATGCTGCCGCCTCCGCCGCCGCAACAGCAGCTGCAGCAGCAGTCGTTCTTGGGACTGCAATGCTGCGAGGCTGGATTCCTGGCTCCCTCTGGTCTCCCGTGCCTTCCCCGCGTGGAGGGGCGGGGGAGGAGAGGGGGAGGGGAAGGAGAGGGATGAGTGGTCGGAGCTGGGCGGCCGCCCTGGGTTTCCTCGGGTTCCCTTCCCCGGGTGGGGAGGAAGGGAGGGAGAGCGGACGGCTCGGCTGCTCCTCTTTCTCACACCACCACAGGAGTGCACAACTGGAGAAAGGCGCCTGCGTGCTCCTGGCGAGCGCCAGCACACACTCGCACACACCATCCACGAACCCTCCCCTCCCCTGCAGTCACGCCCCCGAAGTGGAGAACCTAGTATTTCCTTGGCATAAGCCAAACAACCATCGTGGAAACGTGACTTGCCCCCCCCCCCCCCCCCCCCCCCCCCCCCCCCCCCCTTTCCCCTCTGGTTTAGCTTCCTCTCTGCTTAGCGAGGCAGCTGTTCTTGATATTGCAGTATTTACTCTTTTGGGTTTGGACTAGACGTTTACACCCTAAATCCATGCCACCCCCTGCAGGCGAATACCTTCTACTGCTGTGCTTGTGTTCAGGCGTGTACGCATAGACTTGGGTGTACCTAGACGTGTTTCTGGCACCCCAAGATCCTTCCGAAGGAATCCTTATAGGTGGGCGTGTGAAGGAATGAACTCCGGGCTGGAGTGAATATCAGCGCCCTGCGGCTTTTTTCCTTTTCTACTCTGCCCCTCAACCTGTCCTGGCCTTCGTCTGGAAGCTGTTGCTTAATCTGACTGCTCATTGTATTTAAGATTAACAGTGTGACAAGTGAAGTCAACAGGCGTTTATTAAGAGTCTGCTGTGTGCCAGGAATTGTGCTAAACCCTAGGGATATGTATGTTTTTTAAAGATAAAACCAAAAAAAAAAAAAAAAACAATCCCTGCTCTTAAAGATCTCACAATAGAATGGGGGAAGATACCATTTAAACAACTATGTGCAAACAAGCCTTTCCCAATCTCCCTTAATTCTAGTGCCTTCCCTCTGTTGGATTATCTACAATTTATCCTGTATATAGTTTATTTATACATAGTTGGTTGCATCTTGTCTCCCCCATTAGCCTGTGAGGTCCTTGAGATTAGAGACTATTTGTTCCTATCCCCAGCCCTTAGCCCAGTGCCTCGAATTTAGCAAAGGCTTCTTGACTGACAAGAAAATTTAGAGGTGATCTCAGGCAAGCTAGTATTAAGGGGGATTGGAAAAGTTTTCTTGAAGAAGATGAAATTTTACCTGAGACTTGAAGGAAGCAAAGGTGCACAAGGGCCTCATTTTGTTTGATATGAGTCAGATAATTATCGATCAACAAGTATTTATCAAATGCCTGTTCTCTGTACCTACAAGTCATCTTTTTGTATCAACATTCTGTGTCCATCTCAAAGCTCCAAAGAATATAGTAAAAGAAGTGGAGGTTATCACCTCATGGAATTAATGAAGCATTCAGCATGCAGAATACCTGTCCAAAGATAAGTCTTTCTTTAACCATATCCGTGCCAGGTTTCGAAGTGAAGAGTTCTCTGCCCCTGTTGGGATCCAACTCCAGCCCTATATCATTATAGGTCACATGAAATCAGGCCTTCTTGGTTGATTCAGGTTGTCTACAGAAGGCTACTACAATGTATAAGAACTCTTGGTCTCTAAATAATGTGAATACTAAGTAGTCTGGTATTATGTAAGTCATCTGACATCCTTGGGCAGTGGTTTCCTGAAGAAGAACAAAACTGACACCATCTTGGAGAAAGCTTGACAATTAGGACTGATATGACAAGAACATTCTTAGGAAATTAAAGGGACCAATTTGAGGCAAATTGTTTTGTAAAACATAGATATTACAGAATTAGAATGAAAACATATAAACCACAAAATATTATGTAACATCTTTGACATTTTTCTCACCATCTCGTAATATTACCATTCCTCTTCCCCTTCCTCAAACCTATAAATATGTAAAGCTGTGCCATGTAAAACTGGAACAGTGTTCAAAGAAATCTGATTCTTTCTCCTTACTAGTACAAGTACAGTCCCTTGGTTTATGTGACTTTGTTTTTGTTATTTTTTTTTACAGTGGGCTGAGGAGTATTATGCGACATAAATGCTGATAATCCAGGATTGCAATTCCAATCAAAATATATCTGCAACAACAACAAAAAGAAATGGAAATGGTTCTCATACTGCTTACCTCACCAGGTTTTTATGAGAAAAACACTTTATAAATAGAAAAGAGACATATAAATGTTAGAAATTACTATCATTATTAACTAGGAAGAACACATAAGATCTAAAAAGAGTTAGCTTTTGGTTCAATAAAAGGGAAAACATTCCAACAATTAGAGCTGTCCAGAATTGGTGTAAAGCACTGGAGCAAGGAAGTTTCGCATTGCTGAAGGTGTTCAAGCAGAAACTGGATAGCCACTTGTTGGGGATATATATGATCATAGATTTCCATTTCTTCCAACCCCTTTATTTTACAAATGAGAAACTGTGGCCCTAGAGAGAGGTTAAACAACTCACCAAATGTCACAGAAACAGACAAGATTTGAACCAAGGTCTTTTGAGTCCCTTATCAAGGTTCTTGCCACTGTACTATCTTGCCTTTCCTGAATGTAAATTTAGATTTAGATACAGGTTGAATGGAAGATGATGTCCACTAAGGTCTCTTCCAGTTCTGAGGTTTTGTGGTATTAAATGTTGAAAATTATAAGTTTCCAAAAAAAAGGCAAAAAAGAAAATTGTAAGTCACTGCTAGTGGTGAGTTTTTCTTTTTCTCTCAAAAACTGTTAGAGGACTGAAACTGCAAATATATAATTTACTTAGTAAAATAATATAGAGAAGAGCGATTTAGTACATTTTGATATTAATGATGATAATTATAATTATGAGGACTTCCCTGAATTCCCAAGTGCTCTCCCAGATCATCACCCTTTCTTGCCTCTCCAATTTTGACCCTAGAGTTAACCTGTTCAACTTTATACTATCCTCTACTTTAAAATATTTTGATCTCTATGTTTTTTGCTAATACCTTGTCAAACTACAACCCTAGGATTATTCCCATCAACTATTTCTCCCATCTTTCTCATGCTTTACTGAAAAGAACTGTGGAAAAAAATCCCTCAATGCATCAGAGAGGGATCTCTCATCATACCTCTCACATCAATCTCATCATAGCAAGACCTTTTAAACACCCTGTCAGTGAAGGATATCACTTCACCCTTGATTTATGGAGAAAATAGAAACTATTCTTGAGCACTCTCTTCTTCCCTTTCCTACATCTCAAAAGAGGGCCATCTCCAGTCATCCAGAAGATAAAGTGGCTTTGCACAGCCCTCCTTCACTTGAATCCAATTCACTTGCATGTCATGACATCCACTTCCCTGATGTCATGGTCCTCTCTGAGAATGATGAACAAACAGCAATAACAACATCTCAAAAGGACTTCACCCTCCATTATATTCTCCTTTATTCCAGTCTTTTATGAAGAAGTGCCCCTTCTTGCAAAGATCAACCCTTGTACATGATGTACCCTTGATTCCATCTCCTCCACTTTGTTGCAGCAGATTTACCTCTAGGATTATCCCCCCTCTCTAATCTTCAGTCTTTCCTCTTCTACCTACTCCCTGCAATAAGCCCACATGCCCAACCTCTGTCATCATAATAAGATTGAGGATACCCATTCAGTGATAAATATAGCAATGGAAAGGAAAGGGACGAAAAATTGAGGAAAGTAGCCAAAGACAAGCACCTGGGAATATTAAAAAAGGCTTAAAGCTCTAACATAAACCAATTGAGGAATTAATACAGATAAAAAGAAAAATAAGGGAAAATTCAAAGAATAAAATTTTAAAACCCATGAAAATTCAATAAAGGCTATAACTTATTGTATGAGTTTCTCAATAAGTAAACTGTTAAAAGAAGATATTAGGATGGAAATTATGTTTAAAAAATGAATTTTAAAATCAGAATTAAAAACAACAAGGTAGAGAATTTAAAGCATATGATGGAGAATCTTTCCAAAGAAGTAGAGTCTCCAAAAAGAAAAATGAGAGATATGGAACCTGGAAATACAGAAATGGGAAAAGAAAAAAAAACAGTTGGAAGAAGAGAAAACAAGGACAATTTAAATTCTATATAACCTAAAGTGACTAACCTTGAAAGCAAAATGGGCAAAGATAATATAAGGATCATAGGTCTCCCAGAAGCACATGATAATTAAAAAAAAATAACCTTGAATACCATACTGCAGGAAATGGTTCTATAAAAATACCTAGATATTTTGAACACAAACAACACAAGACTTGCTTGACACTCCAAGATAGGTAGTGATTAAATTTCATATTTTCAATATCAAAACATCTGTCAAGCACCCAGGAGATAACCCTTCAGCAATTAAGAAACTTCAAATAACTCAGAATTATTTTCTTCTACAGCAAGGATTCTTAACCCGTGTGTGTGTGTGTGTGTGTGTGTGTGTGTGTGTGTGTGTGTGTGTG